>NW_024080654.1:3091081-3436008 GCF_003009895.1 Hyaena hyaena
CCCTTCCCAACCCCCCCTCCTCCCCCCCACCCCTGCTTCCTGTTTCTCCCCAGGTCATCAAAGTTGATCTCGCAAACATTGCTGAGAGGAGGAGCCTTCTTTGTTCTGCCTTTTCCTGGCCATGCTTGGTCGAGTCTTCATGTCCTTGAGGGGCTGAGGGGTCGGTTCCTAATTCGGCTTGCTGGGCTGGCTGTCCCCTCAGGTCCTCTCATGGATGCCAGTGTGATTTATGTGAAATGCCAGTTTGGCCAGGCCTGTTGCTGAAAAGGCTCCGGTTTGTCCCATTACCCACAGCACGGGGCCCGTGCTGGCCTGCACGCTCTGCCCCCATAGGTGTCCCCTCGTACCGCGCACACGGCTTGTGCGTGACCTTCGTGCCACCGGCTCTGTTTGAACGTCTGACTTCCCGCCGTACATCCTTGTGCGTCTCCGTGTTCGCGTGTAGCTTGGTCGATGTTACATGAATGGATAGAATCACTGCAAAAGGCGGGCGACTCAGAGCCCTAGAAACGCCCTTCGGAGATTTCAGCCTTGACCGCTGCCCATGCTGCAACCACGTGGAATGCGGCTCTCTTCACCGTGGCTCTGCCCTCTGCCACCAGCGCAGCCAGACGCTACCCCACGGATCCCTCCCACTGTGTCCTCCCTCCCGTGAAAATCATCTGCCTAAGTTACAGATCAGGAAAGAAGCCTAAGAGACTGAGTCATTTATTCAGTTACACCTGCTAGCTCAGGTTCGATCAGGACTCGCATAAAGTTCTGGTGATTAAGCTTCTGCTTTTATCACCAGGCAAAAATGTAGGTCCTTTCTTTTAAGAGAAAAACATTTTTTTGACCTCTTTGTCAAGTGCCACAGAGAAAGCCGTCTACAGCCGTTGGCAACACATTGGTGGCTGGGGACCGGAGTTACCTGTGGCTTCTTTGTGTTGTGTTGCTGCCTGGAAAGTTCATGTGTCATTTGCATTTTTAAAGCACAAGAGAGCACGTGTGACCCGTGAGGACCTCATGGGTAGCCTTAAACACTTGCTGTCTTGCCCCTTCCGGAATGTCTGCTGAGTTGATGCAGAGAAATGGTGGGGCTTGAAGGTCACGGTCAGTGTAATGTATGTGGAAACTGACTTTGGTAAATAACCATTGTTCCCCCCCAAAGTGACATGTAAAAAATAAGTTTTAGATTTACTGAATCTTAAGAGGAAAAAACATGAAGGCAGAACCCATGTTTCATTTACATGCTTGATACCTTGTCTTCATTTCTTAAGTTTTTTTAATCTTTCTCCTTTACCCACTCACAATTCCCATGATAGATGGCATCACTATTAAGTGATGTAAAGTAAGTCGGTTGTGTCCCCCCAAATTGCGGAGGGCATTTTTGGTTACAAAAAATACGATTGGAGGTATGGATAAAGGTGAGTTTGATGTCCAGATTCTCATAAGCTAAATTGAATTATGCATAAATATAGGCATCTGAATACATTCTTTTTCCATAACTGAAATGTTGAATGCCTTCTTTTGCACTGTTATTATTAGAATTAGTGTTTTAAAAATAAGCTTGGTGGGTTAAAGCCTCTGGCATGTGGCGCCATATGCCTTTAATGAACACTTTTGAAATATTAAATAAATTCCTTTAAGAATGATAAAGTCTTCTTTGGGTGTACTCATTTTCTTTCTAATTTAGATTCTTGGTTATAAGCAGCTCAGTTATATGTGGTTTGAGAGTCCCTGGGTGGAAATCATTCCATGAGCTCTCAAATCTTCTTTTAAAAAGTCTATTAATATGCCTTTTATCTTTATGATTTGGGACAGCGAGTCATTAACTTTACATTCATTTCAGTGATTTAAAACTAAATGCAAGAGCAAGACAAAAGAACTTTGGCATAAGAAATAGAGGAATTTAGTAGAACGAATACTGTGAAAGGCATTTTATATAGGTTCGAGCTCGCTGTGTTCGTTTTCTAGTGTGCAGACAGAAACAAATAACTGTTTTCTGGAGTGGAATGAAGACATGCTACTTCTCAGGAAGGAGTTGGCTGAGGCTGCGCATATGTGAGAATTCACATAAGGATGATAAATAGAATTTTCCTAATATAGGTGATGAAAGAGGCCCTGTGGCAGGAAATTGCAGTGCAGTGTAAGTGTGCAGTATGGTGAGTGTGCAGGACAGTATGAGTGTGCAACACGGTGAGAGTGCAGGACAGTTAAGTGTGCGGTACGGTGAGTGTACAGTGCAGCGTACGTGTGAAATTAAGACTGAATGCACAGTACACTGTAAATGGTCAGTGAGGAGGAGAACTTGAAGTGGACAAGCACATGTTGGAATTCCAGGTCTGCTTCTCACTTCTCTAACACCATGAATATGTGGAAAGATCTTTCTAGACCTCCTCTGTGAAATAGAGTTGACAGAGTGGCTGCCTTCGGGGTTGAATGTGGGATTCAAAGAGATGAAACTGCCTGTCCCTGCTTGGCTCGGGGCTCATCCCTGCGCAGGAGCTCTGAAGACGTCAGGGGGTGTTATCCCTCCTGGAGAGGAGGTCAGTGTGCTAAGACTTCAGCCGGTGTTTCGTTCGGGGCAAGTCCGGGTTCCTAGAACAAGCTGGGGTGTTATTGAGAGCCTCTTCCTGAGCAGCAGTGCCCTCGGAGGAAGTGCTGTGGTGGCCTTGAACCTGCTTGTTGGCAACATAAACATGGCGAACGATTGGAGGAAAATGACCACCCTGTCTTATCTCACTCTACGCTGAGGTAGTCTGGTGCCTGATAGATCCTGGGAGGGTGGGATTTGCGATGCTGGGAGGAAGGAGCCTGGGAACAGAGACTGGAAGAGCTGGTGTGGCATTGATGGCGTGGGAGATGCAAAGCAGCCTCCTGGCTCTGCAGTCACATATCGTCATGACGGGGAAGCAAAAGAAGTCACATAGAAATGGCACATCACTCTCTGGGGTCCGCCTGCGAGATGACATTTAGCGAGGACATGCATACGAGGTGGACAAGGGGCAAATGTCCAAGCAAATTGGAAAAGTAACATGAACCCATCTGAAGAATGCCAGGGCTAGTTCTCATGCGTGCAGGGGTGAAAAAAAATGCTAGAGACAATAAACGGGCTTAGTTGTGCAATGTATAGACCAAGAAGAACTCCTGGTCAGCCTCTGCTAGGGACTGATGGTGGAAAATTAAAGGTCACGTAAAGATGCATCTCCTCACTGTAATTGTGGTCCCCATCCTGTTCATCAAAGACGGTGAGCTTAAGCAAGGGAAACAAATTGGAATCTTGGATTAAAGCCCAAGATGGGTGAAGAAATTAAAACGAAAATTCATGTATGCATTTCTTTTATTGAAAAATTGTTCTTAGGGGCGCCTGGGTGGCTTAGTCGGTTAAGCGTCCGACTTTCGCTTAGGTCATGATCTCGCGGTTTGTGGGTTCGAGCCCCGTGTCGGGCTCTGTGCTGCCTGCCAGCTCGGAGCCTGGAGCCTGTTTCACAGTCTGTCTCTCTCTCTCTCTCTCTCTCTGACCCTCCCCTGTTCACGCTGTCTCTCTCTCCTAGAAATAAATAAAAATATTTAAAAAAAATAAAAAAAATAAAGTTCTAGGGAGGTTGAAGGGAAGATTACTGAATACTAATCTCAAGAGGATACTTTTGGTTTAAAAAATATTATTTTACTCAGTTGAATAATTTGTGTTTAGTGAAACAATGTTAAAGTCCTCAAATTATCTGACATAGGTTTTTTTAAACTATATTTGTGATGAATTATAAAGTCCTAGAGTATAAGTTATGAGGTAAGACCAGTCATGCTACTTAATAATTAACGATATGACTTCAGGCAAGTTTCTACACATCTAATTTTATCATCTAAAAGTGAGGAAATAGGGGTGCCTGGGTGGCTTAGTCGGTTAAGCGTCTGACTTTCGCTTAGGTCATGATCTCGCAGTTTGTGGGTTCGAGCCCCGCGTCGGGCTCTGTGCTGACTGCCAGCTCGGAGCCTGGAGCCTGTTTCAGTCTGTGACTCCCTCTCTCTCTGACCCTCCCCTGCTCACGCTGTCTCTCTCTCTCCTAGAAATAAAGAAAACATTAAAAAAAAAATTAAAAAAAAAAAAAAGAAAAATTGTTCTTAAACGTTTGTTTAATTTTGAGAGAGAGACAGAGTGTGAGCAGGGGAGGGGCAGAGAGAGAAGGAGACGCAGAATCTGAAGCAGGTTCCAGGCTCTGAGCTGCCAGCACGGAGCCCAGTGTGAGGCTGGAACCCATGAACTGTGAGATCATGACCTGAGCCCTAGTCAGACGCTTAACAGACTGAGCCCCCCAGGGACCCCAGAACTTATTCATTTTATAATCGGAAGTTGACCTTTGCCCACCACCCATCATCTTCATCCACTTCCCAGCTCCCACTGACTGCCCACCCCTGACAACCACCCATTTGTTTGTTCTTTGCTTTAAAAAGTGTATTTTAACATGTAAGTGAGATCACGCAGTATTTGTCTTCCTCCGTCTGACTTATCTCACTTAGCCTGATGACCTCAAGGTTCACCCATTTGTCACAGGTGGCAGGGTTTTCTCCCTTTTTATGGCTGCATAGTATTCCATTATATATATACTTTTTTTGAGCCTCTAAACTATCGTCCAGTGCTACACCCTTTTCCATTCCAACCAACAGTTTCTCCACATCCTTGCCAAAGCTTGTTAGTTTTTGTTTTCTTGATAGTGGCCCTCATAACAGTGGTGCAGTGATACTTCAGTGTGGTTCTGATTTGCATTAGTGATGTTGAACATCTTTCCATATGCTTCTTGGTCATTCGTGTATCATCTTCGGAGAAATGTTCCTTGCTCATTTTAAATAAGGTTGTTTTTCTTGTTGAGTTGTAGGAGTTATTTAAATATTTTGGATATTAACCCCTTACCATATATACGGTTTGCAACTATTTTCTCTTATTCTCTAGATTGCCTTTTCACTCTGATGAGTTTTCCTTTGCTGTATAGACATTTTAAAGTTTTCTGTAGTCTCATTTGTTAATTTTTGCTTTTTATTGTCTGTGTTTTTGATGTTATAGCCAAGATATCACTGCCAAATCCAATGCCATGAAGCATATCTCCTCTAGTTTCTTCTGGAAGCTCTATAGTTTCAAGGCTTATGTTTAGGGCTTTAATCTGTTTGAGTTGGTTTTTGTCTATGATATAAAGTAAAGATCCAGCTTCATTCTTTTGCATGTGGGCATTCAGTTTTTCCAGCATCTGTGCTCAAGAGACTTTGCTTCCCCTCTTATGTAGGTAGTCTGGGCACCCTCACTTGACATCATTTGGCCATGTTCATGAGGACTTATTTCTGAGTTCTGTATTCTGTTTCATAGGCCTATACGTCTGTCTTTGGGCAAGTACTATACTGTTTTGATCATTATAGCTTTGTAATATGTTCTGAAATCAGGAAGTATGAGACTTCTAGTTTGTTCTTTGTCAGGATTGTTTTCAATCTATGGGGTCCTTTGGCATGCCATGAGTTTTAGGATAGTCTTTTTTATCTGTGCAAAAAATGCCACTGAGATTTTGATAGAGATTATATTACATCAATAGAGCAATTTGGGAAGTATGGGCATTTTATAATATTAAGTCTTCCAACTCATTGACATGGGTTGTCTTTCTGTTTACTGATGTCCTTTTAAATTTTTTTCAACAATATTTTGTAGTTTTCAGAGTACACTCCCTTGGTAAAGTTTATTCCTGAGTATTTTATTCTTTTTGATGCTATTGTAAATGGAATTGTCTTAATTTTCTTTTAAAACTGTTCATTCAAAAAAATTGTCACTCAGTATATAGAAATACAATTGATGTTTGTGTGTTGATTTTGCATCCTGAAAATTTGCTGAATTTGTTTATTTGTTCTACTAGTTATTCTGGTGGAATCTTCAGGATTTTCTACATATAAGAGCATGTTGTCTGTGAACAGAGATAATTTTACTTCTTCCTTTCCAGTTTGGATGTTTTTGATTTCTTTTTCTTGTCTAATTGCTCTGGCTAGGACTTCCAGTAAGGTGTTGAATAAGAGACGTAAGAATGGGCATCCTTTCCTTCTTCCTGGTCTTAGAGGAAAATCTTTCAGTGTTTCACCACTGACCATGATGTTAGCCGTGTGCTTTTCATATATGTCTTTTTAAAAATATTGTGATCATTTCGTCTTATTCCTACACTGTTGAGCATTTTTATTATGAAAAGATATTGTGTTGAATTTTGTCAGTGCTTTTTCTGTGTCATTTGAGATGATCATGTGAATTTTGCCCTTTGATCTATTAAATTTGTTTTTTAAAAATGTTTCTTTATTTTTGAGAGAGAGACAGAACATGAGAGGGGAGGGGCAGAGAGAGACAGAGACACAGAATCTGAAGCAGGTTCCAGGCTCCGAGCTGTCAGCACAGAGCCTGATGCTGGGCTTGAGCTCATGGACCATGAGATCATGACCTGAGCCAAAGTCAGAAACTTAACCCACTGAGCCACCCAGGTGCCCCTGCCCTTTGTTCTATTAATGGGATGTATTGTATTAATAGAATTCCAAATACTGAAATATTTCTGCTCTCAGGAGTAAATCCCACTTGGTCATTGTATGCATTGATTTTAATGTGCTTTGAATTTATTAATTTGCTAGTATTTTCTTAAGGATTTTTCATCAATATTTACCACGGATATTCATCTGTAGTTTTCACATAGCATCTTTGGCTTGGTGTCAGGGTAATACTAGCATTGTAAGATGAGATTGGACGTGTTTCTTCTTCAACTTCTTGGAAGGATTTGAGAAGGATTAGTATTAATTCAATTTTGAATGTTTGATACAACTCTTCAGTGACACCATTCGGTTCTGGGAATTTCTTTGTTGGGAAGTTATGATTACTAATTATGCTTCCTTACTGGATATAGTTTCAGCTCAGATTTTTAATGTATTTTTGGTATATTTTGGTGTATTTGGTATATCTTAGGGATGTATCCATTTCTACTGGGTTATCCAGTGTTGGCATACAGTTGTTCATACTGTTCTCTTATAAGCCTTTTTATTTCTTTGGCTTCAGTTGTCATATCTCTTCTTCATTTCTGACTTATTTGAGTCTTCTCATTTTTCTCTTAGTCTGTCTAAGGGTTTGGTCGATCTTTTCAAAGCCCACCTCTTAGTTTCATTCACAGTATTTTTTTCTATTCTCCATTTTATTTATTTCTTATCCAATCTATTATTTCCTTCCTTCTAATTTTGGGATCAGTTTCTTTTCTAGTTCCTTCATGTGTAAAGTTAGTTTATTAATTTCAGATCTTTCTTCTTTTTGAATGTTGGTGTTTACTGCTCTAAACTTCCTTCTTGCTACTGATTTCCTGTGTCCCATAAGTTTGCTGTGTTGTGTTCTCACTTTTATTTGTCTCAAGATATTTTCTAATCTCCTTTGTGATGTTTTCTTAGACTCACTATATCAGGAGTGTGTTTTTTCCACATATCTACGAATGTTCCAGTTTATCTTCCTGTTCCTGACATTTAGGTTCATTCTGTTGTGGTCAAAAAAGATACCTGGTATGATTGCATACCAATATTCTCAAATTTTTTCAATATTCTTAAATCTTTAAGACTTGTTTTGTGGCCTAATATGTCCTAATGCATCATCTACCCTGGAGAATGTTCTGGGTACACTTGGAGAATAGTGTGTATTCCGCTGTTGGGGGCAGTGTTCTGTGTATGTCTGCTTGGATGAATTGGTCAGTAGTGTTCAAGCCCTCTCTTCGCTTATTGATCTTCTGTCTGGCTATTCGAGTCATTATTGAAAATGAGGTGTGGTAGTCAACGTTAAGGAAGGAGAAGGACATTCTTTTGGTCAGGAATTGGATCATTTGATTATAGAGGCTGAGAAGTCACATGGGATGCTTTCTGCAGCCCAAGGGCCTAGGAAAGAAAGCTTGTGATGTAAGTCATTCTGCGTCCTGTAGCCTGAGAAGCAGGAGAACTGATTGTGTAAAGCCTACTCCAAGGGCAGAAGATGACATGAGATGTTCCAGCTCAGGGAGACCTGGATAAAGGGACAGATGCCTCTGTCTTCTGTCCTTCGTTTGATTCAGGACCTCAATGTATTGGAAGGTGCCCAACCGCACTGGGTAGGGCAATCTACTTTCTGAGTCCACCAGTTAAAATTCTAATCTTATCTGGAAACACTGTCAGAACCGGAAACCATGTTTAATCTGGGAACCTCATGGCCCGCCCAGGTGAACATATACAACAAACCCTCACGTGAGGAATCGAAATCTCCTGCCGCTTTTGTGTTACAATCTATTTCTGCTTTAAATTATGGTAGTTTTTTTCAAGTATTTGGGTGCTCTGATGTGAGGTGTACGTGTATTTATAATTGTTGTATATTCCTGGTGAATTGACCCTTTTGTCATCATACGATGTCTTCTCTGACAGCGTTTGACTTCACACATAGTTTATCTGCTATAAATAGGTCTATATCTGCTCTCTTTTGGTGACTATTTAGGTGGAGTATCTTTTCCTATTGTTTCACCTTCAGCCTATGTGTGTCCTTACATCTAAAGTGAGTCCTTTTTTTTTAAGTCCATTCAACTACTTTATGTTTTTTGTTTAGAGAGTTTAAACCATTTACATATTAACTAATGATTGACAAGGAAGGACTTATTATTGACATTTTGTTCATTGTTTCTTGTTTATCTTATAGTTATTTTGTTCTTTTTTCCTTCCTTGCTGCCTTCCTTTATGTTTTGTCGACCCTTTGTAGTGACGCACTTAGCTTCCTTATTTTCTTTTATAGATCTTCTGTTGTTTTTTTCTTTGTGGTTTCCATGGGGATTACATAAAATGTCTTATAGTTATATAAAAAAGAGCCAATCAGAGATGAAGAACACAATAAATGAAATTAAAAATACACTTGATGGAATAAATAGGAGGCTGTAAGAAGCAGAGGAACAAAGTAATGAACTAGAAGTCAGAATAATGAAAGGTAATCATGCTGAACAAATGAGAGGAAAAAGAATTATGCAAAATGAGAATAGACTTAGGGAACTCCGTGACTTCGTCAAGTGTAATCACATTTGCATTAGAGGGATCCCAGAAGGATAAGAGAGAGAAGATGGGGCAGGGCATTTATTTGAATAAATAATAGCTGAAAACTTCCTTAATCCAGAGAAAGAAATAGATATCCAGGTCCAGAAGGCACAGAGATCCCTTAAAACTCAATCCTGGGGGTGGGATGGGGGAGTGTGTGCCTGGGTGGCTCAGTCGGTTAAGTGCCTGATTCTTGATTTCAGCTCAGATCGTGATCTCACAGTCTTGAGATTGAGCCCCTTGTTGGGCTCCAAGTTGGGCATGGAGCCTGCTTAAGATTTAAGATTCTCTCTCTTCCTTTCCCTCTGCGCCTCCCCCACTTGCATGTGCGCTCTCTCTCTCTCTCTCTCTCTCTCTCTCTCAAAATAAAGCAAAGTCAACCTATGGAGGTTCCCATAAAGACACATAGTAATCGAAATGGTGAAAGAGTAGTGATAAATAAAAAAATTTCAAAGCAGCAAGAGAAAAGAAGGCAGTTACATACCAGGGAATCCCCGTAAGGTTATCAGTGGATGTTTCCACAAAAACTTTGCAGGACAGAAGGCAGTAGCATGATATATTCAAGGTGTGAAAGGGAAACATCTGCAGCCAAGAATACTCTAGTTAGCTGTCGTTCAGAATAGAAGGAGAGATAAGGGGCACCTGACTGGCTTAGTTGGTAGAGAATATGACTCTTGATTTTGGGGTTGTAAGTTTGAGCCCCACATCAAGTGTGGCAATTACTTAAAATCTTTTAAGAAAAATGGGGAGATAAGGAATTTCCAAGACAAACAAAAACTAAAGGAGTTCATGGCCACTAAACCAGCCCTGTAAGAAATATTAAAGGGGACGCTGAGGAGAAAGGAAAGATTGTAAGTGAGAGTATGAAAACTAGAAAACACAAATACAATAAGAAGTCTTTCTATAAAAGACAGTTAAAGGATTCACAAGCTAAAAGGACATAAAGTATGATATCATATACCTAAAATGTTGGGGAGAGAGGAGTAAATAATGTATTTGAACTTAAATGACTATCCACTTAATAGAGACAGCTATGGAAGATGTCACACACAATCCGGATGGTAAAAAAAAAGCCACTAATCAAACATCAAAAGCCACCTATATACAAAGAACAAAGAGAAAAAAATCCAAGCATATCACTGAAGAAAACCAGCAAACTATGAAAGACCACAAGACAAGAAAGGATCAGAGAAAAACTACAAAAACAGCCACAAAACAAGTAACAAAATGGCAGTACAGTTCTATCCGTAGTTACTTTGAATGTAAATGGACTAAGTGCTCCAATCAAAAGACATGGGGTGACAGAGTGGATAAAAAAAATAAGACCTATCCATATGCTGCCTACAAGAGACTAATTTCAGACCTAAACACATCTCTAGATTGAAAGCGAGGGGATGGAGAAACATTTATCATGCAGATGGGTATCAAAAAAAGCAGCAATACTTACATCAGATAAAATAGATTTTAAAACAAAGACAGCACAAGAGATAAAGATGGATACTATAAAATACTAAAGGGGACAAGCCACCAAGAAATAGCAATTGTAAATATTTTTGTATCCAACATGGGAACACCCGAAGACATAAAACAATTAATCACAGACATTAAGGAACTGATTTGATAGTAATACAACAATACTAGACTTTAACAAATCAAGTATATTACAGGAAAGACCATCCAAACAGAAAATCAGCAAGGAAACAGTGGCTTTGAATGACTCCCTGGACCAGATGGATTTAGCAGATATATTCAGGATGTTCCATCCTAAAACAGCAGAATACACATTTTTTCCCCCCCAAGTGCACATGGAACATTTTCCAGAGTAAATCACATATTAGGCCACAGAACAAGTCACAATGAATTCAAAAAGGATTGAAGTCCCGTGCGTCTTTCTGGCCACAATGCTAGGAAACTAGAAATCAACAAAGCAAGTATTTACCCCCATACCCCCCCAAAAAAAGCAAAACCCCAATTCAAGGGGATACATGCACCCCTATGTTTATCGCAACATTATTTACAATTATTTACATTATTTACAATATGGAAGCAGCCCAAGCGTTAATTAATAGAAGAATGGATAAAGAAGAGGTAGAATATTATCCAACCATAAAAAGAATGCAATTTTGCCCTTTGCAAGGACGTGAATGGAGCACAGTGCTAAGCAAAACAGGTTAGTCAAAGAAAGATGAATACCCTATGATTTCACTCATATGTGGAAATTAAGAAAGAAAACAAATGAGCAGTGGAAAAAAAGAGAGACGGAGCACCTGGGTGACTCAGTTGGTTAAGCATCCGACTCTTGATTTTGGCTCAGGTCATAGTCTGACCTGGTTTGTGGGTTCGAGTCCTGCATTAGTCTCTGTGCTGACAGTGCAGAGCCTGCTTGGGATTCTCTCTCTGCTCCTCTCTTGCTCTCTCTTTCTCTCTCTCTCCCTCAATAAATAAATAAACTTAAAAAAATGAAAGAGAGAAAGACAAACCAAGAAACAGACTCTTAACTACAGAGAACATGCTGAGAGTTACCAGAAGGAAGGTGAGCAGGGGGCTGGTGGCATTGGGGGATGGGGATTAAGGCGCGCACTTGTGCTGGGCACCGGCTGAGGTGTGGAAGTGCTGAATCACCGTATTGTACGCCTGAAACTAACAGAGCACTGTATGTTGCCTCTATGGAGATTAAAAAAATCATATAAAGATCTATTTTAAGCTGATCATAACTTTATAGAAAACGTCTACTCCTTTACACCCCCTCCCATTTTTATTCTTGATGTCATGAATTACATTTTTCTACTGTGTATCCATTAACATCACTTTATAGTTAGTTCTTATGTTTTGGTCTTTTGAATTTTATACGATAACTAACAGTGATTTAAGCACCGTCACGACAGCATTATAGGATGCTGTGTTTGAGTACGTACTTGCCTTTACCGGAGAGTTTTATATTTTGGCGTGCTTTCTTTTTTATGTGAGAGTTTTTCACTTCAGTTTGAAGGATTCCCCCAGTACTTCTTGTAATGCAATTCTCATGGTAGTGTGTCTCTCAGCTTCTGCTTCTCTGGAAAAGTCTATTTCTTTGTCATATTTGTAGGGTAGTTTAGTTGAGTATATTCTTTTTTAAAATTTTCAAAAAATTTATTTTGAGTGGGGTTAGAGGCAGAGAGAGACAGAAAGACAGAATCCCAAGCCGGCTCCACGACATCAGTGCAGAGCCCCACGCAGGGCTCGATCTCACGAACCGTGTAATCACGACGTGAGATGAAATCAAGAGTCGGATGCTTAACCTACTGAGCCTGGGTATATTCTTAATTGGCAAGTTTTTTTTTTCTTCTTTTTTTTCTTTTAGTACTTGGAATGTGTTATCCTGCTCCTTTCAGACCTGAAAGATTTATCCGGGGAAATCTGCTGATAACATTATGAGAGCTCCCAGTACGTGATGAGTCACTTTTCTTTTGCTATTTTCAGGATTCTCTTTTTGTTCTTGACTTTTGACGGTTTGATCCTCAGTATGGGTCTTTTGGGTTCATCCTAGTAGAAATACACTAAGCTTCTTAAATGTGATGTCCATTTCCTTCCTTAGACATGGAAAATTTTTAGCCAGTGTTTCTTCAAAAAAACTGTCTCTTTTTTTTCTTTGTCTTTCTTCTAGGAATCCCCTATGAGTGTATTGATTTCCTTTTAATGTCTTACTTAATGGGGTGATTCTCAATTTGTTGTCAGATATTTCATCGATTCTCATTTCTTTAAGATTGATTTTGTAGACTCAGTTTTCCTATGATAGTATCATATTTTTCTTTTTTTCTCCCTCCCTCCCTTCTTTCCTTCCTTCCTGAGTTGGGATTATGAAGAAACAGCCACCTCTCCTTCTCTTCATAGTCGGGCTATGTACAGGGGCAAACCTTTACCAATCAACCTAGCTAGAGACTCTGGGAATCCCCCAAACTCTCACGGGGGTACATCTTCTCTCTGTGATCTTCCAGTTAGAGAGGGTGACCGGTTTGTTTCTCAGGAGCCCATGACCTCTCCCTCCCTCTGGTGTCTGCGGCGCGGTAGGCTCTCTGGTGCTCGAAGAAGTCACTGAGCTCTCCTCCATTCTCAGTGGCGCCCAGGGACCCAGAGTGTGCTGATTCTGGCCGCGCCCCACATCAGGTTAGACAGAAACTCGTCCCCCAGGCAGCCTCCTCCAAAGTTGGAATGCCGCATGCATGTTCCTCTCTGCTTTTTTCCTTCCTGAAGTAGAAGGTATGTGTTGGGGATTTTCTCCCAGTCATGCGGGGCTGTGCCAGCTTGGGGGCAGGGCAACTGTGGGTAGAGAGCAAAGGCTTTTCTTACTCATTTCAATGCAGCTATTCTTGGCATTGGGCCTGCCTGGGCTACAGTAACTACTTTGGGGCATTTCAGTCTATTTATTATTTTTGTCAAGTCAGTGTATCTGTGGGAGAACCAGGGACGGGATTCTCATTCCATCATCTTGCTGATGCCACTCCACAGGCTGGAGGCTAGTTTGATTTTAACAAGGAATTCTGCCTTGATTGGCCGTGACCCACCTCTGTGGATAGGAGACTCTGGGTGATGTCAGAGAGGTTAATTGAGCCACATTGCCTTTAGGGAAAAGTATTTACTTGAGAAGTGTCAGTCTTGGGCAATCCAAGGTCAACCTCAATGAGACATAGTTGAAAGAGTAGACAAAGAGGTATGACAGTGATGAAGAGATACAGGTAGAGGATTGATCAGGGCAAAATCATTGAGGAACAGAGGACTGAAATGGAATCCCAGGTGGTCTTTAAGACCAGCAAGATACACGTACAACCTGAAGGCACTTCACTAGTAGAAGTTGCACTCACAGAAAAACTAGACATGGAGTTATCGATTGTTCTAGAAACATTGCAAAGTACATATAAACCAAAAGAGGAAGTGGAACAGTTCACATTCCCACTGCTCTGTGGAATATATTTTTCACACCTTGGTGTATATCCCTGTCTATAGGTGAAACACATATGGATGTGTATGATTAAGCATGATTCCGTATGTGGTGTGCATGTGAGTGCGTATCAATCACCATTTTATTGTTTTCCCCATTGCTTAGCATCCAAATGGTTTGGGTGAAATTGAACCAAATCAGACTTTGGAGGCGGACCGTGATTTAGCTTAGGTTCATCAGCCTCCTCCCTAGTTTTCTGTTGTCCTGGTGATTTTTCAGGGTTGAGAACTGATCCAACCAAATGTGGTCAGGACTTTTCTTCCATTATTGAGTCTGTATCCATCTATCCGTCTGTCTATCTATCTGTCCACCTCTCCTTCCCACTCTCCCCCCTTTTCTCTCTCTTTTACATTGTCCTCCTGCAGACATGTTACTGTCATGACAGAAAATGGCCTCTGAAGAAAACTACCACGAGATACGGTAGAAAGTTAATGAGAAGAGAAAGTTGCTAACACGGTAATCAGATCGGGCCGGACACGCTCCCCCGTGCAAACCACTACTGATTTAGAATTTTGTAGGTTGTAGAAGGACAGCCATTCTAATTAATTCCCTTAATTTAATTTGAGCCTTTTTTTTTTTTAATTGACAACTATGACACTCAATAGAGGAAAAAACGCATGTAACGTAAACACTCACTGTAATGAATTACAAGGTAAACACGTGTATCATGAAAGAAACCACTGTGGGCAACTCCACTGGTCACTGTCTTTACTTTTGTAGTATTTGTTGCTTTTGCTTTTCTGTATGGCAGTAATATCTTTGCATCCCTGAACACTCAGGCATGGAGTTTTGTTCAGATGGATCGTGAACTTTGTGTGAATGGAACCGCTGAATATCTGCGGCACGAGATACAGGTTTTTCAGTTTCCTTGCTGGATGTCTCTTCTTCCGAGTCTACTGGAATGTCTTCATCCATTCTCCTGTCGCTGGGCTCGCCAGTTTGCATTTGCAGTTTGAGTGTATCACAGATGATGCTACTCTGTTAAGTCCTGGGATGCGTATATACATACGTAGGCATGGTGCGTACCTAGAAAGTGAGGGCTGGGTTATGAAAACGACTACTTAAAATGACTTGGATCAACATCTTAAAGAACTTGGCAGGTTGATATCTGGGGTTAAGAAAAACAGGGGAGACTTTATTAGGGAGAATTTTAAGAATTGTTGGCCGACTAAAAATATTAATGTTAAGCGTAAGTTCAGAAAACCAAGACCTGTCTTGACAACAGAGGATTTGGAATAATTTGTGGGTATTAGTTGATTAGTGCTCAACATCAGGAGTGCGGTGTCACTATCCTAAGGGCAGATGGGCGATCAGTATTGAAACCTAGTATCTAAGAGCCTAAGGGAGTGAGTTCACACTTAGGGTAGTATATTCATTTGGAAGAGGTACATATCTGGAATCTATACAGAGAAAATAAGCTAGAATGGTTAAAGTCTAGAAAGAGCAATGTGAAAAGTTTGTCCTGGGAAGGTTTGCCCTAGAAGAGGTTGGAGAACATGTCGTACTTTTCATGTAGAAAATCATTGCGCCTATTTTGTTATCTCTGTATGGTCAGCCTCGGACCAGTGGGTGGGGTGAGAGAAGATTGTAGGAAGGAGTGTTTCATTAGCTTTATATATTTTTTAATGTTTTTATTTTATTTATTTATTTTTAAATGTTTTTTATTTATTTCTGAAAGAGAGAGAGAGAGAGAGAGAGAGACAGTGTGAGCAGGGGAGAGTCAGAGAGAGAGGGAGATACAGAATCCGAAGCAGGCTCCAGACTCTGAGCTGTCAGCACAGATCCCGAAGTGGGGCTCGAACCCATGAACCGTGAGATTATGACCTGAGCCGAAGTAGGATGCTTAACCGACTGAGCCACCAAGGAGCCCCTGTTTTTTAACGTTTTTACGTTGAAATTTTAGTTAACATACAGTGCAATATTGGTTTCAGGAGTAGAATTCAGTGATTCATTCCTTACCTACAACAACCAAAGCTCATCACCAGTGCCCTCCTTAATACCCATTGCCCATCTAGCCCACCCCCCACCTATGTCCTTCCGTTAAGCCATAGTTTGTTTTCTATCATTAAGAGTCTCTTGTGGTTTGTTTCTCTCTCTTCTTGCCCTCCCCTTCCCAGATGTTCATCTGTTTTGTTTCTTAAATTCCACATATCAGCGAAGTCATATATTTGTCTTTCTCTGATTGATTTATTTCACTTAGTATAATACATTCTAGCTCCATCCATGTCATTGCAAATGACAAGATTTTGTTCTTTTTGATGGCTACATATATATATATATATATATACACACATATATATCAAAGAGAGTGAAATCTTTTCTGTGTGTGTGTGTGTGTGTGTGTGTGTACATAAACACATGTACACACATACACCACATCTTCTTTATCCATTCATCCGTTGATGGACATTTGGGCTCTCTGCATAATTTGACTATTGTTGATAATGCTGCTGTAAACATTTGGGTGCATATACTCCTTTGAATCTGTATTTTTGGATCCTTTGAGTAAATAGCTAATAGTGCAACTGCTGATCTTAGGGTAGTTCTATTTTCAGTTTCTTGAGGAACCTCCATACTGTTCCCATTTGCAATTGCACCAAAACCAGTCGGATGCCTAGGAATAAGCCTACTTCAAGAGGTAAAAGATCTATATTCGGAAAACTGTAGAATACTTAGGCACGGAATTGAAGAAGATGCAAAGAAATGCCTCATATTTTACTACAAGTGCGGGCTCTAATAATTTGAAGGAAAAGAAAGGATGATTCTTAAAATATAGAGAGCTCATTATCAAAGACATTTCAAACAACAATGGGAAAAATGTATTCCTGAGATGCCTAGATGTCCTGGGTCTAGGTGATAACTTTAGTCTTCCTAGTATATCTCTCTTGCAGGTGAGGCAGGAAGACTTCACAGCGCCAACCAGGGAAATCCCGGATAACCTTAAATATCTTGTGCGAACCATTTCTCTGTGTTTTGAACAGAGAGGCATTGCTTAGTCCTAAATTATAGCCTCCACTCACCATATATAATGTGACTTAGACAATTGCACCTGTTTTCCATACCAATAATTACTAAGTGAAAAAAGGGATAAAGTCAAAACAAAGGGACAATTAACCCCTCAGGATAGATGTGTGAAAAGTGTACAAAATCACATTCCACAGTACATAACCTCATATGGGGTGTTCTTTCAAGTTCTGGCTTATTTCAGAACAGTCTTGATTTACAGAAGCAGGGATTATGATGAAGGCATTTCTCAGTGAGAAAAGAATGTCAGTGTTGAAGATGCTGTAGAAAAAAGTCAGTGATTTTAATTTTCTAAAATAATTTAATAGAACTAAAAGTCTCTATCAGGTCAAAGAAAAGGCACAAATTCAGTGATGTGACCTCAGATTGATACACTTTAAAAGAGGAAAAACACATATCCCTAAGCATCTTGGAATAGATGCTGTTTTTAAAGTGTTGAAGAAAACAGAAGAATTCCTGGTGCTGAGATGATTTTGCATTCTCCAGAGATCAGTAGCCCAATAAGTTTCTTAAATGTGCATCAAGAATATCTTACCAGCGGCAAGAAGTCCAGATTTCACCCAGGTGAGCACAGAATAGTTTAATCTTGCAAAGCAGATGGCTCTAGGACAGTGGCCAATAACAATTTGTAACACACCGATGATAATATAAGGCAGCCAGCTCCTTCCTGGGAGCGCAGCCTGCTTTATCAAAACAAAACCGGCTGGTGACGTTCGATGGCATCGAAATCTCTCCTCTTCCCACTCTTCCTCTTTTCTTTTCTCTCTTTCTTCCAAACTCTGGGTTTAACTATACTCCGTCGTTCTCTTGTTTGTGTAAAAGTACTGCAAATAGAAGCAAGTTGGATACTTAAATAGATATCACAAACCAATTGAAACAATGTAAATGAGAATAAGATTTACTTGACCTAAATAAGCCATATGCAAAATGTCACGCACACACGTGCACGGACGTGTATCAGGGGAAAGAAATACAACTTTCATCCAAAATCCGTATGTTTTCTTAAGAGTTCACAAAAGTGGTCTCATAAGCGGACATCATATAAAAATGAGGTGCGGCAAGTAAATGGGATGGGGGGCGACTTTCCTGTCACCTCTTACCCCAGAAAGAAGGAACTAAAGTCCCTGGCGTTATATAAACAAACTGAAGATACGAGTTTTGAAAAGTTAAGCACGTGTGGACTTTCATACTGTATCTGTGTGAGTGAATGGGGAATTTGATTTAATACAGCCATATTGCAAGGAAGGCTACCTTTTCTCCTCGAGACTGTGACTCTGGGACCAGCAGTTTCCAAGGTAGCAGCTTACCGGGATTTTAAGCATATCGCCAGTGAGGAACTTAGCAAAAACGAGGATAAAACTTCGAACATATTCATTTTCTCTGGTTTCTCGTTGCTCTTGCCTTCCTCCTCTTCTTTCTTCCCTGTCTTTCTGCCTCCCTGGAATCTGTGGCAAGTCATTTAACACCATCGCGTGACAGTGTCCCAATTACACCATGTGCATCACGAGATCTTCCGGGTCTGCTTCAGCTTTAATGAGAACCCAATGAAATGATGTGTGTGAAAGTCCTTTACAGAACTATAATATGCACTCTGTGCACATGTAACTATCATCTGTCTGTCAATCAGCTATCTAAACAATTATATATATTAGCAAAAATAGGAACATTTTTTGTTAAAATGTTTTGTAAAAAAACTACAGTCATCATGAGAACACAGGTCATTTTACATGGAGAAAACCCCTCAGTTTGTATGTGTGAATAGATATAGTCAGATTCTATCAATTATTTGGATATTAGAAATTAGTTTTTAGGTCAACGTTGTGGCTTTGAATTTCTCATTAAAAAAAAAAAAAGCTTTGCAATAACTACTCATTTGGGGGAGTTACTGATCTCGATACCTTGAATTAGTAAAAATACGGTGCCCGGAACAAAATTGGTACTTGTCAAGGAGAAGATTGGCTGGTAAAAATCTGTTGACAACCTGATATATGTTTACAGTTCTATTACATGATAATATGCGTTGAAATTCTGTTCAGTCTCAGAGGCGTGTAAGTCCGTAAGCTCTTCCCATTCTCTGCCGCGCACGCGGATGAGGGCCATTCAAACGCTTTCCCTGGGCGCGTGTCCTCAGAAGCGAAGCTGTCACAGTGTCTAAGCCCCCTGGGTCCCAGCAATCCTCCAGCAGGTGCCCTGACGCCGACCCCCGCAGGCAGAGGACTGTCACTGAAGCGGGTTCCCCAGAGAGTCCAGATTACTCCGCACGATGGGCAAGTGCCCTCGTTCATAACCTCCTCCGTCCCCTTTCCGCCCCCCACCTTCTTCCCCCCATTTCCTCTCCCCCAACTTCCCTCTCTCCTCTCCATTCCTTTCCTCCAGTTTCTCCCTTCCCTTCCCTTTCTCCTTGAACTTGGCATCTGCAGCCCTGTTGTGCCACGTGCGAGGCAGAAACGGCACAAGACATGGCCTTGGCCTAGCGAGGCGTGCCGTCCAGGCGGAGGGAGGCAGGTGAGCACAGGGCCAGAGGCAGCCGGCAGAGCCAGCGTCTGTGCGGCCCCGCCGGAGGGGAGCAGCCAGGCAGCCAGGGCCCGCGACGTCGGGAAGAGGGCGGGTTAGCCAGACAGGGAACAGGTCGGGAGACTGCATGCACGGCCCGCAGTGGGTCTCGAGCGATGGCCGCAGGCCAGAAACTGTGATGTCCCGTGGATACTTAGGTCAAGGTCCTGTGATGAGACCTTGTCATTTAATGAATGATTTTTTTTTGCCATTCGGTGCTAGGTGACAAGTAGGGCAAACCATAACGCTTTGAAAATGGACTCCAACTTAGTTTAATTATCAACAAAGTCTGTGTCTCACATGGCTGTCCGTTAGAGGAGGTGAGTCTTGCTTTTCAGTTTTTTCTTTCTCAGCCTTAATTTGCTGTAATATAAATGTATTAGGTTCCTACATGCTGCTTTCTCTCTCACCTCTGTGCAGCCGCATGGTAAATGGCACTATTCAGACTGATAACTGCCCTCTCTTGGTCTGATAATCTGCCTCTGAGCCTGGTGTTTGGGACCTTAAGTAGTTTTGCTTGTAAATGTAATTATACGTAATGATCTGTTTTGTAAATACAATGTTTTTTTTTTTTTTTTTTTCCCTTTCTGTGGGTAGTCAGCTGCAGCCGAATGTGGAAACAAATAAGGAAATGTGCGCATTGTAGATTTCAGAAAATATTTCTAATGTTGTGCCTGTATTATACTTTGTTCTAGATTTACGGTAAGTAGTTTCATTACTATTCATCTCAAACAACATAAATATGTTGCAGATTTATATAAAGGCTCCTTTGCAATGTTTACAACTGTTCTGCACAGTATAATACATCCAGCATCGTGTACGGAGGTTGCTAAGTAGTTAATCAGTTATTTTCCACATGTTGAAGCAAAATCAAAGTCACGAAGGGAAGAAGAAAAGAAACCTAAGTACAGAGACTCTTTTGCATAGGTCCTGGTGACGGACTGGAAAAGATAGTCTCTTCCATGTGCTCTGGCACTGTCCACAACTGGGCCAGATGTTTGGAGATACACAGATTCTTCCCTATTCAGAAAGTAATGACTTCCGTGATTTCTGTGATCCAGTAATGTGCGGAAAGCAAATCTCTGGCAAGTGTATGCGTGTTCGACTCCTGAATGAATGAACAAATGAATATAGAAGTCAGTCCCGTTGAGTGTCGGTTACTTCTTTTCCTCATGGATTGAAAATTGTATATCAGGAGAATCTACTTATTGGATCCAGTAATTCCTAAGAACATACTAGTATCTAATTTTTCTGACGTGTATCAGTTTGCTAGGGTTTCTGTAACAAAGCACCTCAGACTAGGAGGCTTCAACAGCAGACATTTCTTGTCTCACAGTTCAGGAGCTGGGAGGTCAAGGTCAAGTTGCTTGCAGGGTCCGGTCCTCCTGAGGGTGGTGAAGAAGTTATCGACACCACACTTCTCCCCTACCTCCTGGTGCTTAGCCTGCAATCTTTGGTGCTCTAACTAATTACATCTGCTATGACCTTGTTTCCACGTAAGGTCAAATTCGGAGGGACTGGAGTTCGGACTTCAGCAAATGTATTTCTGGGGTGGGTGAAGCGGTACAGAATTCAACCTATTACCGAACATCAAAGAAAGGCCCCAGTCCTTCTAAATAGGAGTTATCTGAACACGGTACGAGATTCAATACAGACTGTGCGATATGGCAGACTCAGTAAGGGGCTTGGCGGGGTGAGAAGCGGTCTCAAGGGCAGTGGTAGTCGTGAGGACACAGCCATCGAGTCTAGTTACGCTACGTCAGGGAAGTCGTCCCAGAGGACGTGGAGCTCGAGCACTGAAAGAGGTGTCGACGTTTGGTGAACATGAACCTCCGGTTTAATTTATCTAAAAGGGAACTCAACCCTCTAACTAAACCGATTCATTCTCTTGAATCAGTTGAATTGAGTTGGTTCTATTAATGGAGCCGGTGGAATCGGAGTCTTCGCTCTCCATCAGGTCCATTTAGATCATGAGTGTCATCTCTTCTCTCCTCACAAAATTGCCATATCCTTTCCCTCTGTTACATTTTGACTGCCGCTGCCCAGCCTCAGAGCTCCCTTCCAGAATGCCCAGGGCATGGCTGATGGTTTTCTGTGATCCCTGGATTTTTCATCTCCCCTTCATCCCCTACCCTGCATATCACTACCCACTTCACCTCCTTAGTGCCAGTGTGGTCATTACTCTGCAGGTCTCAGGACTTCAGTATCTTTTGACTGCCTACCCATCTTAATCAAGCTCTCTACTCCAAATCTCCTCACAGCCTGTGTTTTCAACCTACACTTCTGACGTCAGCATTCAGTAGAGTTAAAGAATCTCATCATGGTTAAAATCATTGTAACATTCAGTAGAGTTAAAGGATCCCATTGAGGATGGACCTCAGAAGTCATCGGGTTGATGTCTCTACCGTATGCATGAATCCATCGCCAACATCCCAGCTAAGTGGTCATGTCTTATGTCTGCTCCCGGCTCCAGGAGCCTTGCCTGTCACACAGCTTACCTGTGGTCCTGACCATTTCAAGCTCGCAGGTGTACTTTCTCGCTTCTGTATCTCTGTCTGTGCCGCCGTTATGTTGTCGTCTTCTTCTTCTTTTTTTTTTTAAGTATTTTTTATTTATTTCTAGGAGAGCGGGAGAGAGAGAGACAGCATGAGCAGGGGAGGGTCAGAGAGAGAGGGAGACACAGACTCTGAAATAGGCTCCAGGCTCTGAGCTGGCAGTCAGCACAGAGCCCGAAGAGGGGCTCGAACCCACAAACCGCGAGATCATGACCTAAGCGAAAGTCAGACGCTTAACCGACTAAGCCACCCAGGCGCCCCGTATGTTGTCTTCTTCCGAGACATCTTCACCCTCGCCCATGTTTCCCCCATCATTCAAGACGTGGCTCAGCTACCACCTTTGCTATGGAAACTGTGGCTCTCAGATTAGAACACCCGATGAAGGATTGTGTTGTGCCGACAGGGACAAGGACAGATAGTAGTTAAATGATGAAATCAAGATTGAGGTGGTAGCAGAATATAGGCGACGAAGAGACATAAGTGGAATGTGGATATAAAGGCCTTTGTTGAAGGGTGTGAGGAAGATAGGTGCTTCATGTAAAATTAATGTTTGCAAATATACAGATGACCTTTAAAACCACCTTGCCTAGTGAATCTTATTTCTGATTTCAAGTAAAAATGATTTCTCTGTGGTTGATATATTTAAAACTTAAGAAAAAAATCAAACTACCCTGATGTAGCTAGCCCATGTCCAGAGTGTGAGGACAGAGGGCCCACACATAACAGGCACACAGATTCCCCCGGGGCCCGATGGGAGCAACAGTCACAATCACCCTAGGGAGCCGTCAGACGAGATGTGACCAAGTGCAGATGGTGCGTGGGAGGCTGCCTCCCTTCATCTGTTTCTCTCGTGGTCATGTTTTACAGGGAGCTTCACTGCCTCAAAAATAACCTCACTTAATACACGTATTAGGAAGTAAAGGCATAGCTAACTTGTTTCGATCTGCCAACCTTGAAATGGTCATCCGGTGCTAGGCACTTGTCATCTACAACAGAAATAATCAAATTGGTGAAATAATGAACACCGTTTACCAAATCTTGTGAAAGACATGGTCTGTCTAGTCCCTGGACCGTGGCAAACGTTGCCTCATTTTGTGATTTCACTGGTGTGTATGTTTGGATGGCCCTGTTGCGCAGTAGCCTTTTACGGTTTGTACTTCCCATCTGAAGAGGTGGGCACCACACGAGAAGTGAGTTCTGGGCCCCCAGCCATCAGGTGGCTGTCTTTGTGACGTCCTGATCCAACTGGTGTGTTCTGATTCTTTAGAAGCATCGGTATAGAAATTGAAGTGGTGGATTCAGAAGCACGTAGACATCTATCTAGATCAAGGTTTCCCAACCTCAGCCCTAGTGACATTTTGGACCAGATCGTTCTTTGTTTCGGAAGCTGGCCTATGCGTGTGGGATGTTTAGCAGCACACCTGGCCTCTACCCTATGTGCTAGAAGTAGCTAAAAACATCTCCAGACATTGCCAGAATGTGTAGAGAGCAGAATCACCTCCAGGTGAAAACCAGTGATCTAGATATTAGCCTCAAAGCCAAAATCTTATATTTCATTACATTGAGGGCCGTGTGTTTACTGGAAAGCACCTACTCCATGAGTCACGGTGTGATTGCATAGCATGCCAGGTAGGCGTATTATCTTATTATTAACAAAAATCCGGAAAAGGAAAACCCATACATTTATGATTCCTTCAGTGAGTGAATTGCACATCACTGAAATGATATGAAATTAATTACTTTTTACTCATTTTACACATTTCATGTGTATTGCTTGAGCAAATGATGCCAGTTTTTTTTTTCTTTTAAATCTGGCAACAGATGCCGCTCTTCATCTCCCTAGTTTTTTTTTTTTGGGGGGGTGGGGAGGGAGCAGGGATGGTACCAGCTGGTGAATGCAGAATTAATTACAGATTGTTTCCCTCAAAAAAGACACACGTGGGTCACCAACCTCTAATGATTTTGGCAGCTGTTTGGCCCTATTAAGATTACCAGTAACTGGACAGATACTTTATTCTTTTTCTTGGAAGCGCATGTTGCAATTTTGGGGGGATTTGGACACTAGGAGCTTGGTTACACATATCACATCTGAAGATAATTTAAGCCTGCATAAGCCATTGCCTCAGACAGTCACTCTAGTTTATTAAATCACTAACTTTCTGGTAATACTTGATTTTCCGTAAATACAAATGTACAAATAAATACATTTCCAAAAAATTCAGGCTCAGAATGAAAGCATATAGGTCTTAAACGTAGAAAACTTTCAGATATGTGGAGAATGATCTTTCTGCTTATATTGGATTGGAGAAACCATGATCTCAGCCACATTTAAGTGATTCTTACATTCTTAAAATGTGTTTTGTTCATGGCGACAATTTTGGGGGAGACACAGCCTGCTCCCACACCCCGATAAGTGAATGGCTTAATTGCATTGAAACAGAGTCTTTATAAAAATTCAAGGTCATTATTGAACTAATATTACTGTATTAATAAATCTTATAAGTGATATACATTAATTTATATAAATTAAATTATATAGTTGGAAAGAAGGCACTTGGTCTCAGAAATAGAGTCTACACCCTGTCTCAAATATTGTGCTTTGCATTTACTCCTCAACCCCCTAAATTTGAATTTAGGTCAAAGTGTTTCTTTAACTGGTCTGTTGGAACCTCCCGTGAATATTCCATCGCCTTTCTCCTTTTCTTTCCTAGACATCAGATACTGTTGATTCCACTATTAATATTTCTTTCTGTCACTTCAAAATGATACAATGTTAAGGTTAAAGTCACAAACTTACTGTCCAGATGCCTGGATTCGAATCTTTGTCCTGCAATCGGCTGACTTGGAAAAAGCCATTGTAAGGTGCTATCTTGTTATCTCTCTGTCAATTAAGGTCAAGTTATTAAATCTGGATGAAGTTACAAAATCCTGGGATCACAGATGGTGAGCTAATTATCATGAGGTTGGTGGATCAAATCAGCCTTCAAGACAAAATGGTTCGTAACATTAGGTGGGTAAAGCACAGTTTTCAAAGACGAATTTCTAACAAGTGTAGCTTCTTAAAAGAAGCAGCTATAAATATGGTCCTTGCAATGTTTAAATTATTTAAACTTCTCTTTGGGTATTTATGGAAAAATTTTTTTACTTTTCAAAGAAAGTAAATTTCTGTACACATTGAAGTTTACAATAAATTACAGATCGTGTGGGGAGCCAACTTGAGTTTGACGGTCACTGGTAAGTGAACTTCGGCGTATGGTTTTTCTTTACGAAGAAGATACAATAGGTAAATGCACGCTTCAGTTCATCAAATTACTTCTATTAATAGCCTCTCAATTCTTTTCTTGCTTACTTATTAGACTGTTAATTAAAGCTTATAGCCTCTGGCTTCAGTGCTAGTTTTGAGTAAAGGTTGAATCAAAGAGTGTCTCCATACACACTCATTGAAGTCATTTAGTGCAGATTCCTGTAGATGCTCAAAACTGCATGGCAATTCGAGCTGTAACGTAGGAGTTATTCTGTGTAGGGTAGGACTTCAAGCATCTCAGCAAACAGTAAATGTCAATAAAAGAATCCTTTGAGTGTGAGAGGGTAGTTTCACAACTCATTCCATTCTTACATTATGAGTAAGGAATCTTAATTCAGTAATAATCCTGATGTGTGTTTCCTGCTTTGTTTCTTTTTTTTAAGTTCTTTGTTAAATTAGCCTTTCTCACATCTCTCTGGTAACAGGTACGCGAACGAGGGAATTCTTTGAAACTGAGGGTGTTCCACTACCCCCTCCCAGAATGTTCCTGCAGTATTCCCGACAGTAGCGCCCTGCAGCCGTTATGCACGGACTTCCACAGTGCGCTCTGTGGCTTAGGATTCCCTCATGGCACATGTGTCTGGGGAGTAAACGTGTCCCCGCAGTGTCAGTGCGCCGTCTGGAACCTGATCCCATTAAGTGGAACACCCTGGGCACTGGTGGCCGTAGGGTACCCAAGCATCGGCTGAGACACCTGGAAGTAAGGTTACAGTCAACAAGACGAACGGAAAAGAAGGAACAAGCATCTGGTAGAGATGTGAAGCTTTAAGCATTTACTGGGAACTGCTGCTTCATGGAGCCAAATTAGCATCTGTATTTACCACATCGGACAGCTTTTTGTTTACATGTTATTTTATTTTAAGTGAAAGCACTGTGAATGAGATGAAGGGCAAAAGCCCATAAAGGGACAGACCCTACAACAAATAGTTAACCTCTTGGCCAGATGGCACAACTTGGAGCTATTTATCAAGATCTGAGGATAGAATTTGGGACAAGAAACATGAGGTCCAATGCCAAGAATAAGACAGGAAACTAACAGTGAAGAGACATGGCTTTATTCCGCTTGAATAAATACCACAGTGTTCAAGGCACGGCTTCTTGTATTAACTAGGAGATCAACCTAGTTCTTTAAATTATAGTCCGTGGTCAGGAGGAGTGGGGACTGGGGGGTGGGAATTGGGTGAAAGAGAAGGTATGTTTAGGAGACAGTGTGGAGTCTTTGTTTTTCATTTCATTTCTTTTTACTTTATTTCCTCTTCTTTTTTCCTTTTCTTCCCTTGTCTCTCTCTCACTCCTCCCTCCTCCCTCCCTCCCTCCCTCCCTCCCTCCCTCCCTTCCTCCCTTCCTCCCTTCCTCCCTTCCTCCCTTCCTTCCTTCCTTCCTTCCTTCCTTCCTTCCTTCCTTCCTTCCTTCTTCCCTAGACTTTATTCTAAGAAGATGCAGGCCAGAAAGAAATGACAGTGCCTTAACCAAATGACAAGAAGGTATGGTAAATAGGGAAGAAGACTGGTCAAGGGTTAAACCCAGTCTAGGGTCCCAGGTCAAGAGAGAGAGTTCAATAGCAATGTCTCAAGTCCAAGAAAACTCTGAGACCAAAGAGAAGATCAGCAAAGTGGAAGTAGAGACTTGCCCTTGAGACGCTGGCTGGGCCAGGTCTTCCCTGGAGCACAGCGGCAGAACAGATACCGCCCCTGTCTAGGAAACAGGCTTAAGTCAGGGTGTATGCTAACTAGCTGTGCGAGGAGTGCACTTAACTAGTCTCAGTCTGTGTTTCCTTGTCTTAAAACTCAAGAGATTGGATTTGCTGCACTGAAATTGTTGTGGTTTTTTTTTTGTCCCCAAGGAAGCCACCATTTTTAAAAGAATCTTTCTTTATATTTTTCTTTTTACCTTTAAGAATCTTTCAAAACTTAAATACTTAAATCCTTCAATTCTTCATAACTTACAGTTTCCCCCAGAAAGCCTTTCTTACTAATTCACCCCAATTGGAAATGATCTCCTTACTTCCAAACCCCAGTATCAGCCACCAATGATGTCTGCACATTAACTGTCAAATCACTATGTATTGCATTGTATTGATTTCACTATTGTATGTATCTCCTTATATATCTTGTTCTGGTCTTTGATTTTAGGTCATGAGGACTGCTGAGGTATGTAGGGCAGGGGGAGTTCATGCACATTTTTTTAATCACTCAGTACCTACCATGACCCTTGGTGAGAATACATTCTTCATTAAATATTTTACTTTTTCATGTGTTGAGCTGTCAGTCTGGAAATCTTACATATTCCCACATTAAGCCCATTTTTATAACTTAATAAAATACCCTCTTTTGGAAGCTCACAGATATTCTACTGGGGAAGAAAAAAAAAAATCTCTGTATTTATTTTGGATTTATATCTCCTCTCTTCAAACCTCACCAGGGCTGGCCCCTGACCCCCCTCGAGCCAGCAAGGTTTCGTACACACATGGACTAAACATGTGGGGTAAAACCAAATGGATCATTGGCGTCATCAGGGGCAGACTTTTTCCCCAGGAAAGTCATCTTCAAGGCGTTTTTGTTTTTTTTTTCCTTTTTCTTGAACCTGATACCCACTTGTGGAGGACATTACTAAATTGGCTGAGTAAGGTACAATCGAGCTTTTTTTTTTTTTTTTTTTTTTTAATTTACTTACTGGAAAAAATAATACAGCTCCATCCTGAATAATGTTTATTTAATTAATGCTGATTTGATTAACCACCAGGGTTCTCATATATAACTCTGTGGGAATACCAGACACCTCTTCTGATGATCCGTGATTCAACAGAGCCAGTCTTAGGACGGTATTCGCTGAGGGAGCACGCGCACAGCCTGCCTACGGTGTGGCCTCCGTTCCCGAAGGTCTGGTCCCCGGGAGCATGGTGACAGAGCTTACCGTTACTCAGGGCTGTTCCTTTGCTTTCTCTCTCACCAGGATTTTGTGCAACCCCGAATCTCCCCCCAACACGTTTCTGCCTCCCCGCCATGAGTCTCATGTCCTTCATGTCCCCAGTCCACGTTTGGTGCTGAGCCCCAGGCTTTGCTGCACAGTCAGTCCCTGCTGCTTCCGGGTCACTTCCAAGTTTAATGGAGGGATAGACCCGAGAGAGAGAAGAGCCAGGAGATGAGAGCCTGCTCTTTAACAGTAACCACATATAGGGAGTCAGTCAGAGGCGTGACGGCCAGGAGAGACAAGAAACATGGATGTGCTGGAAAGACAGAGAGATTAAAAGGAAAGGCAGGTAGGTTAAAAGACTCAGAGTGGGAAGGGAAAATGATTATTTAATTGTATGGTGACATGGGGTTATAGGATCAGTTCTTTCGTTCTGGCATTGTTTCTTCCTGAGAAATTAGAATCGCTTAGGTCAGATATCCAGCTACGTCACTTGATTTCATCCCAGGACCCTGATTTTCGAAAAGCAGACTTTTAGTTTCGTTATGTCATGAGCACTACTTTTCTGCATGATGCCTTTTTGAAATGGAGATATTTTAATTTGATTACCTTCATAGTTATGGACCTTTTCTTTGGTGGTCTCCTTCACTGCCTTAGACGCAGAGAGTTTGAACCCTACAAAGGCAGGCCTTAACTGCGTGGGGGCGGGGTGCCCGTGCGGATCGGGAGTTGGCCTCGTGAGACGGCTTCAAGGCCAGATGCAGCAGTTTCAAGGAAGTAGAAAAAGCCAGTTGAGACTGCGGTTCTGGGCCAGGGAAGATGGCTGACAACTGAATTAGAAGGACAGTCAGAGGTCGGGGCGCCTGGGTGGCTCCGTCAGTTAAGCGTCTGCCTCTTGACTTCAACTCTGATCCTGATCTCATGGTTCGTGAGTTCAAGCTCCCCATCAGGCTTTGTGCTGACAGCGCGGAGCCTGCTTGGGATTCTCTCTCTCTCCCCCTCCTCCGCTGTCACTCTCTCACAAAATAAATAAACATTTGGAAAGAAATAATTGCAGTAAACTGAGCTTACGGAAAAGAGAAACTATCTGTGGTGGAGGGCATGACAAGCGGAGCAGCCGACCGCCGGGGTTCTCGGGGGCAGCGTGGAGCTGCTGCAGTGCCACCCCGGGCTACCTCTTCTACCCTTGGGGTCTCTGCCAGGATGGAGGGCTGTGTAGATTCTTGTACAGTCTGTGTCCAGAGCATTTCCTGATGAATTACAGTTAGTTGGAAAAAAACCAAAGGTTTCCATTTCTGTTTCCCATAGAAATGAATCCGTGTTTCCTTGAATTAAAAATTTCCTTGAATATGGGGCGCCTGGGTGGCTTAGTCGGTTAAGCGTCCGACTTTCACTTAGGTCATGATCTCGCGGTTGGTGGGTTCGAGCCCCGCATTGGGCTCTGTGCTGACTGCCAGCTCAGAGCCTGGAGCCTATTTCGGAGTCTGTGTCTCCCTCTCTCTCTGACCCTCCCCTGCTCACGCTGTCTCTCTCTCTGTCCTAGAAATAAATAAAAATATTAAAAAAAATAAAAATAAAAATTGCCTTGAATAAAAGGATGCAACATATTTTTGGGTAGTGACTCCAGCTGCCTGACTTCAATCAAATACACGCAGTACCTGGAAAGTGAGTCTCTGATTTTCATACTGGGACTTTGTACCGGACACTTCATGTGGCTTTCCTCCCCTCCTTAGTTCTGTGCGGCTATGAAAGCATATTCTATCGATGTCCGCTCAGATAGGCTGGCCAGTCCTGAGTGTTACAGCTCAGACTGATCACCATAATGATTGTGTGTTAATGCAAGTGTGGCCTGTACTGATTTTAAGGGGTCCTTTTTTGTTTTGCATTTCTGCTCTGGCTTTACATGTCCTATGTCTGTATGTTGATAACATACATGCCTATCATATGTACGTACATATGATACACGCCTGTGCACCTGTCTATGCTTAATGATGGTAGTTACTGCTTCCGCTACACTAATGGGGGATTCAGGCAAGGGCCCCCAAACAAGAATGCTGTTTAAAAATTTTTTTAGGTTTGTTTATTTTCGCGCACGTGAGCAAGTGGGAGAGGGGCAGTGAGAGAGGAAGACACAGAATCCGAAGCAGGCTCCAGGCTCCGAGCTGTCAGCACAGAGCCCGACGCGGGGCTCAAACTCACAAACTGTGAGATCATGACCTGAGCCGAAGTCGGATGCTTGACTGACTGAGCCCCCCGGGCGCCCCGAGAATGCTGTTTTAGTGTTATCTTTCCGGATTGTAATCGGATGCCATTTATCTCCCGTGGGCCACCACTTGTACATATTGTCGAAAGCGGGTGGTTTCATCTGGACCATCCTGTAGCTTCTGGGGAAAGAGTTCTGTATTGTTGATGTAATATTGGTCATCTCCAGGAGAGCGGTGCTCAGAATGTCCCGCACTCACTTGTGGGTTCTTGCAGCTGTTTCGTGTAGGGTGATGATTTGTAATGGTGACAGAACACAGCGTGAAAGAGGGGTCATGCTGCAACGTCTGGCACTTCCCTTGATTGTCCACATTGAGGTGCTTAACCCTGTATGTAGGAAACAATCATTTCTCCAGTTTTCCGTCGGGGAGGGTGAAGAGGGGAAGGGAATCTCTGCTTGGCGTACTGATGGGTGAGGACTGTCGGAAGGAGAGCCTCGCTGGCTCATGATTGGCAGCCGACAGATCTCTGTAGGTGTAACTGAAAACACTTGGCAGTTCTTAACTCTTTCTAATTTCCTCAGCAGGAAGTATGGGGAAAGGGCCCTCCAAGCATCAAGAGATCTCAGTTCTCTTCATTTGTGTTACTTAAGTATAGGCTTAGCCAAAGTAGCAAAAACATCCCAAATCACAGTGACCTAAAGAATAGAGATATTTATTTTTCTCTCTAATCTATCTGCGTGCACAACATGGGGCTGGCATCGTGGCCCCATAGTCATCATGGCCCGGGATTCTTATGTGGTGGCTTTCCATGGTCTAAGATGGTAGCTTCCGAAACAGCAGATCGTTCTTGTATTTCGGCTCTCAAGAAGAAGGAAAGGGGAAGAGGACACAACACTTCTTTCCAGAGAACTTCCTCAAAACTGTGTTTGTTGTTTTCTCTTACGTTCCTGTGGGTGACATTTACTCCGTGGCTTCCCCGCGTTATGGAACCTCGCTGGGGTTTATAGCCTCTCCTCCAGGAGTTCACTTGTCAGGCTACTTTTCCAGACTTGTATTACTTCATCAGTTTCAGTTTTCGAAGGTGAGAAACATGCCTTATTCTTATTCTGCATTTTCAATCGCTCCTGCACAACCAAGCACATTCCAAGGTTTCACTTAATGCTGGATTAATGGTTTCATTTGCCTTGATACCCTCTCTCCAGAAAATTTGGAATAGGGATTTTTTAAAATAGTTTATTGTCAAGTTGGTTTCCATATAACATCCAGTGCTCATCCCCACAAGTACCCTCCTCCATGCCCATCTCCCCCCTCCCCCCCACCCCCATCAGCCCTCAGTTTGTTCTCGGCATTCAAGAGTCTCTCATGGTTTGCCTCCCTCTCCCCCACTATTTTACCCTTTCTTCTCCCCCACGGTCCTCCATTAAGTTCCTCCTAATCCTCCTATACATGCAAACATATGGTATCTGTTCTTTGCCTGACTTATTTCGCTCAGCATAACACCCTCAAGGTCCATCCACGTTGCTACACATGGCCAGATTTCATTCTTTCTCATTGCCGTGTAGTATTCCATCGTATAGATAAACCACATCTTCTTGATCCATTCGTCCGTTGGTGGACACTTAGGCTCTTTCCATGTTTTGGCTATTGTTGAGAGTGCTGCTGTGAACATTGGGTACATGTGGAATAGGGATTTTTTTTTAAAGAGATGTCAGGCTAGTGCAAAAAAACCTCACTTTTGTGGACCTCAACCACATTTATCATGTGTGTATATACTTTTGTTGAATAGGGGAGCATTGCCAGAGTCAGCAGTTTACAAGGACCAGTGACATCAGAATATATGGATTAGGTCAAGTGAAAGTCGTTACGTATTAAATCCCTAGAGATCTATGTCATCTTTGCCTTAAGTGGGTTACTTCAAGAAGACACTCTTAATGTAACCTTTTGGGTCTGGGAGACAACAGATTACAACTACCTTGTTCTAGTTCAGAGGTTTAGTTTTGCAGCCACACATTTGGACTTTCACAGCAGGAGAAGTTTATGAAATTATTAAAGCAGACAAGGAGAAAAATTTTGCAAATAATGTCCCCAGAGACAGCAAATAGCTTAAGATATAAAACACATTGAATCCTTGTGTTTCTTGACGATGCATCCTATGACTTATGGACTCAGGGTATAGGGTTGGAATCTCAACAATAACAGTGGCAAACTGTACAACCTTGAGCAAGGCACACAACCTCTCTGTGTCTTGATTTTCTCATCCACGGATGGAAAAAAGAAATGTATTATTCAGTGCCTCATTCGTAATGAGAGTCTGAGATGCAACTCAACTGATTTAACTCATTGGCAATAATTTTGGAAGAGGAATTGATGAACAGAAATTGAAAGCTTGTAATAAGACCTGGACTTTGTGACATTCTTGTTTCTTACTTTCACTTTTTCTGTTAAAATTATCAATCATGGAATGCCTTGATGAGTAATTAAAAAAATTGAGGAAGTAAGACATATTCAAAACCTAAACCTTTCATTTTGCTGCTAGGAAACTGAGTGGGGGGTGAATGGAACACGGTCCCAAGAAAATTCAGTCCCTGGTCCGTCATCACAAATACAATGGTTGACATTCCTGAAAGTAAAGCCTGGAATTTCTGATGTTAAATCTGATTGTCTTTCCTCTTTCTAATTGCTCAAAATATCCTTATCTGTGGGAGATAACCTGATCCACGAAAGCTGATAGATTAATGTAGGAACATCAGAGAGAGAAGGGTCACGGTAGGATCGGAAGTAATAATCATTATTTAAAGGGGGAGAGAACAGAAAACTGTAAGGGAGACAGAAATTAGTCAAAACTTACAAAGAGAACCAGGTACCTATAGTATTGTGGGAAGAAAAGCCAATGTTAAAATTGGCAAGTCCTCTTTGGTGACAAGTGGGCAGGATTCTTTATTCTGGCAGCAAATTGGTTATTGGTGACTTTGGGGTGAGACGACCCATGAGTGGTGTGTTTGTGGGCAGGGGCGGTGGAAGACTGAATGTCCATCATAAAGTGGAGACAACAGATAAAATGCGTGGCTCACGGAGGATCCAGAGTGCTCTGAATGGGAGAAAATGTCAGGAGCTGGAGGGAGTAATGTGGTACCTTCCAGGGAGCCTATCACCGTGGTTGTAAGACTTGGAGATACCCGTATGCACAGATCTGCCTCTGCCCAACTCTAGTCTCAGGACTTAAGGAAGAGGCGCTTTCTTTTATGTTTCTCTTGGTTTCTAGTGCTTCACACTGTGGCTAGAATACTTGGAATCTCTTTGAGGAATGAATGAGAATGTCTCACATCGTAGTGCCATCCTAGCAACCAGCTCCAAACTTGGATGCGCTCTCCACTGCCTGCGAGAGTTTTCGATCTAAATTCCACACAGAATGGACATAAGTTTTCAACTTTCATTTTCTAGTGTCCTGCCCTGAGAGGGCGCATCACTGAGTCACGCCTCACTGCTCCCGCGTGCGTCTGGAACCACTCCGCCTTGTCCCTTGTGTTCTTCCCAGCCTCGATGCGTCCCCTCCAGCTTTCTTGCTACGCTCAGATTTAACAACACACCACGCTGAGTTGTTATTTATCAAATGTTACTGAGGACAGCTGTTTGCCAGTGTTTCATGTTTGGTGCTCGAGTTAAGAGACATGGATCTGACTGGTGTTTTCCAGACTCCTTTGTATCAGTGATGTATGTGGTGCACAGGGAGATCATGTTCCATATCCATTTTGTGGAAGCATCAGCTGTTTTAGGAGTCTGTGCCCTCTGCAGGGCGCACGGCACAGTGGAACGGGCCCAAGTTGGGGGGATCGGTTGAAGAGCCAAATGCCCCTCCTCTTTCAGTTTTCAGGTTTGAGAGCGCTGGCATTTCACCATTTGAACAAATGAAGGATGAATGACTGACAGCGTGTATTAAACGCCCTGGTTTGTCCAGGAAACCGGGGCAAGGGACTATAAATTGATGATCCGCCTCCCCGTGGGTCAGATAACTTAACGATCTGTCACGTGGTGAGTGAGCCGCTGTGGTTAAGAAGGAATATGACGGTGGCTATGTGCAGATGTTTCTTACATTGAAAAATGGGTTTATTAATGGCATGCTTATGAAGAAAGTTCTAATCAGGGATTCTGTTACCGTATTTAATTAAATAGTCAGCCTCTGAAGATCCATGAAGCTCAGACCCAGAAGTGAGTGATCATCAATTTTTGGCTTTGCTCTGTCCATAGCTGAGAAGAGGATGGCGGCAGACCTCAGAAGCTCAATCAAAAGATTAGATCTATATTTTATTTTGTCTTTGGTCATCAGGAATCTAATGGGAGGAAATACACACATGTCCTCCTTGATTTCTGTTTTGTTCTACACTTGTTTGATTTTCAAAGGAGTGCAGAAGAGGGGTAAAGGAGGAAAGAGTATTTGATCGTTTGGTCATTGCAAGATGATAGTTACACGCTGAGAGTACGCAACCAGTGTTGACCACGAAACTTTGCGTTAATGGCTCTATAACAGCACACGTGTATACTACCAACAGAAGCTTCAGAAAATAGATTTGAAACTTTAGGGACAATGATCAGCTTATTTCTACAATTATGCAGCTAGCTTCATCCCTTTTCTGATACAACGTATGAATCAGATTCTACATAAACCGGACTGTAGCGAAGGACACAGGAGGGAAAATATTTGCTCTCATACTAACATAGGCATAGGTATACAGTCAGCACAATGGTAGGAATGCCAAGGGGTACGCAGTATGAATTTAATTTTAATTCTTATTATTTATTTATTTTGAAAATAACTTTATTTTCTTAAAGGTTTATTTGTTTTGAAAGGTAGAGAGAGGGAGCATGCATGCGTGTGCGTGTGATTGGGGGAGGGGCGGAGAGATGGAGACAGAGGGTCTGAAGGGGGCTGTACACCGACAGCCTGATGCAGGGCTCGAACTCCCGAACTACGAGATCACGACCTTAGCCACAGCTGGATGCTTAACCCCCAGAGCCACCCAGGCACTCCTGTGGTATACATTTTAAATGCCTTGTTTTTATGGCTTTTACTTTTTGGGAAAGCCAGAGTTTTCTAGAACAATTAAGTAGCAATAGCGCTTGTGTGGAAGGAAAATTGGAAATGTTTTCTTTTGTCCATTTGGAAAAAGCCTTTATTTCATTACCGATGGCACTTGAAGATGTCACCCAAAAGAAATGAGCCTGGCATGACCAGGGAGCACCTTGAAGAACGCTGGTGGACAGTGAAAGTGACAAATCCTCTCTACAAGAGATTATTTAGAGCTTGTGTTATTCTGAGCGGTTATGTTCAAGCCTCATTTCTGATAAAGGCTAGAAAACCGGAATTTTTTTTTTTTTGCTACTTGCAGAAAGGAGACTTATATTAATTTTGGTGTTGCAGTTGACCTTCCTACTTAGCGATACACAGTCTCTGTCTCTGCTCCCATTTCCAAGCTCAGAGTCAGCTCCCCAAAGAGCCACTCTTAGAAATCAAAGTGGAATACCTTAGTTGGATCAGAAGTATAAGGCTTTATTTTTTCCAGAACCAGAACTAGACTAAGACCGTAGCCTCAAAGTCAATTACACAAGAGAGAGAATTGTACTTACAAAGTGAGAGCAAAATTTTAATTTTCTACATGTTAAAAATTATAAAGCCTAATTGTATCACTTAGAGCACATGTGGTTAAGTGGACATTTGAAGATGAGGAAAATTTTAGATGAGATCAATATGAGCTCGAGTGGGTTGTTCACTTGACATGGCCCGAGATTGGACTTGCTAAGAGGACCCTGAGGAGCAGTTGGCATGATTGACTGTGCGTCCCTGGGAATTCCTCAGTGCCCTTGGGTGACCCATTACTACTGGCAGTTTGCCATGGTATTATTCAAATCCGAGTTAGGGAACTAAAATAAAAATGTACACTTTTCTTATAAGTGAATTTAAAGACCTCTGCTGTGTATATTTTTTCATTTTACATCTTTACATATATTTGTATAAATACTAAAATGAAGGGGCTTCTGGGTGGCTCAGTTGGTTAAACGTCTGACTTCAGCTCAGGTCATGATCTTGTGGTTCATTGGTTCGAGCCCCACATTGGTCCCTGTGCTGACAGCTCAGAGCCTGGAGCCTGCTATGGATTCTGTGTCTCCCTCTCTGCCCCTCCCCTGCTCATTCTCTCTCTCTCTCTCTCTCTCTCTCAGTCAAAAGTAAGTAAACATTAAAAAATATGAAAAATACTAAAATGAAGATAGGTATACATACAGTATTCTATAAGGAATGAATCTTTTAATGCACTGTAACATTCACTAGACACTTGATTTAACCACAAGGCTGTTGTATTCCATACTTTTCATTTTCTGCTTTAAATATCATGGGTTCAACTTTTTCTTTCATCTTTCTTTGAACATTTTACCTGAAAAATTTCCAGCGTACATCAAAATAGAGATAATAGTAGAGCAAACCTTCAGATACTCTGTATTCAACAATGAACATTTATTTCTTAACAAAAGTTACTGGGGGATTTGGTCCTGTGATTTTCTTCAGGGTCTCAAATCCTGTAGTAGTTCTTGAAATCGGTTAAATATGTGCATTTATCCATGGGATGTCTTCATTTTCAAATCTTACCTACAAATTCCCAGAAAGTAGGGCCAGTCGGATGGCCCTGTCGGTTGAGCACCTGACCTCAGCTCAGGACATGATCTTCCATTTCATGATTTGGAGCCCCACGTCGGGCTCTGTGCTGACGGCTTAGAGCCTGGAGCCTGCTCTATATTCTGTGTTTACCCCTCTCTCTGTCCCTCCCCCACTCATGCTTGCTCTCTCTCTCTTTCTCTCTCTCTCTCTCTCTCAAAAATAGACAGTAAAAAATTTTTTAAAAAACCCCAAATTCCCAGAAAGTAGAAGTGCACTGGAGATCATATAAATATTATTATTATTATTATTATTATTGATAGTTGGACTAAGTATGGGAACATTTTTCATAATAACAGTAAAGGGAAAATGGATTATTCCTAATAATATTTTTAATAATATTCTTCTGAAACAGTTTTCTATTTCAGGGAAAATGAAATCTATGGACCAGGGAAACTATAATGAAGGTCGTCTGCATTTGATGCCATGATTGGTTTTTAAATAAGCCATTAATCGTTACATAAGATTTTATTGCTCTGTGGCAGATGTAGTGTTTTTTTTATGAGAACATCAACATCACCCTGAAGATGGATGTGAGCAGTGTTAGAACATTGTTTTGTGTTCTGCAGAAATCAGACGTTCGATTTCATCCTCAAACACCATGCGTGCTTGTTTTAAGAAAAATACATTGTTTGGTATCAAGTACACGTCTCTCTTTATGGAGAGTAGCACACAAATATTTGGAAAGGATAAGAAAATTCATTATCGAATGAATAAATAATGATTCATCAGGAAACTTTGGAGAACGAAATTTTAAAGTGCTTAATTAAAGTTTAATTACAATCATCCATATTTATTGTGATTGTAAAATGCACAGAATAGTAATTCCACCATATTTTAAGGCTTGATATACGTTAATGAAATAAGAGCTCATTTTAGCAAAATAGAATCCACAGTTTTCTTTTTGGGCCAAAGTAAATGTACTGGGTAAACTAATTGCTTTCAATGAATGCGTTTTTTTCTTTAAAGAAATACACATTTTTTAATGCTTATTTATTTTTGAGAGAAAGAAACAGAGAGCAAGTGGGAGAGGGGCAGAGAGAGGAGGAGACACAGAATCCAAAGCAGGCTCCAGGCTCTGAGCTGTCAGCACAGAGCCCGACGCAGGGCTTGAACTCACGAGCAGTGAGATCATGACTTGAGCCGAAGTTGGACACTTAACTGACTGAGCCACCCAGGCGCCCCTCAATGAATGCTTTTGATCATACAAAAATCAGCATTACTTTCCTTAGTTGTTTTTTTCATCCCATACTATATGCGGTGTTAGATTTTAATGGTTTTCAAGCATTAAAATGTATTCATATGTTTAAATTAACATTCCAATTTGTGATCTAACCTGTTAGGAGAATGTGGAGATCAGTCTTCCATGTGAGGGACAAGACTCCACAGGCTTCCCAGTTGTGTAAAACCTTAGATATTGTATGAGAAAGGACATGTTGAGTCACATCTTACATAAAAGGAGCAGTGGAAGAAGGTGGAGTTTGGTTCACACCATGAGGTGGTGCATGGCAGTGACCAAGACATGGACACCTTGAGTCTCGACTAGGTGTGGGTTCTGGTGCTGTTGCCATGTTGTGGGTGCTTGGAACACCTTCCTAGCTTTTGTGAAATGGAGGTATTTACCTCAAAGTTTCCATGAGGTTCCCATCCTAAAAATGTGTAGATAAGGTCTGCCATATGACAGACTCCCGATAGACACGAGGAAGTGGTGGTAAAGTTTGCCGTTGGTATGGAGATGGTGACCCTTGGCCATGATGGTCACACTTTCCTCTAGCTATGCTGTGTCTTTCATGAGTGCAGACCCTAATGGTGACAAACTACCCAGGTGTGCATGGGTTTTGGCTGTGTGAAATGGGGGTGCAGAGCACAGGGCAGCCAGGGGCTGTGTGGGCGTGGCTGAGAGGAATGGCATTTGGATGACAGAGGGTTTAGGGGGCAGCAATGGTCGCTTCTGGCCCGAAGCCCTACGGGCTGCATGCTGAGTACCCATCTTTTATTCTGGCTTCTTGCTATGAGAAGGCAGAAACTGACCTCTCTGTGAGGGACTTTTCTGCAGATAGGATTTCCCGGGGCAGCTAGTTTTAGGGGTCTTGAAATGTATCAAGAGGACCTAGAGGGTGCATTGGTGCATCTAAGAACTTTTAAGTATGTGACATGGAAGTGTAATCTCTCTCTCTCTCTCTCTCTCACACACACACACACACACACACACACACACACAGAGCTCTGAATGTAGCTAATTATAAAGCTTGGCTGGCACTTTACCAGTGCTAAATGTTTATTTTCCCCATTTGCTTTCTGAAAGTTTAACTGAGAAAATACTCACCACAATAGCGTTGGACTGATAATCAAGCCCGAGGGAAGCTTGATTGCACAAGACGGCGTGGGCTTCGTCCCTCCCAGCACGACCCTGGTACAACACAGACCCCCGATGGAGGCGGGGCTTACGTCGCCACCTCTCACCTCATGCTTGTTTCTTGGTATAACCAAAATAATGGAATTTTGTGTTTGTAGCACACGTTTCAGAACTTTTAGATCACTCAAGAAAGAGCCTCGGGTGAGGTCGGTAAGTGGTAACCGTTATCTCTCTCTCGCATAAAGTCCGAGAACAGAAATCAGAGCTGGCCCAGAATCACTTAGGAAGCTCAGATCAGGACTCAGAAGAAAATGCAGGACTGGTGACTACTGAGCTCCTTGCCAGTTTACCTGCAAGCAGTCGTATGCACGATGCTCAACAATGGGCTCTTCGCTGGGGTGAGGAAACCCGATCGTGGCATTTCCTGGTTTCTGAAGTATGGTACCTTCCACCATGGCTGCTTCCAAGCACCTGCCGTGATGTTACTGAACACAGAGTTGGGAAGAGATGTGTACCATTGCCTCTCGAGGGCTGGTGCAAGGTGACTGCCACATGGTATTCTTTACACCCAAGAGTGAACCTTTCTGGATCCTGAGTTCATCATTCCCTGGATCTTTATTAGGTCATTTCCAAGAGTGACATGGTGTGCAAGAAGTAGGGTGTACAATGTATGTCAACAAAATTGGTAAATGGTGTGCCCAAAGGGGTGTGCCATGCTACAGTTAGGCACTGGTTGTCCCGCGGTCGCCATGCAAATGCCAGGTGGCTAAGATCACTTAACGCTGGACGAGCAGGGCTTGGACTAAAAATCAAATTAAAATAAGTAGAAATCTTCAGTGTGTAGACAGAGTCATGAGGGCAGCCCCCAACCTCCTTTTCTAATCTGGATCATTCTTTTGAACTTGTCATTGCCCCTTGTAGTTCAGATGTACTTCATTGATACTTTCCAAGGGACAGTGTGGTTTTGGGGGAAGAGCATGGAGTCATCAGAAGGTTTGCATGAAAGAGCTGATTCATTACCTTCAAATAGAAGGCACTGGGCCAGTCCCTAAATGTCTTCACTTATCTGAAGGCAAGTTTTCTTCACGTATGAAACAGGTGTCATCCTTTAGGAAAGTTCTGGCTCACTTCACCAGCTTGTGTGGAGGAAAAGCAATGTATCCCAGTGACAAAAGTCAGGTTACAATTGTACCGAGCAGTGTTGCTGCTGCTGCATCTGTTACTGCCGGTATCATGGTGTTGGTGGGGGTGATGGTGTGGATGCTGGTGGCGAGGGTGGTGGTGGTAACACAGGCACTGGTTGGTGATGCTGCTTCTGCTGATGGTGACGGTGATGGTGATGGTTGGACGTTGTTGATAATGTGGGCACTGGTGGTGGTGATGGTGGTGATGGTGGTGATGATGATACTGGTGATGATGACAGTAGCAGGATGGTGTTGATAATACAGGCAGTGGTGTTGGTGGTGATGATGATGACGGTGATACTGGTGATGATGACAGTAGCAGGATGGTGTTGATAATACAGGCAGTGGTGTTGATGGTGATGATGATGATGATGGTGACGGCAATGATGATGATGGTGAGGTAGGTGGTAGTGGTGATGATGGCAATGGCATAATGGTGTTGATAACACAGGCACTGGTGTTGATGATGATGATGATGGTGGTGGTGATGGTGATGACAATGGCATAATAGTGTTGATGACACAGGCAGTGGTGTTGATGATGATGGTGGAGGTGGTGGTGACGGTGATGGTGGCAGTGATGATGGCGATGGCATAGTGGTGTTGATGACACAGGCAGTGGTGTTGATGATGATGATGGTGGTGGTGGTGACAGTGATGGTGGTGGTGATGATGGCGATGGCATAGTGGTGTTGATGACACAGGCGGTGGAGGGGAGGGTGGTGCTGCTGCTGCTGGCAGCATCTTCGTAAACACTCTCACTGCAACTGCCCACCACAGTCTTCCAGGTTCAAAACTAGCAAACAGAGTCTCTTGGAAACTCATGAACTGTAACTAGTTGCACTTATAGGAGTTCGTAGAACAACATGGGCAAGGAATCCTGGCACACGGGTCCCTCCTTACACGCAGTCTCCGAGGCCCTGTTGCACATCGGGGGGCGGAGGCGCTGACGGAAGCAGCATCCCTGCAGGAGTCAGGGATTTACTAACGTGCTGTGCAGTCTCTCTTCCCCTTACCTGGCTTTTATGTTATAACACTTCCATAAGGTGACAAAGAAAGAAAAGGAAATTAGTGGTGAAGAGATTGTGTTCCATCTAGAAAAATAGGGCTTTGCAGGAAAGAAAATTTACCTGGTATTTACCAGTACCCTGCTCACCATTCCTGCTGCCATTCCTGGCTGATATGAGGAATATTAAATGAGCAGCCTCTGGCTGAGTGTCTGTGTCCATGAAGAGCTGCACATGCCTTTTTGACCATATAGGAGTTTTGTTTACACTTTAATTTATGCTACAATTGTGCTTCATTTCATTCCCTATCACAATATCCCTTAAAAGTGAGAAAAATTTAAAAATTGATCTTTTTCCAGTAAAAATTTACAAAAGACTAAATTGTATCCTTGTTTTTTCCACAAGTTGTGCCAGGTCTGTTGGAGATGTGCGAGTAAGATGTTTGCATGTGCGTGCACGTGTGCTTATGCACACGTATGTGCACGTTGTCAACAATGACTCATTTCGTTTAGGAGAAAATGGTTCAAGGGGGTAATCAATCAGAATAAGTGTGATACCATGACAATACATCCCAAGGCCAAGTACACCCTATAATAGAAACCAGGGTTTTAAATGGTTGTTTGGTTGGCTAGGAATGGACCAGAATATCTTTTTTTTTCTCGCCAAGATGAAATGATAAGGTATGATCACTACTTATTGGTTCCAATTTATTTGCTGTCAACTGGCTTTTGTTTGGTCAGATTTTACATTCTCCGCACGCAGATTTCTAGTCTTGCTGGAGAAGCCCGTGCTCCTTTTCAGAGATTAATATTGCCTAACATCTATGGCTCTAAATTTTGATATGTGTTTCTGGGCTTATATAAATCAGAAGTTCCATAGCTGTTAATAAAAAAAGAAATACCATATTCCAATTATGAATTTTAGCTCATTGATTTACTTTCAAAACATTTAGCATACAAAAAAATTTCCCTTGTCCAAGAAGACGTCATCTTGAAAAGTTTCTTTATATTTTGAAGCATAAGAACTTGCGGTGAATGGTATTTGGTGTAATATTTTAATATGGTAGTACTTTCTCTTACCATTTTGGGTAATTTATAGTATCTAAGCCTGTGCTTTTTTATGCTTTTTTAAACTGCTATTTTAATGCTAGAGAGTATTTACAATACTGAAATCCCCAGAACACGGCCTGTCTCTCCATCTGTTCAGGCTTACTTTTATGTCTTCCGGGACTGTGTAACAATTTTACTCAAGTAGGTTTTGGAAATTTATTGTTTTTTATGTATATATATATATATATATATATATATATATACATTATATATATGTTGTACATATAGGCATTCATACCTTTGTGAAACACTTTTCTCCAATAATTCTGAAACATGGTACCTTTCTTTGTTTATTACATGTCTCTCCATAAAAATTGCATTCTGAAGAGAGAACTCGTTTTGTTCAGTGTTGGAGCCGCAGGGCTGTTCATAGCCCACGGCGCATAATAAATACTGAAACTGAACTTGTTGCATCAGTAAAGGAAGGTCCTGTTCAGCTCCCTCCGTGCCATCCTTCCCCAGCACATCTCTACCATTGGGCGGGGTCTTAGGTACCTTCGCACTTGGTCTTTACTTATATTTAAGTGAAGTTTGTTCTAATTAACGCTGAGTGAATAAATTCTAGAGCAGAAATTGCAAACTGGTAACTGAGAGCAAATCGGGCAAACTCCTTTGCTCCTTCCCTGAACAAGGTGCGATGTACGTCTTTTCTAGTTAGGTGGTACCCACGTGACCCCCAGGATCTCACTGACTTCACTGGGTGGAGTGGCGGAGCTGGGGGTCCCAGGCATCCCCCGCCCCAGGTGTGTGGCCACCTGCCGCAGCTGCCTCCAGGTGCTGCCTGCAGACGGCCCATGCTCGTCGCAGCCATGTCTCCTGTCGTGTGACCCGTCACCTAGATCCTTGTACTAATCGTTCATCTGTTCTGGCTGCAGAAAGCAGGTACATTTTCTGCCAGTGAGTTGGGTGTTTACACAAAACAAAGAGAAACTGACTTAAATTGAGAGGCTGCCGGGGGTCAGATGATTCTCTTAAGGTGACCTCAGTTAATTCTCACGGTGACGCAAGAGGGCGAGCCTCTTCTCTCTCTGTGTTTCTGAAAAAAAAAAAAAATCACTTTAAGACAAAACAAGGCAACAAACCCTGGATCCGCTTCCCGGGCAGAGTTCCCTGACACCTCCTTATGCTTGCTAGGAGCTGAACAGTGTAAGCGGGGGCAACTGATTGTATTACTTCTAAAATTAGTGGGTGTTTGTCTTATGCAAACCTTGAGATTGATTCTATTTTTTACATTTATTTATTTTTGAGAGACAGAGAGAGGCAGAGCACAAGTGGGGGAGGGTCAGAGAGAGAGAGAGAGACACAGAATCTGAAGCAGGCTCCAGGCTCTGAGCTGTCAGCACAGAGCCCAACGCGGGACTCGAACCCACAAACTGTGAGATCATGACCTGAGCTGAAGTTGGACACTTAACTGACTGAGCCACCCTGGTGCCCCGAGATTGATTCTTGAATATCATGAATCAACTCAGAAACATCTTTGTGTCCTCAGTACCCGACATAATTCCCTCTACACCGGACACGCTCAGTAAACAGATATTGGTGCTAATTTTGTGATAAGAGAGGCTGAGATGAGAGACATTTTAACTCTGAAAAGGAATATGTCACAATAAATATATGGGTCACATCATTGGTGACTTTGTCTGTGATACGAACTTTTTACCAAGAGCTGCCCAGCCATGGAGAAGATGCAGGGAGAGCCTGGGCAGGAAGGCCTAGAGAGAAGCCAGGTGTGAATTTAACCTCAAACAAATAGGCCTGGCAAGTTTCCCACAGAACAGGAGTCTCACCCATGAGTCCAGGAAAAGGGGTGCGTTGTGTGCATGAAACCACACACGTGAGAGCAGAGGGTCTGGTGTGGCCCATGTGCTTAGCCCTTCTGAACACAATGCAGGGAACCTCTGTGAAATAGCCTGTATGACCTGCAGCTTTATTTTTATTATATTTCTAAAGTTTATTTTGAGAGGGAGAGAGAGTGTGTGTGTGCAAGCAGGGGAGGGACTGAGAGAGAGGGATAGAGAGAATCCCAAGCAGGCTCCATGCTGTCAGCACAGAGCTTGATGTGGGGCTTGATCCCATGAACCGTGAGATCATGACCTGAGCAGAAGTTAAGAGTGGGATGCTTAACCGACTGAGCCACGCAGGTGCCCTGCTGACCAGTGTCTTTAATCTCTGTTGTGAGCCTGTCCTCATTCTCTGGGGTTTGAGACACACGTGAGTCAGGCAGTGGTCCACGGACGGTTTACTCCCCTCTCCTCAGCCTCTGCCCGAGGCCATTTCTCCTGAGGGGTGCCCTGGCTTCGTGCTGGCAGCTTCCTAGCACACAGCTGCTTCCACTCAGCTCCACACTCCACCCCTGCCCGCTTCAGGTCAGGCCTCTCTCTTCCACCTCGATGTGCCAGAGGCCCCCAACTACTTCTTCTGTCTTGGATTCACATCCACCCACAGCTTAGCTGTCACAGTAACCGACTTTGAGGACAGATCATTCTCCTGCCTCAAGCCTTCGGCGACTCTCCGTTCTCCTTCGAGTCCCCCTTCCTGACTCTGCAGTGAGAAGAGAGCTTGTGGCCGCTGCGCAGTCTTCTGTCCGGCTTCTCTCCCCTTGGACTTTCTCTGTCGTCTATCCTACCCTTTATCGCAACTGATTCTTGCTCATCCATTGACAGTCAAGGTGTCTCTCCCATTATCCAGAAAGGTCTGACTGCTCTGCCACGCCTCTTTCCAACTTGAATTATGGGTTTCATTTTCATGATTCTGATAAAATCATCTATATATATCTCATCTATATGTAGCACAGCAGTGCCTCACTGATTGCTAGATTCCCAGATGAGGCAAGCAGAAAAATGCTCCCCTAGGGAACTCCATGTCTTAACCCCAGACCTGTGACTCTGTCATATGACCGCAGGAACGTTGCAGATGTAAGTAGATTGAGGACCTGGAGATGGAAGACTATCTTGGGTTATCTGGGTGCTTCCATTATAACCCAAAGGTCTTTATCAAAGGAAGCAGGAGTGTCAGAGTGAGTGGGGTATTAGAAGATGGTGCCTTGCTGGTTTTGAAAATGGAAAAGGGACCAGAAATCAAGAAATGCAGACAGCTTCTAGAAGCTGGAAAAGCAAGGGAACAGACTTTCCTCTGGGCCTTTTAGAATGAACACAGTTCTGGGGCGCCTGCGTGGCTCAGTTATTTGAGCGTCTGACTTTGGCTCAGGTCATGAACTAATGGTGTGTGAGTTCAAGCCCCACGTTGGGCTCTGTGTTGATAGCTCAGAGCCTGGAGCCTGCTTCAGGTTCTGTGTCTCCCTCTTTCTCTGCCCCTCCCCCCTCTCAAAAATAAATAAACATTAAAAAAATTTTTTAAATTTTTAAAATCTACCAGAGGCTGGCCCTGGTAGATGTGTGGGGGGCGGGGGGAGGCTGGCCTTGGTAGATGTGTGGGGGGCGGGGGGAGGCTGGCCTTGGTAGATGTGTGGGGGGAGGGGGAGGCTGGCCTTGGAAGATGTCTGGGATCAAGAACTTTTAGAAGATAGAAATAAGGGAAACGGTGTGGGAAAAGAAGCCAGTGTAGCTCCCAGGACACCAGAAGACACCAGAAAGGGATTCAAGGTTAACGAATACCCATCAGCACGTAGACCAGCAGGACTCTCATTCGTGGCTGGTGGGAACGCAAACCTGTGCAGCCTCTTTGGAAGACCGTTTAGTGGTTTCCTACAAAACCAAACTGCCTCTTCCCATAGATCTAGCCATTGTGCTCCTTGCTGTTTACCCAAACGCGTTAAAATTGTATGTCCACACAGACACCTGCACGTGGATGTTTTAAGCAGCTTTATTCATAGTCTCTAAAACTTGGAAGCAACCAAGGTGTCCTCCAGCAGAGCCGTGAAAAGTCAACTGTGGTACGTACAGCAATGCACGAATATTCAGCACTAAAAGGAAACGAGCTATGGATTCATGAAAAGATATGCAGAGGCCTCAGTGGAAGAAGTCAGTCTGAAAAGGCCATATAGGGTATGATTCCAACTCTGACCTTCTGGAAAAGGCAATTGTACGGAGACAGTCAAAAGATCCATGGTGGCCAAGAGTTGGCAGTTGGAGGAGGGGCAGGGAGAAGGGATGAGTAGGCGGATCATGGAGGATTTTGGGGGGCAGTGAAAGGACTCCCTGTGACCCTATAACGTGGACACATCTGTCCAGACTCACAGAATGTACAGCACCAAGAGCGAACCTTCACGTAAACTATGAGTAATGACAATGCATCAGTGTGGGCTGATCAACTCTAAATAATGTACCACTTTGGGGGGGTGGAATGTAGATACTGGGGTAACTTGTGCATCGTGGAGGCAGGAAGAATATGGGAAATCTCTGTTCCTTCTCCTCCATTTTACTGTGCACCTAAAACTGCTCTTAAAAAACAAGTCTGAATAGGGGCGCCTGTGTGGCTCAGTTGGTTAAGTGTCCAACTTCGGCTCAGATCATGATCTCACCATTAGTGGGTTCGGGCCCCGCATCAGGCTCTGTGCTGACAGCTCAGAGCCTGGATCCTGCTTCGGATTCTGTGTCTCCTTCTCTCTCTGCCCCTCCCCTACTTGCAGTCTATCTGTCTCTCAAAAATGAATAAATGTTAAAAAGAAATTTAAAAAAAGTCTGAATTTAAAAAAATCTGAACAATTTTGAATAGAAGCTAATTTTGGTGACAATGCAAAGTAGAAGGGATAACCGTGAGCCCAAATTCCTTCCGTGCGGGCTCTCTGGCCCCTCCGTGGCCTGGATACTCTGGGGTTCTGTCTTCAGTGATCTCCCTTGTGGCTGGAACCAGACGCAGTGCTGGTCCAGATCCTCGATGGTGACGGGGCCAGCTGGCTGGCAGACCATCTCAGTGTCTCTGTGTCCCCGCAGCCTCGATTGCCGGTGGGCAGGAACAAGCGGAGCAGCTGAGCCATGAGGAGTGACAGCAGGCCTGGGGGCCAGTTAGCCACTGGAGGCACCTCCGCCCCCATCCGCTGAGCCCAGGAGCTGCTGGGCTGCTATTTCCAGCGGGGTCAGCCCCCTGGCAGCCGTGTGCAGGGCTCTTGGAAAGAACAAAGTCTTTGCACTTGTCTGGTAGTCCAGCCCCAGTGAACCCTGAGCTTTGAACTCAAATATCCCTTGTGGGGAAAGACACCGAGCGTATGTGCTTAGCAATGTCAGAAAATGATTCTCCAAGTGATACCAACACTTTACTTAGACTTAACACCTTGGACCTAAAGATGAATCCTTTTGCTCGTTAAGGAAAGTAGAAAAATAGCTTTCCTCTCACCTGCGAGAGTACAAACAGAGTTTAAAATAGAAGAGCGAGCTGACACTGTCACATTGGCCGCATGTGCTCTGCCATGATTGTAACTAAGACAAATAATGTGGAATCGTTTATAGCACGTTGTGATTATCCAAGTTGTAATGTCTGTGGGTCTACGATCGAAATGAACCAGACTGAAAGAGGAAAGTAATGATCATTGTTTGTCTTTATTTCGTTATTCTCACCAGAGCTCTGCCTTCCTTCTAAATGTGCTTGTTCAGTTAAAACACATTCATCGGGTCCCTCCTGCTGATGCTTTGAAAACGAATGACTGCATTTGGGAGGAGGCATTGCATTCTTCTCTTTTCCTTCCTTGCCAGTGATGTTAAGTTGCTCTTTGAGAATGCATCTCAGAGAGAAATACTGTATCCATAGGAAATAATACATGACTGAAAATGCACCTAATATCTTCAGCATTTTATGCAAACTAATTATGCGTTGGTACTGGGCATTGTGCCCGTGTCTTTTTATGGAAGCCTCTTCCTTGCCTTTGGCATTACCAAAATACCATTGACACCTTGATCAAGACTTTTCCTTCTTGTTTCCCTTTGCACACTCATTTTTATTCATTCCTTTTTTTTTTTTTTTTTTTTTTTTTTTTTTTTTTTTTTTTTTTTTTTTTTTTTTTTTTTTTTTTTTTTTTTTTTTTTTTTGATATTGGAGTTCCGAAGAATCTGTCTGTTCCATTTTTATCTGTTTTCACTCCACACAGTCCCCTGGCATAGTTTCATCTTTTCCCTTGCTTCAGTCTTGCACATCATACCTGGAAACTTCCTTCCCTGGGTCTCCAGCCATGCCTGTTTCCTGTTTGAGACCCCTCTCTCCAACCAGGGGGTGTAGTAGACCCCTTTCTGTGGCTAGCTGCCTTGGTCTGAGATTGAACCCATGGCCCGCCCCCACCCTTCAAATCTACTTCTGCCCCTTTGTCCCATGTATGAGTGGCCCGCCCCCCCCGGCTATACCTCCAGTGACTCCTTCCTCATTCTCTTGTCACCTGGTCTCACCCACTTTGCCGTCTCTTGACTGTCTCCTTCTCGTCAGTCCTCCATTGGAGATTCTCATTGAAGTCTTCCTTATTTCCCTCTGGAATTGTGCAGTGCTGTCTTCTAGTCTGGCTCTCCCCAGTGCAGTCTCCACAGTCAGTCCCGAATTTTCCCACGCATCGTACCATATCTTGCTCTGTACATCTTTCCGTGATTCTGTGTTGCCTGGGGGATGAATTCTTTCTTCACCCCTAAGCTTTTGTGATTCGACCCCTGTTTTTCTCAACTTCTGTCTCATGACTCCACAACTAACGTCTCTCATTCTAACCACACTCCATTTCCTGTGCTGTGCTCATGGTTGCTGCTGTGTGGGGAATGACCCTCATGCAAGGGTAGCTTCTAAGGCCTGTCCCGGCCAGTGTGCCCCAGAGATCAGAGAACAGAGAAGCTCACGCACCACATTAAAATGCCTGTATCGTTCTGCTTACTGACTTAATTTGAAACACACAGGAAGAGCAAGAGAAAAGATGAGTGAGTTGATGTATAGCGAGAGGATGCAAGGAGACAGAAGCCTATACTGTTTTGAGTCCAAGGACATTGCTGATGTGCTTATGAGGATCCAAAGTGAGGTTTAATCCAGCAGCCCCATGGATAGAAGGTGCCCTGGGTCAATGCCACGTGCTTCCTGTATGGAGCGCACGTCCATCTGGCTACAGCTCGTTCATTAGGCTGCTGTCACACATGGGCTTTCTCTGCTTTCCTTGGGTTGAGCACATGTGGGGCCAGTACTGCGTGTCACCGGTGGGTGACCAAATTTGGATGACAGCGCTGTCAGCCCAGACGTGACACATTAATGGCTTAGTTTTGCCGTCGTTATGATCTAGACACACACTCTTGTTTGTTGGAGCATATTTTACTTTTATTCTTTCCATCCGTCTTTGGCCTGTCTTACAGCTCACTCAGCCGTCTCCTCTGTCCTGCCTGGCTTCCTCTCAGCCTGGTACTTATACTTAGTAGATACGGTGAGTGCTGCCTTGGCCTCCTGAGCCCCAGCTTCCTAACGGTGTATGCCGAACGCTTTTTCAGAGTCCATCCAACATGCGTGTGTGTCTTGTCCTTATAGCAGAATGAAATGTGAAACACGCTCTCAAATGCATCGAGTCTACTGTGCACCTGTGTGGCGGCCGGACGCTGTATGCGCCCCATGGCCCAGCCTCCTCCCCCTTGCCATTTATTTTTTGGGTAATTTTTAAAAAAAATTTTAAGTTGTCTCCACACCCAACGTGGGGCTTGCACTCATGAGCCCGAGATCTAGAGGCAAGCACTCTACCGACTAAGCCAGCCAGCCACCCCACTCTTGCCATTTCTACCTGCCTCCCCTTCGCCAGGCGGATTTTCATTCACCCTTTAGGGACTCGTCCCAGCTCCTCCTCCCCAGGAAGCTTCTGCGAGCCCACCAGTCTGGATCAGAAGCCCCAGAGGGAGTGCTGTCTACACTGGTTACGGTATTTAATCATAGTTTACCTGAGTGTGCACTTACCGTTCCATTCGCCCTCCTGACACCGGGAACCACTTGGGATGGAAATCTTGTGTCTTATCTGGTGCTGTTCTGCGTTTCCCAGGCTACGCTGTCCCCGTCGCAGGAAGATGAGGGGATGGTGTTGACGACAAGCAGCGTGTCTGTACTTTTGTTTCCACCGCAGTTGCACACATTCAGGTTCCATGATTGGTTGTGCTGCCTCCTGCCCCCATGTTTAAGAAACCCCCAGCAGGGGTTCCGTGTGCCCATCGCTGGGTCTTCTAGGCCGCCCTGCAGGCAGTGCCGCTGCACGTCTGCCCTCCTCTCCTTCCTCCCGTGTGCTGATGCTGGTGACACCAGGGCTCCGGGGATGGAGATGACAAGTGGTTTCAAAGCCATGTCCCAAAATCGCTGTGTTACCCCGGGGCGCCGTAGCATGGGTTTCCCTTGATGGGCCAGATGAAGCCACTTGGCCAGGGGTTGTGGGGGATTCTCTGCATTTGGGTGCAAATAATCTCTCTTTATTCTATACTCTGTTCCTGGATCCTTCCAGTCAATGGTGTGTTGACTTGCCAACCAGTGACAGAAATTGTGTGCTATGGCAATAATGCCCGTCCTTGAAAGTTTTCTAGCCTGGCTTCTGCGATACTGTGATACTGTCATGTTTCTCTGACCATCTTAAACATTTTTTTTTCTTTTGGCCTGGGTCATTTCTTTGGCTGTTCTTCAACCAAAGGCAGAAACCTGAGGTCAGCACTCACCTCACAGACTTGTCTGTAACTATGCATCTCAGAGCGTTCAGCCTTCTTATGCCTCGAGTTGCTACCTTCATGGTCTTGGATCACAATTCAGAGTCAACTTACGAATCATGTTCCCGTTATTGTCTAGTGAGTGGTGTTTGTGGGCTTGGGGTTCATTTTTCCAGATGACACTCGTTTTTCAGATCAAGTCTACATTTATCATCTTTTATCCAAAAGTGACGAGTTTCCACCCTCTTTCAGTGCTGGTGTCTCATAAATGTGTGAGAGAGCTGGATGCTGTCTAACAAATGCACACTTTTCAGGCCACACCGAAGTCTAATCCATGTGTTAGTTTTTATTTTCTAGCATTGAACACCTCGCAGGTATTTAATAACTGATTGTCCATTAACAGGCGCTTCTTAAAAAAGGATCAGTAAATGTTTGGATCTGTGTGTATTCCTTAGGCCAATTATTCATTTCATCCAATCCTTCAACAAGTTTTCATCAAGTACTCATGAACTATAACCCTGTAAGGAGATGAATGGAGACCCAGCACACGGCTTAACTGAACTCGTGTGGTGTCTGCTAGTGTAACGAGCAGAACGGGAAAGTTTCTGAAGGGCAGTGGCTTTCAGATTTTTTTATCATGATGCAATTAACTTTTACATTTAATGCTATGCCGAACATATTTGTACACCACACACACACACGCACACACTTATAACTGAAACATAACTATAAATTATAACTGAAACAAAGGTTTCATAAATAGTGTTTGTTACTATACGAGATAGACTGATATTTTCAAGCCTAGAAATAATGCCAGTTGCTACCCATGACGTTGTGGGTACAAGGGAGGCATCCTTGTTGTGTGGCCAAGGTCGTTCCACCCACCCAGCTTCCTCGGAAGGATGGTAAATGCAGGTGCCCCTGGGCACCCCTGCAGAGCCGGCTCCTCGGTCTTGCTCCTGGTGTCCCTGCAGTGATGGGGGACCCGAGTGCAGGGGTGCGCGGCAGAGCAGCGCTAACTCCGAGCCGCATGTCCCCGCTTGTCCCTCGGCCCCTGCTCGACCGCCACTGTTCTGAGCCCACTGTGTCCTGGTGTCAGCCCTCCCCGCAGATAAATGACACAGTGCGCCCGAGACATGTTTGATTCTTCTTCATTTTGTGTAAGCGTTCCCAAATAGCAGTGTGGTGAGTTGAGTTGTGCCCCCCCCCCCAAATCTGTATGGAAGTCCTAATCCCTGTACCTTAAAAGGTGACCTTATGTGGAGATAGGGTTTTTGCAGAAGTACTTAGTTAAGATCGGCTCTTGAAGAAGCCGGAATCCAATGGAACTGCTGCCCTTACTGGGGACACAGACACAGACCTGGGCACAGAGAGGAGACAGCCATGTGAAGGCAGAGGAAGTACAGCTACAAACCAAGAGTTGCCAGTGATTGGTGGCAGCCACCAGCGGAGAGGAAGGCATGGAACAGATCGTCGCCTAGAGCATGGCCATGATTCTGGCCTCCTGGCCTCCAGAGCGCTGAGACAATGGTTTTGTGTTGTTTTAAACCACCTTGTTTGTGGTGCTTTCTTCTGGCAGCTCTGAGAAACAGATACAGACCTCTGTCACGATACCAGGAAGATTCTGTAAGAAAAAGCAAGGTGTAGTACTGCCAAACTCCTCATGATTCGCAATCAAACATTAATCTTAGATTTGCTTTTCTAGTGTTGAGTTGGAATTAAACTATCAAGGTGAAAATCTCAGGCAAAGATTGAGTAGAAAGGCTTGTCTGCAAAGGTACAGCATTTCCGTTTGCACAAGGCAGTTCGCCATACGCTGGGGCTTGAACAGCAGAGCTTGGCCGGCATGTTACCATGATGCACAGTTGCCATGGCAACAGCAAACCAGTGAATGGACCACCTCCCAGAGACAGGGAGGTGAGTAAGTGTGAAATCGATTTGGTCGTACTCAGGAATACACTCGAGCCAAATTTGTCAGGATGAAATTTCTGGTAGGGAACTGCATTTTTAGTTGCATACGTGAGGACAACGATATTAAAGATTTAGTTTGGATATTCTAATAGAACGGTACTTGAAAATTAAGTGTACTATGGCAGTTTTAATGCATTTATATATGCTTTGCACTTCATTTCAGGTAACAGTGATTTTTGTTTCCATTCATTTAAATTTGGGTATCTAAAGCTTAACTTCACTTAACATTCACTGAGATGAATGTTTTAATTTATGTGCCCTCAACGTTAAACTGCTTTTGTTTGCTCATTTTAGATGGAGATATTTAGCAAATGATGTGTTAGGGAATATAAATGAAAGTTGTTATGTATGTGTTTTTATTTTTAGAGAACATTTGTAAATTGCATTTTGCATTGAGTACTGCAAAATATCATCAGTAGTACAAGTCAGTCAAAAATTAAACAAGTTTTGGGGTGCATGGGTGGCTTAAGTGAATTAAGGGTCTGACCTTAGCTCAGGTCATGATCTCACGGTTTGTGAGTTCAAGCCCTGTGTCGGGCTCCATGCTGACAGCTCAGAGCTTGGAGCCTGCTTCAGATTCTGTGTCTCCCTCTCTCTCTCTGCTCCTTCGCCACTCACACTCTGTCTTTCTCTCTCAAATATAAACCTTGAAAAATAAAAAAAAAATTAAACAAGTTTTAATATTTAAGCAGTCTGTGGTCAGGCCTTATAAAAATAATTTATTCACACTACAGATTATTGTGTTCAGACTCATTTTCAGCATACAGTCATTTACGTCACTCTAGATAGGAAGTCTTGATTGTTGTAATCCTTTATGATAAATGGCTTATTTAGAGTAATCTGATATAATGGATGTGATTTGCTTCCTTTCTTGTCTTACAATGCGTACACTAGCCTTTGTCTATCCCATGAAGTTACTGAAAACACTGGAGAGAGGAGAAGATTCTTTCTGCGATGTGCCCTACCCCTGTCTGATATGAAATGGAGTTTCTATGAACCACACGTATTTGTCAGGCGTAGTTCGTGTGAAGTTAGAGCACGTCTCATCTCAGGGGCCCACGCATGCTAAGAGCTGACTACCTTCCCTTTAGTTCAGCTTGGAGAACAGAAGAGCATGACTTGTTTACATAACAGAAACCAATATTTGCTCTCATTCCCCTGGCATAGACTTCCAAGGGCAACGTTTGCCAGATCCTGGCAAAATGCTTGCTGACGATGCATTTCTCCTTGGGAGGTGAAGCGGGGCTCTCTACACCAGAGCAGCGCTTGCCTGAAGGCTTTTGTGACTTTCTGAGGGTTGCATGTGGATCCACTGACGTTGTTATGAAAGGGTACAGATATTTTGAACAGAGACTGGGGTTAGCTGTGATAAAATGTGTTTCTTTTTGTTTCATGACCCCAAACTGATCATACCCTGATATGTATTTGGAAGCGCTAGCACACTAACATGGGGGGGGGGTAGATCAGACGGTCCTTTGAACTCAGTCACACACTTGTCCACTCCTGTGCAGGGGGTGTTACCTGTTTCTTACGTGTAAACCCATGGGGAGCTGTGGACACCCGTAAAAACTGTGTATACAAAAAAGCCAAGCAAGACAAGCCACACAAGCAAGTGAATCAAGCAAATCTTCTGACATAAGGTCACTTCAGGAATAATGGCACATGTTCTTGTAGGAAGGTAGTGCCCCTATTCAAAATGGGAACTCACGGGACAAGGAAAGCATTTCCAGATACAACCTCACTCCTTCAGTGTGTTGCTAGCGCTCTGCATCTCGACTCTGTAATCACCTAGACCTTCAGGTTTTACCTGCCCAAGGAAGCTTTCTCCCAGAAGGCACCCAGCGGTCAGAGGACCTAAGAAAAGGCAGGAAAAGGAGAAATAGGGATTATCCATTGTAAAATCGCTGCCCCAATGCATGCTGGGACATCATTGACAGTGACTTTAAGGGTGTCACGATTTATTGATGAGTTCCATTTCTAGGAAAGGTACTATGTAAACTGCTTAGGGTACTTGCATTTAAAAATGGCTTCATAGGGGCAACTGGGTGGCTCAGTCAGCTAAGTGTCCTACTTTGGCTCACGTCACAATCCCATGGTTTGTGGGTTCAAGCCCTGCGTCGGGCTCTGTGCTGACAGCTCAGAGCCTGGAACCTGCTTCGGATTCTGTGTCTCCCTCTGTCTCTGCTCCTCCCCAGCTCATACTCTGTCTCTCTCTCTAAAAAAAAAATTAAAAAATAGTAAAACACAAATGGCTTCATAGACAATTGTGGTAGTATTTTGGCACACTTAGTGAACCAATGCTCTCCTATACTAAGTGCCAGCATTGACAGAATGTGCTTAGAAGTTTTTAGACCAATGTGGCGTTGCTGCAGCATCTGATTGCCTGTTCGGGGGGGTTCATGTTATTGGTGTAAACCAGGTAGGGTATTATCAGATTTATGTGGTATGTTGCAGGTGGTATGAACTTCATAGTTGAGCAGGACCACACAGTTGTTTTTTTTTTTTTCTTTAACTACTTTGTTGAGGTAAAATGGACATGTAAAAAGCTGTAGATATTTAATGAGTATAACTCAGTGATTTTTGGAAGAAGTGTACCCCTGTGAAACTGTCACCAAAATCAAGGCCACAGATGTATGCATCTCCCCCCAAAGTTTCCTTTTGCCCCCTTTGTTATTATTGCTGTTATTATGTATGTGTGGTTAGAATGCTTAAAGTAAGATTTACCCTCTTAGATTTTAAGTATACAGTACAGTATTGGTAACTACAGACACTATGTTGTACAGTAGCTCTCCAAAGCTTATTTATCTGGCAGATCTGAAACTTTGCACCATTTGGCCTTCACCTCCCCTTTCCCCCTGCCCCCAGGCCCTGGCAACCACTTTCTGCTCTCTGCTTTTCTGGCTGACGATTTTAGATTCCACATGTAAGTGAGATCATGTAGTAAATCTCTTTCTGTGTCTGGCTTATTTCACTTAGTGTCATGTTCTCTAGGTCAATGCTTCCATGTTCTTGCAAAGACCAACTGATATTCCATTGAGTTTTCTTTATTCATTCATCTGTTGATGAACACTTAGATTGTTTCCATATATTAGGTCTTGTGAATAATGTCGCAAAAAACACGGGCGCACAGGCGTCTCTTCAAGATCCTGATTTCAGTGGCAGTACCACATATTTTCCTGTAATTAATTTTTTTTAAAGTTTACTCACACAGATCATGTAAGACACATTGGCGTAGGTCAAGGGCTTATCTATTTCAAAAGATCCAATGCCGTAATTTGATACATATGAACTCTAACATACGTAATCCAGAATGTTTTTATCTGGAAGCGAAAATAGTTCTGATTCTGATGGTGAAAAACAAGAATAATTAGAATAATTACAACAAAACACTGCCACGTACGGAGTACTGAACATATTCCAGGCATCATGCAGGGATTTTCACCTTTGTTATATTACTTCATTCTTAAGATGTCCCCTAAAGTAGGTGATGTTATTTTCGTTTTAGAGATGAGAAAATACAAATCTGTAGATTGGTTTTGTTGCTTGCCTGAACCTTCTCACAAATGGTAGATCTGGGGTTCAAATATTTTTCTAAATCTCAGGTTCTCCCTCACTACACTGATGAGGAAAATATTTAACTGAATGGACATTTAACTTGATATGAAATAGATGAGTAGAGACAGGGCAGGAGAAATTTCTAAGTGGAAGCGAAATGTTATCTGCAGATATGGGGGCTGAAGGCTGTCAGGTTTGTTCAGGTTGGTAATGAGAACAGCTTGACTAGGGGAGAAGACTGGTTCATGTGGAATTCTAGAAACTAACATAAGGAAATGGGATGTGGCCAGTTTATGGAGCCATTTCAGTGCCGAAAGATTGAATGTAACCTTGGCAATGAGGAAATATTATTTTTGAGCCAAAAAAGCTCCACGGGGAAAGATATTTTAGTAATCCTTTTAGCATGAGTTACATGAAGAGAAACTATAGGCAGGAGAAGGGATAAGAAGGGTATGAAATAGTCTGACCTTGAGGCTAGAAGATAAAGAGTCGGGATGGTGGCAACAGGAGAAAGGGAAAGATGGTGACGAGAGGGGTCAAGAGAATCTGGTATAACGTGACGAACGAGTTAGAAAGCCAAGGGGAATTGTAAATACCACCTCCAGAGTTTGCAGCCGGGTCCCCTGGAGGAAAGGTTTCTTGATTGCTCGTGGGCAGTTGATAAAGGAGAGTACCTACACCAGCCCCGGGGACAAGACTGATTTGTCCCCTGCATTGAGATACAGCAAACACTGTAAACACATATGGTCAGTAGACATTTGAATATATGAAAACAAAATCTGGGCATGGAGAAGCATGTGAAGATGTCTTCTGATTACCTGAAAACCACGAACAAGAAGCACAGGGGACGGTAGTCCGAATGCCTACAAGCTACACGTCGTAACATGAAGAACGCTGGGTGAATGAAACAGGGTTTATGGGTTTATGTCACGGGCCACAGCCAAGCATGAACAGACTTGGCTGAGTCAACTCCTACCATCTTCACTAAGATACAGTTCCCAAACCGTAGGACTCGCCCCTTCAAAGTGTACAACTCAACACTTTATAGTATAGTCACAGTCAGGAAACTGTCATCACAATTAATTAAAAATACTTTTCATCACCTCCCCCACCTAAAATAACCACGTACCTGTTAGTAGTCAGTTCCCATTCCACCCCACCTACCTCTAACTCAGGCAACCACTGATATATTTTTCTGTCTTTATAGATGAATTGCTTCTACTGGACATTTCTCATAAATGGAATCGTGTATGTGTGGCCTTTTGCGACTGACTTCGTTGACTTAGCATAGTGTTATAATATAGCACCGTAGCGTGTATCAAAACTCCATTTTCAACACTGGCCAGTGTTCCTTTGTTTGGATATACCACATGGATTTTACCGTGGATCAGTTGATAGGTATTTCTGTCATTTCCATTGTTTGGTTGCTATGAATAATGTTGCCATGAGTGGTCATGAACAAGGGTTTTGAGGATGGAAGCTTTCATTTCCTTTTGGGTGGGTATCTAGGGGTGAGAATCCTGCATCATATGGCGACTCCAATTTTAACATTCGAGAAGCTGCCAAATTGTTTTCCAAAGTGACAGAAGCCTTTCAATACCCCACCAGCAACGTATAAGGGTCTGATATTTTCATATCCTCTCCAACACCTGGTGTTTTCTGAATTTTAATTATAGTTGATTGTAGCCATTCTAGCAAGTGAGGTATTGTATTTCATTGTGCTTGTAATTTGCATTCCCCTAATGACTAATGACGTTCAACATATTTTTCATTGGCTATTTGTATATCTTCTTTGGAGAAATGTCTATTCAGATCCTTTGCCTGTTACTTACTTGGGTTGCCTTTTTATTGAGTTGTAAATGTCCTTCTATATTCTGAATACCAGTCCCTTAAAGCCTATGCTTTTCAAATACTCCCCCCCACCCATAGAATTGTCTTTTCACTTTGTTGATGGTTATCAACTGGATGACAAAAGTTAAAAATTTTGCTATCGTCCAAATAATTTTTTTTGCCACTTGTGTTTTTTGGTTTCATATCTAAAAACGATTGCCTAATCCAAGACCACAAAGATGTACCCTTGCGTTTTCTTCAAAGGCTTCCATAGTTTTATAACTTACACTTATGTCTGTGATCCATTTTTGGAATAATTCTTGTGTCTAGCTTCAAGAAGGGTCCAACCTTATTCTTCTGCATGTGGTTAACAAGTTGGGCCAGCCTCATTTCTGCAAAAACTGATCTCTTCCTCATTTGCACCTCATTTGTCAAAATTCAATTGACTATAAACGCAAGGAGATTCTACTCCGTTGGTCCATATCTGCCTGTACCACGTTGTGATTCCTGTCGCTGTTCTGTAAGTATTGAAATTGGCAAATGTGAGCCTGACAATATTATCCTTCCTTTTCAAGATTGTCTTGGCTAGTCTGGGTCCTTTGCCTTTTCATATGAATTTTACGATTCACTTGCCAGTTTCTTCACAAATCCAGTTAGAATATTAAGAGAGTTTGTGTTGAATTTGTGTATCATTCTGGAGAATATCTCCATCGTAACCAGATGATGGGTTCTAACCCATCAATATGAAATGTCTTTCCATTTATTTCAAGCCTTAATTTAAAAAAAATGTCTTATAGGTTTCAGTGTATAAATCTTGGACTTTCAAAAATTTATTCCTAAGTATTGTCATGACTTATGTGGCGACTGTAAATAGAATTTTAAATTTTTATTTATTCATGAGTGTGGAGAAAACAATTGGTGTTTATATGTTGAACTTGTATTCCGCAAACTTGCTGAACTCAGTTGTTAGTTGTGATAGATTTTCGTGTATGAATTCTGTAGGTTTTCTTATAAACAAGATCATGTCTTTGTCCATAGAGATAGGCTTATTTTTCCTTTCCAACCTGGATGGCTTTTATTTCTGGTTACTCTCATTATCGAGGCGCTGGACTCTCCACTGCAGTGTTGAGAAGTGGTGAGAGCAGACATCCATCTGTGTCTTGTTTAGATCTTTTAGGGAAAAATTTCTAGTTTACACCCCTAAGTGTGATGTTACTTTGCGTTTTTGTTAGAGTCCCTTGAGCAGGTTGGTCTTCCTATTTTGCTGTGTTTCTAGCAAAGAATGTTGTTGAATTTGATCAAATGTTCTTAGTTGTCTGTCAAATGATTGTGTGTGTGGATTTTTTTTTTTTTTTTTGTCCTTTCTGCTGTTAATATGGAGTGTCACATCGATTGCTTTTCGTATGTTAAACCAGATTGCATTCCTGGTATAAATCCTGCTTGGTCATGGTGTATAATCCCTTTTATAAGCTTCTGGATTTTTCATTTGCTTATATTTTGTTGAGGATTGTTTGTATCTATATTCATAAAACACCTCTCTGTAGGTTTTGTGTGTGTGTTGTCAAGCTGGTTTTGGGAACACTGGCTTCATATAATGAGGTGGGGAGCATCTCTCCTTCTTCCATTTTTTCAAGTATTTATAAGAACTGGTATTAATTCCACCAAAAGTGCCGTAACTTCCAGTAAAGCCAAGTGAGCCTGGGAACTTAACATTGAACACTGGTTTTCCTTAACTTGCCCGCTCTGGGTGCAAGAATATGAAATACTTTGCAGATTCCAGCAGGTCCATGCATCTGTCTGAGATCATAGTAAAGGGAAAGTTTATTTGATGTGGGACTTTATGAAAATTAAAAAATATACATATTGAGAATGACCAGATCTCCTCGTGATTATAAATGGCACAGTTGTAGCTCAGAACTTTGTCTCTTCGCTGGTCTAGATATTAGTTGTTCTGGGTTCCAGTATGCTCGTCGGTGATTCTGCACTGCGACTAGCACTTCTTTTGAGATGGTCATTATTTTGGATTGAAACATTCCTTAGGTCTCTTACGCACTTGCTTAAAGTTGGTCTATCGAGACAAAACATTTATCAAAAATCATTCTAAGGAGGTCTAAGGTGACACTGACAAGCTATCGTAATTTTGTTTTTGGTATAATTAAGTATGAGAGCGTGGAGATCTGGTCATGTTAGGTTTTAGTATTACTGAGGCAGAGGGGGAGAAAAGATATAAAAAGGCAAGTAGCTTGTGCTGCGTTTCCCATCAGTTGTTTCTTCTGGCTCTAAGGAAATACTTTGCTGATGACTGAATCTCTGTGAACTGTAGAAGTCTAGGAGCTGGCTCACCAATGAAGGATAAGAGGATCCAGGGAGGCTGAGGGTCAGGGATCAGAGGATGGCTCAGAACTGACAGTTAGCCCCAAGAGGAAGAAGAGACACCATTGTCAAGGTTGGGGAACTACTGAGAGCAGAGAAAATGAACGAGCAGTGCCAAATCTGGGAAGGACCCCAGACCTTTGCGGCGTGATGATGAAACTGATCTGAGAAATGACTAAAATAATGAAAGGCTAGTCACAACTATTGTAGAGAATCAGGATGTAAGGTTTTCATTGGTTGTATCCTGAGAGTAAGAAATCGAAGATAAAACTTCAAATGTGCAGGGCCTGGAGGAAGGGGAGAGATGGGCAGAAGATCGCTCCTGTGTCCTTCCAACCAAAACCAGCTAGTGATGTTGGAAAACAAAGTTGGATTTTGGAAAACAAAGTTGGCTACTTGCAAGTTCCCGTGTACTTATTTGTAAGAATTTTCATTATTTTTGTTGCTGTTAGGCATGTAATTTTTTCCCTCCTCTTATTTTGATTTGTGCATCATGCATGCATGAAAAAACAGTTGGTTTTTGTATGCCGATCTTACGGTCTGCAAATGTGCAGAACCCACTTGTTCGTTGTAATGGATTTTTGGGTATGAATTACTCCGGCTTTCTATATACCAGATCATGTCTTTGTCAGTAGAGATAGGTGTACTTCTTCCTTTCCAATCCGGAAGGTTTCTGTTTCTTTTCACTGTTGTTGCCAGGCTAGACCCTCCATTGCAGTGGTGAGAAGTGGTGAGAGCAGGCAACCTTGTCTTGCTCAGATCTCTGCGGGAAAACTTGCTGGCTTCCACCACCACATGAGACGTTAGTCCGAGTTTTGTAGATGCCCTTTAGCAGGATGAGGGAGTTCCCTTGTCTTCCCATTTTGCTGTGTTTCTAGCAAAGAATGTCATTGGGTTTTATCAAATATTCTTCGTCTCTTGAAATGGTCATGTGGATTTTTTTTTTTAATGCTTCTACTATTAACATGGTGTGTTGCATTGATCTCTTTTCATGTGTTAAGCCACTTAGCCTCTCTGGTATACATCCTACTTAGTCATGGTGTATAATCACTTTTATATGTATCAGGATTTCATCTGCTCATATTTTGTTGGGAGATTTTTTGCATTGTTTTTCTAAGTCTTCTTGTTCAGCAAGCTGGGGAATGTGGTAGCTGCAAGAGCCAAGTACCCTCGTGTTACCAGTAAGTATTCCACTGAGCACGCGCGTTCCTTGGTGGGGAATCATGAAATAAACTTTAAGACAAACTTTTTCTCCTCTGGCCCATCAGACGTGTTCTGTGATGACAGTGCTGGCTCTGCTCCTGGATGACAATTCTGGCCAGGCTGGTGGCTTTTCTACTGACTCTTGTGTCTCAGAAAGGCCCATAGCAAGTTCATTTGCATTAAAAGTTCAGTTCGGGGGTTGCAAATGTCCAGTGCCAGGAAATCACTAATTTTTAAGCAGACTCAAATTTAAAATTCTCTCTCTTTCTGCAGCTGGGGCCCTGATAAGTACTGCTGAGGGAGAAAGAGAGAGACAGACAGTGAGAGAGAGAGAGAGAGAGAGAGAGAGAGAGAGAGATTCTTTCCTTACCAAGAATTCCTTTCTCTCCAGCTTGTTAAACACGATCTATAATCACAATAGCCTCTGTGTCTATGACCAGAGAGGTTTCATTCAAGAATTAAAATACTAAAAAATCTCCCTGTAGTTGCCATTGGAAAAGTGAAAACTGGCTACCAAGGGACTTGCTTATATAACAGACTTTCTAACTACAATCCGTTCCATAGTCTGGACTCAAGTGGGAATTATTTTAGAAAGTAAAATATCCAGGTAACTCCCAATAATGGGTGCCCATTCGAAGACTTGGAAGACTAGAAATGACCACTTAGAAAAGAGATCTCATCAGAGAGGCACAGGGCCCATGATTCCATACCTCTCTTTGTTGGGTTCGTTCTGTGTGTTTGAAAAGCATCTTTCTTCCTTCTTTCCTTCCTTCCTTCCTTCCTTCCTTCCTTCCTTCCTTCCTTCCTTCTCTTTCTTTTTCTTTCTTTCTNTTCTTTCTTTCTTTCTCTTTCTTTCTTCCTTTCTTTCTTCCTTCCTTTCTTTCTTTCTTTCTTTCTTTCTTTCTTTCTTTCTTTCTCTCTCTCTCTCTCTCTCTCTCTCTCTCTTTCTTTCTTTCTCAAATAGAGCACTAGTGGGAAAAAGGGGCAGAAGAAGAGAGAGAGAGAGAGAGAGAGAGAGAATCCAAAACAGGTTCACAGGTTCGATGCTATCAGCACAGAGCCCAGTGCGGGGCTTGAACTCACGAACCATGAGATCATGACTTGGGCCAAAATCAAAAGTCTACACTCAACCGACTGAGCCACCCAGGCACCTCAAAATCTCTCTCTTTTCTGTGAGAGCTGCCAGTGATCTTACCAGGGCTCATGCACACCCACCTGCCTGTGGGTCAGCTTCCCCACTGAGACGTCTGGCTGTAATGAAACCTCTGGCATCCTGATGCCCACTTAGCTTTTCATGTACAAACTTCATAATATGGACAATCCTGGTCGGGATATACATCACCAAGAGCACCATGACCTCTTTTATGGGATGTTTTCATGTCCTTGCTTCTTTGCTTTCTTTTTTGGTCCCGTGTCATGACACAGCGGTGCCTGTGCGTGGTGTGTTGAATATATATACCTTTGTAGCTTTCATGTGTATTTCTTGACTCCAATATCAGAATATTGTAAACATAGTTGCTGAGGAATCATGTCTTAAAATCCTATTACATACAGACTGGCTTCTCTTCCAGGCGCCAACCAATTGCCTTTGGGATTATCCTTCTTGGTACAAAATTTCTAATGGCTTCTAATTTTAGTCATTAAGCTTGTCCCAAAGGCAGTGGTGATTGATAGACTCTAAGACATGTAGGCAAAAGATACAGGCTACAGCCACATCACTAAGGATATGCAGTCTTAAGTACAAATAAAAAACTAGGTGGGGGGTGGGCCACCTTGGGGGTCTCCAATCTTCGCAAGGTGTCCAGCAGCCAGTGACAGTCCCACGGGGTCTTCCTCCCTTTCGTCTCTCTAATGGTGGTGGTACAGCTGCCAGAGTTTCTCCCGAGCTCCTCAGCTCCTAGTACTAACTATTCTGGATATCACCACTCTGCCGTCCCTGCTTCCTAAATACAAGTTTCCAGAGACGAACGATCTCCAGAATGTTTCCTAGTATTTGAAAGCCTCCATCCTCAGCTTCCTGGGCTTCTGAGATCCATCCAATGCTCATCAAGGGTTGACTCGTGCCTTGGCTTTGATGACTTTCTTGAATGTGATTTCCTTTACTTATTAGTACATTTCCTCTGATACAATCCTGCTATTAAACATCCAGTTTTGTAGAACTCAGCCCCTGCTGAGGCATCCTGAACTCTCTACTCCGCCTCAGCCTGTAGGTGTAAGGGTGGGAGAATCTGCCACCGAGCACCCCTCTAACCTCATGATGTAACTGGAGGGGACAGGAGGAGGTGGGTGTGTCAGCCTGACAGGAGACAGAGTTACACTAATTATATCAATAGAATTAGATATTAAAAATTAATAATTAGGGGCTCCTGGGTGGCTCATTCAGTTAAGCATCCAACTCTTGACTACGGCTCCGGTCATGATCTCATGGTTCATGGGTTTGAGCCCTACGCTGGGTTCTGTGCTGACAGAGCACAGCCTGTTTGGGATTCTCTCTCTCCCTCTCTCTCTCTGCCCCTCCCCCCTTCTCTCTCAAAATAAATAAATAACCTTAAATAAATGAATTTATAATTAGATGTACGAGGATTGAAACGATACAAAGGAAATACTAAGGTATAAAACATAGGTAGAAAGTACAGGATGCAGCTGTGACCCCTAGATTTTGGGTAGGAACTTGGTAAAGCTCACCTTTCTATAGGCAGGAATGCAAGTCTTCAGGCTAACTGGAGGCCAGCGTAGAGGCGGTGTATGCCCAGGGTGTTTCCAACACTGATCAGGATGGAGGACCTCCAGTGAAGGAAAATCAGTGACAGACTTCCTACACTGGTTTTGAATAATTTTGCAATCCAGAAAATACTATGCAAATGTATTTAACATTTAATTTTTTTTAATGTTTGTTTATTTTGGGGAGAGAGAGACACACACACACACACACAGAGAATGAATTGGGGAGGGGCAGAGAGAGATGGAGACACAGAATCTGAAGCAGGCTCCAGGCTCCGAGCTGTCAGCACGGAGCCCAACACGGGATTCGAACTCATGAACTGCAGGATCGGGACCTGGGCTGAAGTTGGATGCTTAACCAACAGAGCCACCCAGGTGCCCCTATTTAACATTTAGACTAAGATAGATAGTCTAAGAATATTGAGGAAAATAAATGTCTATAAATTGTTTTATTAGACTAAGTCACATGTTTCTTTCTAAAATGGAATTGTGAAATCTTTTCTTTTTTGTATGGTGGAAAATGTGAGTGGTATTTTAATTAAATTAACTTTATATTGAATGATTATATAATACCATATGGATGCGTACAAAAATTAATACGATAAGGGTAAACATTTTAAGGCATTATGTTTTGAGTATTTCAGGTGAGCGAAAAGAGATACAAGAGCTTATTATGATTCACTAAAATCCTATAGCAAAACGGTGGAGTGTATGTTATCTAATACAAATTTCTAGAATCACACCCTACTAATGTGGCTATTATTAGCGATTCTAGCTTGAAACTCTTTTTGACTGTCAGAATCCTAAATCTTATACATATGATATATGCATACAATATGCAAGCTAAATTGAACAAAATATTTAGACTCTATTACTGTCAAATTCTTTTTTTTTTTTTTTTTTTTTACAAATAGTTTATTATTACTGTCAAATTCTTGTTCGAAGACGGTTTCAGTAAGTGAGGTGTCATCTTTCCCTCCCATTATCCCTCACCCTTCTTCTGGTCTATTTAGATACACTGCCCGTGTTTCTTATCATCATGCCCCCTCTGGGGTTTACTGGCTACTGCTTCCCAAAGGGCAGCCCTAGGCAATGTTAATCAAGTAGGCAAAGTATGTCAACGGTGTTATAATCACCGGAGGCTGCTTGGATCCTGCTGACGTTTACCGTGAATTTATGGAACGAACGCATGTTCATTGTCTCCATTTGAGACACTATAGATTATTTAGATTCATTCAATAATGAATTTTCTGCATATCATTAAAGACATTTTAGGGCAAGCCAAAGACCTAAAAGTTTTCCTAATTTGAAAACACTTTTCTTGCAAATCCGTTCAGATTCCCCAGTCCTTTTCATCAGGATGGGTTGATTTTCAAGACCTTCTCTGGATGGTGATTAACTATTTCAGATTCAAAGGAGGTGGAGAAACTACATTATCCTCAGCGGGAAAGCACCATAGGGTATTGATCCTGACTCTTGACCTCATCTCTCCATCTGGCCCTGTTCTGTCTAGATCCACGTTTATACGTTCAGTCTGTCTCACAGATACCAGAAGCACAAAGGAAAATAGAAGATGTTTCTAACCTTGCAGATCTACAAGGAGGAGGAGGAGGAGGGTGTGACCAGGGGAGGGAGGTGACATCCCCCTACCCAGCACCCAGCACCCAGCACACCCGCACCCAGCCCGGAGAACAGGAAGATGCATAAGCAGAACATTTTGATTCACAGTGTAAATATTAGAAAGTTGTGTTGTGGGAACCACAGGGACAGTTGACGAGCCAGTTTGGAGATGGCTTCTTCTATGTCAGGTGAAGACTGAGTTGAATCTTGGGGGATAAATAAGGATTGGTCAAATAAAGGGTGTGAGTGTGTGTGGGGGAGGATGGGGCTGGGGGCTTAGGATGGAGATGAAGACTCTTTTGTACAAAGGGAAGACAGGCTTGCATTATGCAACTTTATGGCACATGGTCATTGCCTAAAAGTTTATGGACAGTGTCGGCAGGTGATGAGTGACCTCCCAGGATTATAGGGTCATCCACTTAAAATAGAATCCTGTGTAGAAAAGGATTTAAAAAATACAAATTACCAAATTTATTACAACACTAAACTTTAACATTGGTACTTTACATTCAGAAGATGTTGTAGGTCATATTTATAAGTAATATATATATAATAATTATAAGTAAATATGGGAATTTTAATGAAAACCTTCAAAGAGCAATGATATTTGAGGATTTGTACAATTGCATGTTTTGGGTTTTGGTTGTTACATTCTAAACAAAACGATGGGAGCCCTAGTGATTTCTTATTATCATATGTGCTTTCTTAAAAAATGTAAGTAGGATTTACCTTCTGTACACATGTAATTTCTTCGTATTTTCACTCAAAGAAGCTACGTAGGATGTCATGTAAGAACTACTTATCGGAGCATATCCGTAAATCATTCTGGGATAGAAAAAGGACCATACATCAAATTGACAGGGTTGATGGCATTATTCCCTTGGAATTCCTGTGTTCAGATGCAAAGGATGCTAGAAGAGTGTTTATTTAGACAAAAGTGTTTTCCTGGTCCATAATTATAATAATCTTTTGGGTTACTAAAATTTAAAATGTTAGTACCTTGTAGACTTCAACCTCATAGTTCAGTATGAACACCATAGGTAAGCTTAGTGGACTTGAAATATTATACAGGGACGGTTTCCCATAGCATCTGACTCTATTCCTAAAGCACTGGGTTATAACCATACGATCAAACAATGTTCTAAACATAGCTTGAAACCATAACACGCCTGTAAGCAGAGATTAATATCTGGGCCATAAATCAACCTTCCCAGAGAACAACAAATAAATCTGAACGTAGCCAGGACTTGAAAGACACACACTTTTTTTTTTCTAAAATAACAATTTAAATAAATACAAATTTACTGCACAGTATTTAGAAAACAAAGAAACTATCTAAAGAAAGAAACGTATATTTTTAAATGGCTCGCAATGTCATGGCTAAGGAATAGCATCCTTTAAGATCCCTTTTCAGAACTTGTGTATTATATATAAAAGTACTGAGTTTCCATGGTAGGGATCATCCTGTCGATGGGATTTTGTGTGTGCTTTGCCTCTCGAAGCGCTGGATGTAATCTACTCAAATATTTATGTCTTGAAAAGGGCACTACCTGTGTGTTACAATCACTGCTCTGCCTGTTTGGGAAAGGAAGTTTGCTTAATTTGTAATTTGATAAATGTGTGGCTAGTTTCCAGAATGTACTGATCATAGCGATTGGGCAAACGCATGCATCATTGCTTGCTAAGAGTTAAGGACGGGGTGGGTACAGAGAGCAACATATGTAAAATGTGATTTGTTCTGCGGTATTTTTGGAGCAGGAACAGCTTTATATACACTTATTAGAAAGCTGTAAAAACAATACAGAGCAAGACAGAAATCAGAGAGAAAATCATACGGAAGAATAAAGAATAATGGAAGACCACCTCCCTTCTAAAACAGCGATACACCCAAGAGAACTAGAAAGGTCTATGTCAGAAGAGCAGGGTTTGAGAAGCTACTGAGTTATGAAGGTACATTTACAGGCCTCATGAATTACATTAGCAAATTTCTCTACTTCACCTCTTGGAGGTGAGGTAGGATTCACACTAGGTGAGGAGTTTGGTCAAATGAGGCTTGAGAAGGGGTTCTGTGTGTTTTCCGGGCATGCCATTCCCTGGTTGGTGTGAGGTAGTGGACTCCCTCCTCCTGCAGGGTGACTGGCACGTGAACGCTTATGCTGAATAGAGACCACCTTGCCCACGTCCGATGTGCATGTAACATGAAAGACAAAGGAACATGGGCTGCTTTCAGCCACTGGGATTTGGGGTCGATTTCACCACAGCGTGCTTGAACTCGTTCTTACTCACAAAATGGTTTGGCATTTATAGATTTTGTGTACCACATTTTGGAATCGTTACTGACTTACGTGTTCTCTCTTTAGCATTTTATCATGGAAAAGACACTAGAAAGATGTTTCACAGGCTAAGGCAGTGGCGGGAGGAGGGAAACCAAAAACAAAGTGCAGTTACCACACATCTCAGGCTTCGGGGACGGTCCCTAATTATATCTGTCATCTTTGTATAATTATTAAAAAAAATTTTTTTTGTATTTATTTATTTTTGAAAGATAGAGTGAGACAGAGCACAAGTGGAGGAGGGTCAGAGAGAGAAGGAGACACAGAATCTGAAGCAGGCTCCAGGATCTGAGCTGGTTGTCAGCACAGAGCCTGACGCGGGGCTCGAACCCACGAACTGTGAGATCATGACCTGAGCTGAAGTCGGACGCTCAACCGACTGAGCCAACCAGGCGCCCCAATCTTTGTATAATTATTGATAGTGACTTCTTTCCCTTTGGATGATGAAGTATGCAAGTAGCTCTATAAAAACAACATGTTGACCTCTTTATTCTTACCTTTTCCTACTGAACAGGTTGTGTGATTTGTTTATTATTATTAACCTGATCAATATGTTTGGCACACTTCCATATTAGTATTTTACTTCTCACGGTTTGTTATACTATATCTCTTGATGGACTAGCTCTTGGTGTTTTCATTAATGTACTGTGCATTTCACTCTGCTTCATGATACACTAGTATTTCTTTAGCTCCCGACTTTTCACTGTCTCGTAATAAACACAAAGAAACTTATTATTTCATAACATTGCTATAATTGTTTAGCCAGTAATCACTGTAAAAGCAAAGCAATATAGAATTACCATCAGTCCAGAAGGAAAGTGACGCCCAAAATTACTCATTTAAGCATTTTCAAAGCATTTTCTGGGGCTCCAGGCCTGACTGTATGTATTGAACTATTGAACACCTCATTCCATTTTTCTTTTTTACCCATAAATTACATCTCTCTACTTTAAAAATTTAGAAACCATTCCAAGTGTTTTCTGAAATCACGACTCTGGAAAAACTGAGGACAATTTGGTGAGAATAGTCCAAACAGGGTCCTATATTATAGTCCTTTGGAACAAAATTAGGAAAGACCGTGAGAAAGACTTGCAAATGGTGTTGAAATCACGAAGTTGTTCAGATTAACTTCCCAAGTTCAAGTTTCTTGGGTTTAATTACCTCACATGCACTTTCTTCCCTGACCTTGACCTTTATTTCCAAACGTCTGTAATGGATATATGTAAGAGTAACTATCTTGTGACCCATGTTACGCCCACCTTGATGAAATAATTGAACACCCGTAGTCACATTGGTTGAAAAACCTTTGGGTTCTTGAAGAGCATTGTCAAAAAGCCTCTGTTTTCTAAACAGCATGTTTTTAGCATAGGCTAAATTACTGGTGTATTTTTCTCCAGTTCATGCTCAGGAAAAAAAATAAAAACACTGCATTTAAAAATATTCCACATTTTCACAAGGAAGCTGTACAATCTGGTCCTGCACAGAGGTTCGGAACTCTTGGAGCACACTAGAACTACCTGAAATTTTAAAAAAGAGTAATGCCGGGCTACACTCCTACAGAGTCTGATTTAATTAGTTGGAACCCAGCATTGCTGGAATTTTGAAAGTTCCACAGGAATTGTAGTGCGTAATCAGTGTGGGGAAACATAGTTTTCGTGGATCCTAAACTCTGGGGCGCACACATTTTGGGACGAATTGTATATCCAAGAAGATATGTTGTGAAATCATAAGGCCTGGTTCCTGCGAATGTGACAGTGTTTGGAAACATGGTTTTGCAGATGTGATTGGTTAAAATGAGGTCATGCTGGAGGAGGGTGGCCCTAATCTAATGACTGGTGTCCTTATATGAAGAGGGAAATTTGGACAGGAGACACAGGAAGAGGGAAATGCCTTGTGACGACAGAGACAGAGAAGACACAAAAGAGAGACGGCCACGTGGGGATGGAGGTGGAGGTGAAGTGGGCATCTCCCACCCAGGGACCACCAAGGTCTCTCGACCACACAGAAAGCAGAAGAGGTGAGGGAGGATTGTTCTCTGGAACTTTCCGAGGCAGCATAACCCTGCCAGATTTTGTTGGATTTCTAGCCTCCAGCCCTGGGAGAATGTATTTCTATGGTTGTAGGTGATCCAGCTATGCTCCTTGGTTAGAGCAACCCAAGGATGCTGATAGAATGCGTTCAGTTCATTTATCGAGTTCATAAAGAACGAAGAGGTTCAGGTCCTGCTGTCTAAGTATCTAAAGCAGATCTCTGGATGTGGATCATGAGTTGCCGAATTGTTCCTTAGTTCTCTAAGGCCTTGTGGCCCCTGAGCCAGCCTTGCTGACATCGCTTGGAACTTGGGGGAATAGCAGTCACAGGTCCTAGACCAGATCTCCTGAATCCAGTCTGCATATGAGCAAGACTCCATGGAGTACAGGCGACACTGCAGTTTGAGAAACCTTGTCCCAAGGGGAAACTGAGGCACCCCAAAGCCTGCGGTTGACAGTTCACAGCCAAGAAAGAATTTTCTAGATGAGTAAGTGCTTCAGTCATTAATGCAGTTTGGTTAGTCGTGAAGAACAGAAGTTTTTTTTCCTAAACACGAAGGAAGAACATCCAGTATTTGAAAGCATAGTTGAAAACGGGGTTCAACAGAAAGTATAAATTCACTTGTTTTTACATTTTATTTTATTATTTTTTTAATTTTTATTAAAAATTTTTTTAATGTTTATTTTTGAGAGAGAGAGGCAGAGCGTGAGCAGGGGAGGGGCAGAGAGAGAGGGAGACACAGAACCTGAAGCAGCCTCCAGGCTCTGAGCTGTCAGCACAGAGCCTGAGGCAGGGCTCGAACTCATGAACCATTAGATCATGACCTGAGCCGTGCTCAACTGACTGAGCCACCCAGGCCCTCCAATATTTTATTTTGTAATGTGTATCTGTTTATTTTGAGAGAGAGGGAGAGCGAGAATCCCAAGCAGGCTTCAGGCAGGGCTGGATCTCATGACTGTGAGATCATGACCTGAGCCAATGTCAAGAGTCAGACGCTCAACTGACTGAGTCACCTCTCAGGCCACCTTCACTAGTTTTTAAAATAAAGAAGAATTGGCCCTCAGGTTCATAAATGGTTAATGTCTGCATCCTTTCATTTTGAGTGCTGAGCATTTCTTTTTTCTTTTTCATGTTTAGCTTACGGTTAGTGGCCTTTCATAATGACCGGAAGGGAGCATGACAACAAAAGCCAGTTTCATGACTTATTTTTCCTGACAGTCCCGGAGGATGTGCTTTAGAAGGAAAAGTATTTGGATTTGGGTTTTACTGTTGTTGAGCCTTCGTTTGTCTGTTAACTGCTTTCTCTTTCTTCTTCCTTGTCCCCTCCACTGTGTAATGACCTACTTTGAAGTTTCCAATAAAAAGAAGTTAAATAGGCTTTTATGTGGCTCTTGATTCTGTCTTTTTCTAGCAAATTTGGAAAAGGTCCTGACTTTGAGTATAACATGGCTGAGTGCAGAGAGAAAAGAAAGAGCTTAGCCTGTCTTCCCTCTTTTCACTGGTGCACTCCCAGGCCTTTCCCTGCTCGGAGGGAGAGCGGCACGCTCGCCAATATTTGTGGTCCGTGAATAGAAACGTTTGAGTTACAAAAAAGAAAATAAAAAGTAAGACGGAAAAGACACTCCCCCCCCCCCCACACTTTTTGAGCTATAACAACTCTGTAAGGGAGCGCGCCATGTGTGTGGTGTGGAGGTGTTAGCTCCTGTCGGGATGGAAAAGATTTTTCCCTCCAGCCTTCTGGGTTCTTAGGTGGGACTTCTGAGACACAAGGCCGATTAACAAGAGAAGGAAGCAAAGAGAAGGTTTTGAACGTGTACACGTAGTGCATGCGTGCTGCATCCGCAGGGAAAAAATGAGTAAGTCCAAGAGGTGGCTTAGAATTCAGCATTGAATGCCATCACTATTAATCGGGGAAGTGGAGGGGGGTACGGAGGAAGAGGAAGTGCCTTTTAGGAAGGATGAATGGGGCTTTAGAAGAGCAGATGGTAGGTATGAACGTTCGTGACAAAGTTTGGCTGGGTGGGGGGTCAACTTCTGGTCCCCTCGCCTGTGACAAGAGTCCATCTTCCCAGGTTGGTGAAACTCTTAGAGAGGAGATTTATGACAACTGAGTACTTTTGTCTTTGGGCAGGGACAGGCCGTCAGAGAAGGGCTCTCCCCGCAGGTGTCTACGGCTTGAAACAACATAGCAAAGTGGTGTCTTTGGGCTTGTACATTCTGCTACCCTTTATTACGTAGGATTCATTCTATCTTAAATGCTTTGGTACCAGCGTGGGGTCATTCTTAATAGGACTCGATAGCTGAAGGCTTTTGTTTTTTTAACTAAAAAAAAAAAAACAAAGTGAAGGGTGCCTGGGTGGCTCACTTGGTTAAGTGTTCGACTTTGGCTCAGGTCATGATCTCATGGTTCGGGAGTTCAAGCCCCAAGTCCTGCTCTGTGCTGACAGCTCAGAGCCTGGAGCTTTTTTCAGATTCTGTGTCTCCACTTCTCTCTGCCCCTCTCCTGCTCACAATCTGTCTCTGTCTCTCGACAAATAAATAAATGTCAAAAATATTAAAAAGCGGTGAGCTGCTGTTGAAATGGAAGACTTATAATTTATAATGTATTTGAATTTGTAAGCCACTGTACCCTTTCCAAAGAAAATAGTAACCATAGTTCCCTCTAAATAGAAGATCCCTTTATCTATAGACTTATATGTAAACTGAATTTTTTTTTTAAGTTTACTTATTTTGAGAGAGAGAGAGAATCCCAAGCAGGGACAAACCATGAGATCATGACCTGAGCTGAAATCAAGAGTCGGACGCTTAACCAACTGAGCCACCCAGGCACCCCTAAACTGAACTATTTTGTGAACTCTGTTGTTACTTCTCGTGAACATGGAGAGAATGCAGTGTCGCCTACCTTAGAGCATAAGGAGATTCACACACTATCATTTCAATGCTACCTAAGAGGGTAAAATTTTTTATCTCTTGAAAGGTATGAACAAATGAAGAGAGATTAAGTGGGGGTGAGTAAAATGCTTAAGAAATGGGCTGACAGCTTTAGTGATGGGGGAAATTCAGCCATTACTTGGTATCAATACAACGTATAAGGGGATTAGCGTAAACTAAAACACTCACGCAACTTTTCCAGAGTAGTTCAAGAGGAAAACAGACGATTCAGTGCTAGTCGGAGTAAGCTGTGTGGAAGGTGCCGAAGGAGCCCTGGGGTTGGGCTAATCCAGTAGCCAGGAGAATCTCGGCGATGGATTTGGGGGACAAACTGCCCGGGGACGGGTCTATAGAGACAGGAGTGAGCTGCTACCAATAAGGCGGAGCTTCCTTGGTCCCGATGCATCTGAGATACTGCTGATGCCAGAAAGGTGCTGTCTGCTTTGTACTCTGCAGCCTTACACGTACATAGCCCCTCCCTCCTCCCCTCCCCCGCCCCGTAGATTTTAACAGTGAGCAATACACACTGTGGTCTGCCTCCTGTGGTATTTGGACCCATGGCCCGGGGCAGTGTTGCCAAGAACACTGGTCAAGGGTGGGTGGACGAGCTGGTGAGGGGGCTGGTAGATCCAGCCCTAGCCCCTGCCTTCCTCAGAGCCCACTGTGAATCCACTGTACCCCCCCCAGGATAGGGGTCCCCACCCCCCAAATAGCTGTGATGAAGCAGAGCTTCGGATGCCACCGCATGGGGTGTTTGCTGCGTACCCACAGGCTCCCAGGTGCCGGGCAGCAGCCCCGTCTCCTGTTCAGTGGAAGTGTCTCTTCCACTTCCGCAGCGGCCCTTCGGTGCATGGGAGCTGCCCACACGCACACCGGCGTTCTGTGTTCTGCGTCTCTCTTCTCCTGCGGAACATAGACAATTTCACCAAACGCCAGCGTCAGACACCCTGTGTCTATGAAGATTCAGGACAAACACAGGATCCCTCCATTATCCTTGGGCACAAAAAATGGACCTGATTCAAGCTTCAGAAATGAACTTCCCCCACTTTATGATAGAAGAGAGACGCTCACATCAATGCCAGCTTTAGTCTCTCTCCCCTCTTCCCTCCCAAGAGATAAAATGTGTTGACGCCCACCCTTAGCATTAACTCAAGTGCCACCTGACACCACCCCATTCCTGCTGAGTCTCTGTCACTGAGATGCCGCACAGTCCCCTGGGGCATGTGAGCACTGACCCAAACTTGCCCAACCTCAGGAGTGCTTCTGGGGGTCTCGGCTGGAGGGAATGGACGTTCATGTGTGCTTGTTTCCCTCAACCCCTGAAGAATGAAACCACTTCTTGAACCCCAGCTGGCTTATTCTCCTCAGGACACACCCCTCCTAGCCTGGTGATTAGCACCCGCCATGTTTTAACAAATCTGTTGGAATCCATCACTGGACGATGGGCTCTGGTTAACTTGTACCTGTCCCCGGATGGGATACTTGGGGGCCAAAGAACCCTCCAGAGAAGTCTGGAACTTAATGCATCTCATAATGTCCTTTGGCACAGTCCCTGCCACTGGGTTAATTTTCTTAGGTGTCCCCGGCCCAGTTGCTGAACAAATGATAGGTTTTGTACCATCACTGGCGTGATATAAATGGTGCTTGTGAACTCTCTGGAAATACTCAAGCGTGGGCTGTGTGGGACCCTTTGTGAGAAGGTTGAACCAGTAATTAGTGAACATCATTCTAAATAGAAATTTCTGTGATGTTATGAGGCACAGGAGTTAGGGAAGAGGAATATTTTCTTGCTTCTTTGTGATCAGTTATGGACTGTGTTGAAAGATAAGCCATGGTGACGTCTGTTCATATATATCAAAAAGTAATGTAATCCTTTCTAGACTTTGAACTCTTTTTTAAAAAGTTTTTTAAAAAAATATTTATTTATTTTTGAGAGAGAAAGGCAAGTGTGAGTAGGGGTGGGGCAGAGAGAGACACACAGAATCCAAAGCAGGATCCAGGCTCTGAGCTGTCAGAACAGAGCCCGATGTGGGACTCAAACTCAAGGGCTGTGAGATCGTGTCCTGAGCTGAAGTCATAACCCACTGAGCCACCCAGGCACCCCTAGACTTTGAACTCTTTTAAATAGATTCAATCTATGTATTTCATGGGCATTTTGACTGCCTGAAGAATTCTGAAATATAAATGCCCAAGTCTTGACTTCTGTGGAACATTTGTTCTTCCTGCACACCCCTCTCTCCTTTTTAGTTAACTTTAATTGTTTTACACACAGATCTTTATTTCTTTCAGTGACCAGTCACAGAAGCCGGGACTGTCACATCAGAAAATCACAGCTCACATTTCCTGTTTTGGCCTCTCACAGGAGTATTAGGCTTGTTTAATTTATTCCACAAAATTGAATGGAGTGATGGAATCAGGTCAAATGTGCCAACCCCAGCGTGAGTAGAAAAAAAAAGTCTGGATCTGATGTGGGTTATGAGGGCTCTGACTCAGAGCCCCACTTGAACTTTTCCTTTCTCTCTCTCCCTTTTCATATTTATTTTATTTTATTATTTTATTTTATATTATTTTTATGTTTTTGTTTTAAGTTTTCTCAAAGACAGTTTTGAATATCCCACAAGATTACATTCCCAAGGAATCAATAAGGAACTACAGTTAAGGTGGTGACAGGCTCTTAGCGGAAGGCTAATCGGCCCCGCTCACCCTGTGGGGCTGCTCCGTGGACCAGCCCCTGGTCTGTCTAATCACTATGCCGGCTCTGCTCTGCTCCACCTGCTGGGCTGTTTGGACACACGACAAGGACTTGGCCCCAAGGAGCCAGCAGCCTCTGATCCCTCCAATAAATAAATAAAGCTGCTGATGGTCACACCTCCTCTCCCCTCCCTTGACTCCCTCCCCTCCATTCTGGCTGGCTCCTCTGGCTGGTAAACTTTTCACTTTATTTACTGTATTGACTTTGATGTGCATCGGGCTGGCTTCTTTGGGTGTTTCTAGAGCTAAAACGTAGCGCACAAGTCAGAGTTCTTTACCGATTCAAGTCTTTAGGATTTTTTGGTTTGGTTTGGTTTGCTTTTGCTTTTGTTTTTGGTCCCCCCCCCCCCCTTACCTTGAGTAGACTTAAGCCTTCCCTTCTTGTTAATTAAAGATCTGCGCTGCAGTCACCAGACAACAGTAGCCAACCGCTCTGGGGCTGAATGTAGGGCTGCCGTTAGGTCATCCTGAGCTGCTTTGTTTTCTAGAATGACTTTTTTTTTTTAAGTCAGGTTTTGACTTACTGGAATCCCCATCAGCTGCCTGGGGAGGGGTGAGCAATAGGGAAGGGAGATAGACATTTCAGATACCCAGTGTAGACCAGAGCTACAAGCAGAGACTAAGGAAATGTAGGCAAGAAATTTCCAGAGGTTGCATTTTCCTTCTGGTTGAGCCTCTCATCCACATCCACGCTGTGGTAAGTGGGTCAGCTCTAGGTCACGCTTCCTTTTAGGAGGAGGGAACACCCCCCTGCAGAACTAACCCTGCTTTTTCCACTAACTGATTTTCATTTCCTGATTTTAACCTTAGAGTGTGTATGTTTCACTAGCAAACTTTATTATTATTATTTTTTGCTTTGCTTTGCTTTTGGTTCTCTTTCGCTTTTGCTTTTTGATAGACGTAGCTCACTGCAATGTAGCCATTCTCTCTGAAATTCATAGTTCTAATTAAAACCAAACATAAGATAAATTCTTATTTTGAATTCTGAAAGTCTTCCTAAGGAACTCCTATGTTAGACAAAGGAAACACTGGTGAAGTTCTGAAAGACGAAGAAGAAAAGAAGGTGATTTATCAGTTCTACACGCTTCAGTACATTCTTATGTGTTACCGAAAACTGTAGCTTGTAGTGGAAGAAAGATACTTTTCCTCTTCGAGAACACATAAACATTTTAAATACCTCTGTAATGTATATAATACACTTAAAACTGCACACATTTGTCTTTGTTTTTACAAAACAGTGTGTATGGTTAGTAGGATCATGGTATTTGATTGAATTTCTCAACCTTGACAATGGCTTTTAAAAAAAAGTGAGAGCCACCATTTATTGATAGTGCCAGGCACTTTCTATACATTGTCTCATTATACACTTACAGGAGACTTACCAGTTAAGCATTTTTCTTACTTGAAGTATATTTATATCAAAATGGAACAGACCATAGTTAAAATAAACCATATGATTCTGAGGGGCTCATGATAAAAACCTGTGATCTCTCGCCCATACTGTGTTCACCTAGTTTTTCACAGCAAAGAGGTGCGTTTATTTCTGTTTTTAGTTCTTTGGGGAGATACCACCAGATTCCTAACAATATGTCTCGACTTCACTTATTTTATTTAGACATTGTCTGCTGCTGCCCTGCTCCGTTGGGTGAGGGTTTAATTCATCCTGCACCATCATTTTTGCTGTCCTCCATCAATCTGCTTTCCACTCACTCAGCTAAATATACGTGTACTATTATTTTTAGTTTTTCCTGGTCAGTCACCTTTGTCACCTCAAAAACCTCCCTCAGCCTGTGTTTATTATTCTATCGATGCACGTGGTACTTCTTATCTCCCCCTCCTGCAACCTGCTGTTGTCCACTCTCCCGTGTTTTCCTGAAGTTCTTTCTCTGCTGCTCTCCAGTCTCTGCCAGCCATACCTTGGTTTTGATCAGTTGGAAGTATATGAAGTCACCAATGTGCAGTTGCTTTTCATTGACAAAAATGGCACCTTCATGGTGGATGTACGGTGCATTGCCTTTCGTAACCACTGTTAAGTCTTCCATCTCTATGGGATGCTTTTAAAATGGAAAACCAATTAATATTATTGGTAATGTAATGACTATATGTGTATTTTTAGAAATGGGCATGCACAGTGAGAAAGATGAACTCCTCCTTAATGGCCGTGTACCTTCTTTACTTGAGTGTGGATTCTCCTTTTGAAGAGCCCACCATTTTCATGTTGAGGGACACGGTTGCTCCACCTTGGAAGGTACCAGACGTGTACTCAGCGCTGCTTGTGGTACCATAGTTGTTGGCATTTTGTAGATGGCTGGATTCGGGAGATAAATGGCAAAGGTGGGCAGTGATGAGTGTCGGTGTTCCTTTCATTTATTGGTTCTGCAGATATTTATGGATCACCTACTGTGTGCCAGACACTGTGTGACAGGGCAACGGATGTTGGACATTGGACACAGGTGTCCGGGTTAAAGGAGATGATACTTTACTGTTAGTTGTTTTCTGGTAATGCTACAAAATAAACTAGAGTGACTGGGAGTGTGTGTGTGTGTGTGTGTGTGTGTGTGTGTGTATGTGGTAAACCTAGGTCAGAATTCTGCCAACATTCACTGAGGTTTTAGAGCTTTAGATTTTCCTGTGATTGAAAGTGCCTTTTTTTTTTTTTTACTGAATGATGATAAAGTACACATAACTTTTTTTTTATTCCAATTTACCCATAGTTTTCTCATCTCTAAAAGGGATAGGAAAATTTTCCTTTGTATCAACTGGTCTGGAAAGATTCTATGTTTCCATAATTTTGTAAATTAAATTCCAAGTTTATATTAGCAAATGAATGGTCTTTTCATGGTTAAAAACATATGTTTTTGAAGACTGCTATTAAAGTGATAGTTTGAGGCTTTTTACATTTTAGGATTTCTTTGGTCTTTTTAAAAACCTTTAATGTTTTTTAAATGTTTATCTGTTTTTGAGAGAGAGAAAGAAAGAGAGACACAGAGTATGAGTGGGGGAAGGGCAGAGAGAGAGGGAGACATAGAATCCGAAGCAGGCTCCAGGCTCTGAGCTGTCAGCACAGAGCCCAACACGGGGCTCGAACTCATGAACTGAGAGACAGTGACCTGGGCTGAAATCAAGAGTTGGGTGCTCAACTGTCTGGACCACGCAGGAGTCCCTGTTTTTGTTTTCTTCCAAAATGTCCTTATGTTATAGGGGTTGAAATTATCCATTTATTTGTTGCTATTTTATTAAATGGTTTTAACAGCACAATAGAGAGAAATGGAGCTGTCAGCCTTGATTTCTTATATGATTACTCACTGGAACCTAAAGCAGATTTCTGGCCTGACTTGTCCTCTGCCTTGAGAACAGAAGAACAAAGTGTGTATGAACAAGAGAAATAATGGAAGAAAGTTAGGTGTGGTTTAAATGGCTCCTCACGTAGGCATTTGCTTTTCACAAATATCATGTAAAAAAAACAGCAAGGGCTGTTCCTACTCAGGCCATTAATTTGTAACCCAGTGCTAGTCAGAGGCCACCGTGCACTTTATCCACGATAGAGGCCCTTCACACACTAGATAGAGCATCTCACATACAGTGTGTGCCCCCTAATTATGTTTGGAATCAGTGAATGAATGTAGTTAACTGAAACCCCACCCAATGGCCTAAAAACTCAAATGCCTTCTCTGAGGGGCACCTGGGTGGCTCAGTTGGTTAAGCATCCGACTTCAGCTCTAGCCATAATCTCACGGTCCATGAGTTTGAGCCCCGCGTTGGGCTCTGTGCTGACAGCTGGGACCCTGGAGGCTGCTTCGGATTCTGTGTCTCCCTCTCTCTCTCTGCCCCTCCCCTGCTCATGCTCTTACTCAATCTTTCTCTCTCTCTGTCTCTCTCAAAAACAAATAAACATTGAAAAAATCAAATGCCTTTGAAATTTCTAGGAATTCATGGGGGGGGGGTTTCCAGTGTTAACAGTTCCTTGTGGCTCAGGATGGCCCCTTAACATCAGTTATGAAAGCGTTCGGATCGGCTCACACAGCTGTCCGTGCTCTCCTAGCTTCGTACTGGGCGAGTTCAGAAACGAAATGGCGATCTTTGTTTCTTTGCAACCTCTAACTTGACGGAAGGACAAATCAACAAAAGAAAATCCATTTGTGGGCACCTGGGTGGCTCAGCCAGTTAAGCATCTGACTTCAGCTCAGGTCATGATCTCATGGTTCATGCCCCTTCCCCCACCTCTCTCTCTTTCAAAAATAAATAAACATTAATTTTCTTTTTAAAAAGAAGAACATCTATTAAAATTTTTTTAATGTTTATTTATTTTTGGTAGAGAGAACACAAGCAGGAGAGAAGAGAGAGAGGGAGACACAGAATCTGAAGCAGGCTCCAGGCACTGAGCTGTCAGCACAGAGCCTGACTCAGAGCTCGAACTCACAAACCATCAGATTGTGACCTGAGCCGAACTCGGACGCTTAACTAACTGAGCCCCCCAGATGCCCCAAGAAAATCCAGTTGTGATTATACCAGACCTTATTCGATGTCTGGGAAATGTTGTCAGTCTTTATGTGCAGCGACCTGGCCATCCGCTTGCACAGCCTCCTCTCTCGGGACGCACCTGCAACACGTGTCTCCACAAACCAGAAGTATTCCGCTGAGCGAAGCCAGCACTCCTGTAATGACTGCTGTTTCCCCAACTCTTGACTTTTTAAGGCTACGTTTTCTAGTGCTCTGATTCTAATGCAGAATGTTTGACAGCATTGCTCTGAGTGTGAGGGGGCGTGGAGAGCTGGGGGGGGAGGGCTCGGTGACATAAGACAGAACTAGCTTTGCGTTTCAGCTCCGATACCTGCCCATCTGGGATACTGGCTCATTTGCCAAACTTCTCTAAGCTTCGATCTCCTCCAGTGCAGTGTGCATGATCGTAGCATTTTCCTGCTTCTGCAGGTTGTAAACGGACCCAGAGAGGTGTCCAGTGCGGGGAGCATCTCATAGGTGTCGATATCGTATGAGTAATACCGCTCCCGTGGGCTCTTCCCCACCCAGAGGCTTCATGTCGGCGGAAGTCCTGTCAATCATCTTTAGAAATTTTTGCTACTGTAAAACTTAGTACATTTAAAAATAGTTTGCCAGGAGGGCATCAAGCCAAACTGGAATAGCACAGGAGAAGGTGGGGCAAAAAAACCTGTACATTAGACTTACTGTCATAACCAGACCATTTGACTTTCTGGTAGAAATTCAAGTACTTTGAAGTGAAAATGCTTTGAAACTCAGCAACTGCTGTATCAACCACAGCACCTTTTTCTTCTTTCATTTTACTGTCGCTTTGGGGCATTTTGTACAGGTAGCCCGTGACAGCTCTCTGATGGTGAAATCAGTCCTGCCTGAACTCAAGCCACTACGGTTTTTATAAGTAAATTAGTTTTCTCAACTTTCTGTTTTCCAGCAGGTCTTATTAAAAAGCTGGTCTTTTTGACTACTGGGGAAATATCAGAGACACATTCTTCACCATGAGGATTTTGTTTTCTTTTTTTCCTTTACAGAAAGAAATATGGGGAGAGAGAAAAAAATGTCATTCGAAGTCCCTTTTACTGGAGTGGTTCTTAGATGACTTTGAACTCAGTGTGTAGAGTGTTTTGACCCGTATAACAACCTTGCAGAAAAAAAGAGCACTTTTCTGCGAGGAAGGTCAGAGGTGACCAGGACTGTGTGCCTCTATTGGGCACACTTGTTTCCTGTGGAGACGTGGATCCCACGGGGCATGAAATATAGGCTGTGGAAACCAGCATCTGATGGACTTCGGACCGTGTCATGGAAAATTCAAAAGCTTCCTAAAACCCACGTTAGGGAATTTTCTGCGATTTATTATAGCTACGCTCCATCCTAAGAGTAAATTATTAGAACTTACAGTAAGTTCCATCCCAAAAGACTGTTTTTTTTTTTAAATGAGAAGGGACATCATTTTTTATCACACAGATAGGAGAAAAAGGGGAAAAGAGTAATATAATACTTTCCTGTTTAGAGATTTGTAAACATGCGGTGACCTAAGCCTGAGTATGCAGACTGGTCTTATTGGTTCGTTATTAGTGATCAAGAGATGTGATCTGTGCAAGAGATGATTCTAAGCTCTTCTGTCTTTGGAGACTGTGTATGGGAGAAAGTAAGAGATTGTTTCAAAGACCCACAGGCCTAGAGTGTGTACTTCTGTGCCCCAGACGGTGGCAGCCTGCCCCCAGTCTACCCTTTGTATTTCCCTCACCATTTAGAATAACCCAGGCAAGGGGCGCCTGGGTGCTCATTTGGCTAAATGTCAGAATCTTGATCTTGGCTCAGGTCACAGCTTCATGGATCATGGGATCGAGCCCCGCATCAGGCTCTGCACTGAAAGCGAGAAGCTTGCTTGAGATTCTCCCTCTCCCCCTCTCTCTGCCCCAGCTCAGTTTGCATATGTGCATGTGTGCTTTCTCTGTCTCAAAATAAATAAATAAAGACTTAAAAAAAAAAAAAAAAGAATAGCCTGGCTAGAAATTAGACTAACACTGCTAAGTAATTGGTTACTTGGACTTGAGGTAACCTTGAAAGTGTCATCTTTTCATTGGTGGTCTTGACCCTTCCTTATTACACAGGCATACTGTGTTTGCTCGGTGACTTTCTACTGGTTTGCTCTTTGGGATTGTTCTAGTCTATGTACATGTTCAAACGAGCTCATCTCTCTGACGTAGGTTTGGTAGTGCATTTTACATATAATTGCAGTCTTGAAACGTGGCGTTTAGATTTTAAGATTTGGGTAGGAGTTTTTGTAAAATAACATGGAGCGTCTTGCTTAAAATCTAGTGGATTGAGGGGCGCCTGGGCGGCTCAATTGGTTAAGTGTCCGACTTGGGCTCAGGTCATGATCTCACAGTTTGTGGGTTCAATCCCCATGTCCAGCTTTGTACTGACAGCTGAGAGCCTGGAGCCTGCTTTGGATTCTGTGTCTCCCTCTCTTTCTGGCCCTCCCTGCTCATGCTTTGCTTCTCTCTCTCTCTTTCTCTCTCTCTCTTTCTCTTTCTTTCTGTCAAAAATGAATAAGCATTACATTTTTAAAAAAATTCTAGTGGATTGATTTAGATTTGTCGTGTGTCATGACCATGCTGGGAATGAAGAGATCAGGGAAACAGCCAGTTTTATTAATTACAGAAAATCCTGGACACATTTACATCATCCTAAAATGTTGTCACCAGCCTGTGAAACATTAAATGGGCTACTTTTGCTAATAGGGGTAATGCATGTGTCCTGAATTGCTAACGGCACTGAGACTTGTTATATTTGCTTCTAAAATGAGCCAAGGGTAGCAAACATTTATGTACTTACTCTAAAATATTATTCTTCTATTTGGTATAAAACTTTGGGGTTCTTTTTTGATTGGAGGTGTTGACCTTTGATTTAAAATATTTGGAGCCTTTTAAAAACATTTTTAAAATTTATCTTGAAAGCAGGGGAGGGGCAGAGACAGACAAAGAGAATCCTAAGCAGGCTTAGTGCTCTCAGTGAGGAGCTTGACCCACGGCTCAGTCCTGACACAGGGCTTGATCCCACAAACTGAGAGCCCATTACCTGAGCCAAAATCAAGAGCCAGATGCTTAACCAGCTGGGCCACCCAGGTGCCCCTGATTTAAAATATTTGAATTATTGACAGTATCTTTTGATGTTTGAATTGGTCAGTGGTTTTAAATTTTTTTAATGTTTATTTTTGAGAGAGAGAGAGTGAGAGAGACAGAGAGAGAGAGAGCAGGGGAGGGGTAGAGAGAGAGACACACACACAATCTGAAGCAGGCTCCAGGCTCTGAGCTGTCAGCACAGAGCTGGACACAGGCCTTGAACCGACAAACTGTGAGATCATGACCTGAAACAAAGTCAGCGGCTTAACCGACTGAGCCACCCAGCTGCCCCTGAATTGGTCAGTGTTTGTAAATTTAAATGAAAACTACTTATTCATTGCTTTTAAATTATACTGTTAACTTCTTCAGATTAATTTGTTAATTTACTGTGACTAAATTCATTTCAATAGCTTATTTTTAATAGCACAGAACTGCATTTGGCTATATTTATCTGTTCTGTGGCTTCATCATACCAGAGAAAAGAGACAAAAGCAGTTACCCAACTAAATTCAGCATATGTTGATTCCAAATCTGATTCTGTAGATTCCAGATCTTTTCTCTCCCCCTTAACTGTGAGACATCTTTGATTCGCTCAGTGAATGTATTGATTACTGACCTGGATTTTGTTAGTGTTTTAAGGGATTCTAAGGCTATTTTGGTGGAAAAGCTCCCTGTCCCAAGGGTCTGACCCTGAGACTCCCTGAAGGGAAGCCCAGCGAGGGATTGAAACTTAGCAAGTGTAACATGGGGAGGGAGGAGACAGTAGAAGGCCAAGGAGAGGAAGGCAACACGGAGGGGTGGATGCGTTGACGTCTGGAGGGATGAGTGGATTTGGAAAGTTCAGGTAGGACGCTGCACGTTTGAAATGTGTGACCCGCGTGCGACGTTTCTGGCTCTGCTGTGGCTACACCCGCAGGCCGTTCTGCAGGGAACGCGTCCTGTCTGAGCGTAGGGATCGGCAAAGCCCTCGTCTCCTTTCTCACAGTCACATGTTAGCTTCGTTTTTGAGGGACTGACCCATTGGCGCAGTATGGACTCCCGTGAAAACATTGCCCCTGGAGGCTAACGATGGCCTTGAGTGCCAAGAACCAGGGTTTCTAAGGAGCCTGTCTTCGGAACGTAGCCTTTTAGAATACGGAATGTTTCCTTTTGTTTATCTGATGGGAATACCATCTGACTTATTCCAGGTGAAGAGAAAAACAGTCCTTAAGTATATTCTTATATCCCCCATTTTCTTAACCAACTGAGCCACTCAGGCGCCCCCATATCCCCCATTTTCTAATGCCCCACAATGTCCTAATGCCCCACGACGTCCTAATGACCATGATGTACTGGTGCCCCAAGGTGGTCTGTTGCCCCCCGATGTTCAATGCCCCATGTGCTGATGCCCCACCGTGTGCAGCATCTCTCTGATGAAGGACTGGTCCCCAGAGCTCTGGCTGGATGGCACTGGTACGGAAGTCAGGGAACCTGCCTGCCCCTTCCGTCCCCCAGGGAACATCCTGGGACTGAACCCCGCATCCGGGGGTGTCTCCAGCTACTGCACCGCTTGCTGTGAGCTTGTCCTCGTAACTCAGCACAACTGCCGAACTTGGACTCCCTGCTGTCGGCGTGTGGGCTGTCCCCTCCCCGCTGCCCCTCCCCTCTACCCCCCCCATGGTTCCTGGCCCCCCATGGCTCTTCCTCAGCACAACCACAGCTTGTCTAAGAACGGCCCCTTTTAAATAGGCCATGTAGACACCCTGAAGCCTTCCTGGATTTTCTTAGCTGGTCAGGATTGCTTTCCCACAGCACTTTGTGACTCTGGTGATCAGTAATTGCCACTTTCAGCGGTGCGGATGTCTGGAAACTCCGATGTCAGTTAGCTTCCATCCCTGTTTTGGAGGGTTTGTATTAATGCCTCCGTCACCTGTGACCTGTGTTTACAGGACACGTTAGATGCATCTTCGTCACGTAACGGCTGCCCCTCTCAGCGACCCCCACGTCCTCTCCCACTGCGGCCACGGTGCTTTTCCGGCTCACCGATGAATGACCTGTCGTTATCCCTCCTGTGCCAGGGACGGGGGCGGCCCGGACCCCACGCTGGCCAGGACCCCCTCCCCACACCTGTGCCCCACCTCAAACCCCCTCTCTGAACCCCCGGACCAAGTCCCTCCTCTTCTGTTGTGTTTTCTTCCACGTTCCCCTACTCCTGACCTTCACCGTGTTCTTCACAGGTTTTGTCTACAAACGTACACATCCGCATGGAGCCTGAGTGCGTTTGGAACCCATCTGCCCGCTCTGCGCAGGGACTGACATTTACAAAATGACATCCTTGTACCCAAAATCAGTGTGCGGATAGTACTCAGTGTACGGAATTCTTTATCTCCATTTACTGAGGAACAGTGAAAGGGGTCGAGCATGTGATCCGCAGAGACCTTCCTTACAAGCTGTTTTCTTCTTTGCCTGGTTTTTCCTGATTTCCCTAGAAAGCAGCTTCAGGCCTCACTTGCCGGACAGCTTGCCCCTCGCCCTGGGCTGTGCCCATCACCTCGCACCTCTGGACCTTTCAGGTGGACTCCGCCTGCCAGGCTTGCATCTCTTCCTTCTTTGCAAAGTGCTGTGGAGCCACTCCGGAGATCCGTCCTCCCTCCTCTGTGTCCTCCACAAGGGCTGACCATTCTGATCCTGCAGTGTAGACGGAGAGGCGCGGGGGTCTTCACTGGGGAGAAGGTGCCGGAGGTGATGGAATTCAGATGGCGGGGGCTCTGGATCCAGGACGATGGCAGGAATGCTTTGGGCCCCTGGGGGACCCTGATGCCTGTCACCGTGGCCCCAGGGAAGGGGCCCCTTCAGGGAAGTTCAAGGGCGTGGGCTGAATGCAGTAGTGAGGGGTGGCCGGGCACGGTGCAGTAATAAACCAGGGACGCTAGAGGGAGAAGGGAGAAGGACCTTGACGCCCCCCCCCCCCCCCCCCGGGGTAGAACAGAAGTCAGTTCAGCTGTGTTTGCTACGATGGAAACTTCACTTCTCCCTCGTCTTAAATTTAAAAAAAAAATATGGTGTGAAATCTGAACTGAATCGGATACAAGTGCTTTCTCTCTTTTTAGTACAGGCCACGCTGGCCTCTACCATCTGTAGCAAAAACTGTAGGAACGCCGAGAGACATTCTCAGATCCTCCTCGGAGTAGAAGTCTCATGAACCGGCACCGTATCATTAAGCAGATGGGCTAGAACTGACATCACTAATAGATTGGAGGTGATAAATAATAGACACAAGCATTGCCTGGCAGAGAAATGGGCTTCAGAGGGCTTGTGGCGCAGGCCAGAAAGTCGTGTCTGTTACATGAAACGATTCGCCCCCGTCCTCACAAATGGTCATTAATGTGGGGCACTGGGGTGGCTCATCAGTCAAATTTCTGGCTTTGGCTCAGGACGTGATCTCACAGTTAGTGAGTTTGAGCCATGTGTCGGGCTCTGTGGAGGCAGCTCAGAGCCTGGAGCTGCTTCAGATTCTGTGTTTCCCTCTCTCTCTGCCCCTCCCCTGCTCATGCTCTGTCTCTTTCCGTCTCTCAAAAATAAAGAAACATTTAAAAATTTAAGAACATCAAAAAGCAAGTAATCATTAATGTAATTCATCAAATACATCAGAGAGGCAGGAAATGACTTAGTACGAGCACAATGTGACCCTCTGGGACAGACCGCCCTTCCTGAAACAGGTACCCAAGGCATCTTCTCTGTTTGACCTTGACAGTAACTTCTGCAAGCATCACTTCTTCATCTGTAAAATAGAGGTAGTGATGGTGCATGTTTCATGGGGATTTGGTGATGTGTAAAGGGAAGAAGGCACATTGAGCGACAGGCACCCACCTGGTAAGAATGTGACGTCCACGCTAACTGCTGGGTGGTCCCAGATGGAGACCCTTGTGTAACGAACCCAGTCTCCTTCCCAACATTTGTCTGCTTCAGTCATTTCCTCTCTTTGGACTCCTTTTTTTTTTCTTTTTTTTTTTTTTAAATAAGGAGGCTTCACACTCAATATGGGGCTGGACCCCATGACATTGACATCAAGAGTGACATGTTCTATGGACGGAGCCAGACAGGTGCCCGGAAACTCCCTTTGAGTGATTATGCTGGGCTAGAATTTTTTTCTTGAGACTGTTCCTCAAACGGTTTGGGCCTGGGAGTGTTTTGTGGGGAAGAACGCTCTTCTGTAACTTTTGTGATCCCTCTGTGTGCCAGTGCCTGGTGGGATGGACAGAAACAGCCCCCCGTTTGGGAGCAGCGGTGCTCTAAGGAAGGTGTCCGGCATGCTTGGGAAGATGCCAATGGGAGTGGTCGGGGAAGAAATTGTGTGAGCTTTCCCGTTCCGCTGCATTCACACTGCGGCTCCCAGTAAATCCACATCTTGGATTCCCTTTGGCTTCTGTGTTGTTGGAACTGGTAGAGTCTCTGATAAGCAAATGGCTGGGTGCTATGCACAGGGGACAGGTGACCTTGAGGGTGAGGAGAGAAGACAAAGGTGGGCACGGTTAACAAAGGAGCATTTGCCTTTTTTTTTTAATGTTTATTTTTGAGAGAGAAACAGAGAGGAGAGAGCGAGAGAGCACAAGAATGTGTCTGTGCACAGGCAGGGGAGGGGCAGAAAGAGAGAGAATCCCAAGCTGTCAGCACAAAGCCTGATAAGGGGCTCAATCCCACGTACTGTGAGATCGTGTCCTGAGCTGAAATCAAGAGCCAGGCCAGACAATTGAGGCACCTGGGGGGCTCAGTCGGTTGGGAGTCTGACTCTTGATTTCGGCTCAAGTCACGATCTCATGGTTTGTGAGTTTAAGTCCAGTGTGGGGCTCTGCACTGATAGTGTGAAGTCTGCTTGGGATTCTCTCTCTCCCTCTCTGCTCCTTCCCCTTTCTCTTTTCCTCTCTCAAAATATGTAAATAAACTAAAAACAAAGAAACAAAAAATAAGAGTCAGACGCTTAACTGACTGAGCCACCCAGGTGCCCCAGGAACGGCTGCCTTTTCTTTCACCTTGAGTGTATGAGAGTATTTTTTCCCCCTCTGGATAAATAAAGGTCTGCTGGAAGTTCATTTCCAAATGCTTCGGCGAAAAATTAAGTTTCATGAAGAGATGATAGGAAAGCCTTCAGTGGCACAAAAGTTGTATGTTTGGAATGATGAGTTCTTACATGAGCTTTAAAAATTAAAGATACTCATTAGGTGTCACATATATCATTTGTAAAATAATGTCATATCTTCTGTCTAAATTTTAAAGAAGTATCACTTCAGTGATCTAGAAGTCCATATAATTTAGCTATCCACGAGTAAGAGAAAGCATAAAATGTGCAGAGACACTGCTGTAGAAATATCTTATCATCTTCTAGTTTCAAAGCCTGTCTGTCGAATCTTATATTCTGTCTCCACCTGCACCAAATCACAGAAAAGACAGAAAGACAGAAAAATGGAAAGAAAGAGGGGCGCCTGGGTGGCTTAGTCAGTTAAGCGTCCGACTTTCCGACTTTCGCTTAGGTCATGATCTCGCGGTTTGTGGGTTCGAGCCCCGCGTCGGGCTCTGTGCTGACTGCCAGCTCAGAGCCTGGAGCCTGTTTCAGTCTGTGACTCCCTCTCTCTCTGACCCTCCCCTGCTCACGCTGTCTCTCTCTCCTAGAAATAAATAAAACATTAAAAAAAAAAAAAAGAAAGATGGAAAGAAAGAAAGAAAGAAAGAAAGAAGACCTTGAAAAAGCACCTATTCAATGAATCAAAGTAATCATTTAAATAATTCCAAGTTGGGAGTCACACTGAAACAAACGAGAAAGGAATTAATTTGGAACCACTAGAAAAATGACACGGAGCCAGCATTGGATTCAGTTCAGTTTAAAATCAGAACAACTTTTATGTTTTACCATCTGCCCCGCCAGGAGCCCTATAAAATTTGAGTACTACAGACTTTAGAGATTCCCATACGAGGACAGCTTTTTGTAAGGCCCTTTAAAGAACACAAAACCAGAATAAATAACGTTGGTGTTTGTCCAGGAATTGAGTTAGTAATTAGTGATCACTGAAAAGATAAATTGCATCGGTGATTGAGGGACTCAGATCTTGCCTTAGAAGGTCTGTCCGCTACAAAACCTCGCAGAATCCCAGCAAAGGGGCTTCTGTTCCATGTACCAGATGAGTGACTGGAGGCTCAGAGAGGGAGAGCACCAGGGGTGTGTTCCTCTCACCTGCAAATGGGCGGGGGGTGGGGTGGGGTGGGGGAGCTGGAACGGAAGCCTCCAAGTGTAAACTTCTGGTTTTAGGCAGAACAATTTCTAAACAAAGTAGACAAGGGGCATGACACGGAAATTACCTCTGCCTGCCCAGGTTTCACCTTCTGGTTGTAGATGAAGGTGAGCTAGATAGAAAGCAGGTGGTATGCACTGATTAAGTATATGCCTTACGTTTTACATACACACACGTGTGTGTGTGTACATCTTTGTAGGGACTTAAATCAACTGCAGGCTGTAGTTCATGGTTAAGATATGACCATTTTATTTATTTTTTTTTTAATTTTTTTTTTTTTAATTTTTATTTATTTCTAGGAGAGAGAGAGATAGACAGCGTGAACAAGGGTGGGTCAGAGAGAGAGGGAGACACAGACTCTGAAACAGGCTCCAGGCTCTGAGCTGGCAGTCAGCACAGAGCCCGACGCGGGGCTCAAACCCACGAACCGCGAGATCATGACCTAAGCGAAAGTCGGACGCTTAACCGACTAAGCCACCCAGGCGCCCCAAGATATGACCATTTTAATGGTTAAATTTCCCAGTCAGTTGATTCTGCTGAAGCCTCCACAGATGCACATCGCAGCCTACACATCTTAGAGTCTTGTGTCGTACACGTTGCCTGGGCAAGGCCTAAAGAGAGAGGAATCTTTAAGAAGACAGAAGAAAACAAGGATAAGGTGCCAGTACCAGGAAAAGAAGTGGTAATATGGTTGAAATAAGGTTTTAATGGAACTGATTATTATACATTTTTAAATGTTTATTTATTAGAGAGAGATGGAGAGAGAGTGAGCGAGCATGAGCGGGGGAGGGGCAGAGCGATAGAGGGACACAGAATCTGAAGCAGCTCCAGGCTCCAAGCTGTCAGCACAGAGCCCTATGCGGGGCTCGAACTCACACACTGTGAGATCATGACCTGCGCCGAAGTCCGACGCTTAACTGACTGAGCCACTCAGATGCCCCTGGAGCTGACCGTCATAATAAAAGCTTCTACATGAGATGGCATATTTGGGCAGTGACACCAGTGACAAAGCTCTAGTTCATATCTGCACAATCTTGACAGATGAATGCCTTCACTTTTAAGAATACAAATTCACTGTTTGCTGATTTAATATTTAATGTGCCTCATGCGAGTGGGTTAAAATACCCAGTAAGACATGGTTCTTGCCCACCAGGAGTGCACAGAAGATGTACAAGCAAATGAATAAGTGGTGTGGATAGATGTGAGGATCACACCTACATCATCTTCTGAGCAGCTCAGAGGAAGAAGCACTCACTGGTGTGAGGCGGTGAGCTTAGTGGGGTGAGAACAGAGGTAGGTGGTGGGGGCTGAGGTGGGACAGCTCTTTGTCTAATTGTGTGCTCACTTCTGCCTTTCAGACTGTGGACAGTGTCATGCAGGTCATCAGAAGTGATCCTTGTTTTGTATTCTTGTTTCTCTGTATACCATGTCTTTCCTGGGGAATGAGACTAGAAACCAAGAAACGTTAGTTCTTATTTGAATGAGGTCTTGAAAGTCAACCACGATGCAATATGTGAGCCAGGTTGAGCCCAGGGGATTATTATGAGACAGGCTCTGAATCAAGAAATAGCACTGCCTTTCCAAAGGTGAGAGTGTACAGGCCATCCAGCCCCAGATGAAAGGAACAAGAAGTAACCTTGACTGAAATTCTAAAGTGATTTTCCAGCTTGGAAAGGTGGGGTTCATTGTGAACATATGTAAGTGTCGAGAAAGCAATTTGGACACATTGTCTGAGGATGGCTAACATTTAATTAGATTTGATGAACATGTGAAAATACTTTTTTTCAGCTTTTTCTAGATATAGCAGGACACATTTCAGTGTCTGGGAAAATCTACATAACCTTTCTGGATTTGACATTCTGCCTGTAGAAACACTGGGAGTGTGTGAATGAGGGATTGCATCCAAATGTGCCCTCATTTCTGGATATGCTTGAGGCATTCTAAAATTCATCTTCACTCCTACCTTGTCTTTAATTCCTGATACCCAATTAGTATGCCTGCCAGTCATGCTCATGTAAGTTAGCTTTACTGTGTGATAGAACATCCTCAAAACTTAATATCATGATAGAAGAGGAAGGAACACTTCCCAAATGATTCTACATGGCCGTTGTTTCCCTGATACTAAAACCAGAAAAAGAGGTTCCTAGAAAACGCCTAGAAAATGGCACAGGTACCATTTGTGAATATAAAAAGGGTTCTCCAATAAGATACTCATAAACCAAATCCAGAAACATATAAAAGGATGATACAGCATGACTAAGTGGAATTTATCCCAGGAATGCAAGGTTGGTTTGACATGTGAAAATCGATCAATTTAACGCATCACGTTAATGGAACAGAAGAAAAAAACCACATGATCATCTCAATAGACCTGGAAAGAAACATAGGACAAAATCCAACAATCTTTCAGAATGAAACACTTAAGAAACTAGGAATAGAAGGAAAGTTCCTCAGTTTGATAAACTGCACCCATGAAGAACCCATCCCTTAAATGATATACAATAGTGAAGGAATGAAAGATTTATTCCTAAGGTCAGGAACAAGACAAGGGTGTCTGCTCTCATGACTTCAGTTCAGTAACGAACTTAGGGTCCAGCCAGGGCAATTAGGCAAGAAAATGAAATATGGATTGAGATTACAAAGGAAGAAGTAAAACGAGCTGTTGTAAGGTAATATGATATTGCATACAGAAAGTCCTAGGGACCCCCTCCCCCACCACACAAATGTAACTAATAAATGAATTCTGCAGTTTTATAGAATACAAGATCAGTAAACAAAAATCCTTTGTATATCTATTAACTAGTAATGAACGATCCGATAATGAATTTAAGAAAATAATTCCATTTACATATAGCATCAAGAAGAATAAAATGCTTAGGAAAACATTTAACAAAAGAAATGCAAGATGCGTACATGTAGAGGTCTAAAGCATTGTGAAGAGAAATTAAAGAAGTCTTAGGTAAAAGGAAATGCATTGCATGTTTATGGATTGACAATGTGGAGTTTGGTTGGTGTGCTCTCTTTCCCTCTCTCTCTGCTCCTCCTCTGCTCACACACTCTCTCTCTCTCAAAATAAATAAATATTTAAGATGAACAAACAAACACATAAATGCAATTCTTATTAAAATTATAGCTGGTCTTGTTGGGGCCCCTGGGTGGCTCAGTCAGTTAAGCATCCAACCTCAGCCTAGGCCATGATCTGATGGTTTGTGGGTTCAAGCCCCACATTGAGCTCGACGGTGATGGTGCGGAACCTGCTTGGGTTCTCTCTCTCTCTGACCCTTCCTGCACTCACTCTCTCTATGTCTCTCTCAAAATAAATGAAATTAAAAATAAAATAAAATAAAATTACAGGTGGTGTTTTTGAGTAAACAGACCATCTAAACTTGAAGTCAGTATGTAAGTGCAAAGACTATACTAGCCAAAACAGTCTTGAAGAAGAACCAAATTATAGGATTGATGCTTCCCAGGTTCAAAATTACCACAGAACTACAGCAATCCAGACAGTGTGGCATAAGGCTAGTTATATAGATTAATGTGAGAGAATTAAGAGTCTAAATATAAAGCCTTACTTACCTTTGTGATCAGTTGTTGACAAGGTTGTCAAGACCATCCGATGGGGAATTTGTAGGCTTTTCAGCAAATGGCACCAGGACAACTGAAGATCCGTATGGAGAAGCAGGAAGTAGAGCTCGTACTTTATACCATAAACAAAAATGAACTGAAACTGGATCATAGACTCAAGTGTAAGAGCTACAACTATAACATTTTTAGCAGGAAGCACGGGAGTAAATTTTTTTTTAAAAGAAGAGTATTTATTTTGAGAGAGAGCGTGTGCACTGGTGCGAATACGTGCGTGAGTTGGGGAGCGGCAGAGAGAGAGGGAGAGAGAGAATCCAGAGGTGCAGAGCCCAGCTCAGGGCTCCATCTTATAAACCATGAGATCATGACTTGAGCAGAAATCAAGAATTTGAGGCTTAACCAACTGAGCCACCCACGTGCCCCAGTAAATCTTTTTTTTTAATTAAAAATTTTTAATGTTGATTTATTTTGGAGAAAGAAAGAGGGACAGAGTGTGAGTGGGGAGGGGCAGAGAGAGAGAGACCCGGAATCCGAAGCAGGCTCCAGGCTCTGAGCTGTCAGCATAGAGCCCGACATGGGGCTCGAACTCGCAAACCCTGAGATCATGACCTGAGCTCAAGTTGGATGCTTAAGTGACTGAACCACTCAGGTGGCTCCTTTTTTACTTAAATACAGGAAAAATAAAGTTTAATTTCTTTCTCCCCAAGCTTACTGAGGTATAATTGACAAATAAAATTGTGTATATTTAAGGTGTATGGTGGGGTGACTTGATTGATACATACATGGTGAGATGAATACCACACTAAGCTCAGTACTATATCCATCACCTCACAGAGGTACCTTGTCATTTACTTCTATATTTTGGTGAGAACAGTTAAGACTTACTCTTAAGAAATCTCAAGTGTACAGTAGAGTGTTAGTAGTCACCATACTGGATGTCTGATTCCCAAATCTTGTTCCTCTTACATCATAAAGTCTGTACCCTTTGACGAGCATCTCCTCATTTCTCCCTCTCGTTGACAACTGCAAACCTATTTTCTGCTTCTGTGGGTTGCAGTTTTTAGATTCACATAAGAATGAGATCCTATACTAGTCTCTCCATGGCTGGCTTGCATGGGAGTAAACATTTATGACCTTGGATTAGGCGATGAGTTCTTGGATATGACACCACAGTCACTATTGGAAAAAACAGGGTAAACTACATCAAAGTTAATGTGAATGTGGTTGAAAGGATACCTTTAAGACAATGAAAATAAAACCCACAGAATGGGAGAAAATATTTGAAAATTATATATCTAATGAGAGATTATTTTTCACAATGTATAAAGTACTCTTATAACTCAATAATCAAAAGATAATAAATAACCCAGATAAAAAATGGGCGAAAAACTTGAATAGGTATTTCTCTAAATAAGATATACAGATGACTAATATCTAATATCTACAGATGTGCTAATAGGCACACGAAAAGACGCTTAACATCATTAATGATTAAGGAACTGCAAACCAAAACTGCAGTGATATACACTTCATAAGCACGAGGGTAGTTAAAATAAAAATGTCAGACAATCAGACAATATCCCATTTTTGCGAGGATATGAGGAAATAGGAAGTCTGGTATGCTGCTGATGGCATTATAAAAGGGTGCACACATTTTGGAAAACAGTTTGGTAGCTGTGCAAAATTGTAAATATAGAGTTATCATATGGCCCGGAAATTCCACTGCTAGGTATATAACATGAGAACTTAAAACATATCTCCACACAAAAACCTCTACATACATATTCATAGCAGCATTTTTAATAATAGCAACAAAGTGAAAACAACCCAACTATCCATCAATTGAAATAGATCAACAAAATGTGATATATCCATATGATGTGGTATTAATTTTACCATAAAGAAGAACGACGTATTGATCTGTGCTACAAAACGTTATGAACCTTGAACACATTATGCTAAGTGAGAGAAGCCAGACACAAAAGGTCACATATGGTTTCATTCCATTTAGGAGATGTCTAGAATTGGCAAATCTAGAGAGACAGAAAGCAGATGAGTGGTTGCCAGAGGCATTCAGATTATTCTAGGTTTAGTTTCCAAACAACCTGATTTACAACTGCCTACCTCCATACTGCACGATCTATTGTCATTCATATAAAGCACACACTTCCCTCTTTCCTGAGCTGACGGTAGCTTTCTGCAATCCGGACTTCCTTATCCATCTTCCTTGCTCAGCTCCAATCTGTCTCCTTTAGATCCCAAATTAGAATGAGTCACTCTGTCTTCAGTGCTCTCACAGCACTGCACAAAGCACTTATTTGGCATAAACAACGGTGCCAAGTTTAACTAATGACTTTCACGTGCACCCTCCTTTCCCCAAGACACTGCGAGTCCCTTGGGGATGGGACCCACATATTTTTGCCAGTCATCATGTCCCAATTAGCCTCTAGGGAAAGGGTGTTGCACATAGTAGTCTTTCGATAACTATTATTAACTTGAGTATTTGAAGAGTAACGTGTTCAAACGAGAATTGAATATGTAATAGATGTTAGGGAGAAAATCTGTTCCCTTTCTCAATATTTTATGCCCACATAACAAAGCCAGTTAGCAGGCATTCAGAACGAAATGAAAGGTTTTGAACTAACTGCCATCCTCATTTGTTCTGGGGATTCTAATATCTTCGCTGTTTCTGTATGTGCTTTGGATATTTGAGAAAACAGTGGGCAGCGCCTATGCCATCTTCTCTTTTAGTTCAATCTTAGCCGTTTGGTGATGGGGTCAGAGGGTGATAAGACTCAGAATCCATCCTCAGGCGGCTGGTTTGCTTTTTCCTTTGTGTGTAAACCAGTCTCTGAGTTAAACTGGAGCCTCTTCTCTTTACCCCTAAGGGAACTGCAGCGTTTTAAAGTGCAGGATCTGGATTTCTTACTTACCACTCTAGGAAGATTAAATGCCATATTATTTAGGAACTTTTTTTTTTGAGAATGTATCAGAATCTATCAGGAACTCAGTGTGAGAGACAAAATGCAGAGGAGAAACCTGTTAGAACGTAATCACTTCTCTCCTTACAATTGGATGAGGGGCCAACAGGAAAGGGTCAGAGCAAAGATAAAGAATTGCGTAAGTAACATTTTGTTATTAGTAAAAGCAACACTATTATTGTATCCTGACCATACCATGTGCATATTTTTCTATTTTTTTAAAATGTTTTAATTATTTCTAAGAGAGAGAGACGACGTGAGCAGGGGAGGGTCAGAGAGAGAGGGAGACACAGACTGAAACAGGCTCCAGGCTCTGAGCTGGCAGTCAGCACAGAGCCCGACGCGGGGCTCGAACCCACGAACCGAGAGATCATGACCTAAGCAAAAGTCGGACGCTCAGCCGACTAAGCCACCCAGGCGCCCCGTGCATATTTTTCTATTAATGCGTTGATCAAATAACCACGTGCTAGGGAGTGAGGATTAAAGACAAATAAGGCCAGGTTTGCGTAGCTTTGTGCAGGAAAAATAGGAAAATAGTTTAGTGCAGGAAAAATAGGAAATGTCAGACTTACAATGCATGAAATGTGTGCCCTAATAGAAGTAGAGCAAACTGTGGAGGAGGGAGATAACCTCCCCGCTCACATCTTTCCTGCTGTATATTCTTTTCCTTCACTTTGTTTGCCTGTGATATCTCCAGTTCTGGCCTCAGTGCTAGAGCTCTTTTTTTTTTTTTTTTTTTTTTAAATCAGAGTTTTCTTTCCCAGATGGTCTTTTCACAGGCTTTTGTATCTGTGATTAATAAGAAAAGCAGTTGACCTGTATATGACATAGAGGTTTAGGGGCACCGACCTCCCCCCGCAGAGTTGAAAATCTGTGTATAACTTTCCACTGCCCCAGACTTAACTAACAGCCTACTGTTGACCAGAGGTGTTAGCAGTCACATAAACAGTCGAAGAACACATATTTTGTATGTTGTATATATTCTGTGCTGTGTTCTTACAGTATCGTAAGCCAGGGAACAAGACAATGGTAAAGAAAATCATAAGGAAGAGAAAATACTTTATAGTGCTGTGCTGCAAAGGTTCCCTGTGTAAGTGCACGCCACAGATCAGGCTCGAGTTATTCAGGGTCAGCTGTGTATATTTAGTCTTCATCCCTGTTTCTGGGACCGAGCCCCTAAAACCCTTGGAATTTCCTGAGTGGTGGGAGCCGTGAAAATGTCCTTCATTGTGTTTATTAGGTGGCTTTTAGAAGGCACCTGTGGATGGGGGCTCCCTAGGAGAAACAGCCACGTGATTGGAGGGCTGTATCTGTCCCTCCCTGACCTGAGGGGAGGGGAGAGGATGGGGAGGTCGAATCAGTTGCCAATGGCCAGTGACTTAATCTGCCATGTGTATAGAAGGAAGCCTTCATAAAAACCCAAAAGTACAGCTTTCAGAGAGTTTCTGGGTTAGTGAGCACCTGGAGATTTGGGGACAGCGACGCGCTCCATTGGAGAGGGCTTGGAAGCCCCTCGCCTCTCTTAGACCTTGTCCACACCTCTCTTCCACCTGGCTCTTCCCGCGTTCTGTCCCCTCATAGTGAATTGGTGATCTAGTCAGTACCCGATTTCTCTGAGTCCTGTGCGCAGCTTTAGCAAACAAAGGAGGGGATCTTTGAAAACTCTGATTTGTAGCCAGTGGGACAGAAGTACAGGCAAGAGTTACCGGGACTGGTGACTGGCTTCCGAAGTGGTGTGGGGGAGGGGAAGGAGCAGTGTTGAGGGACTCAGCCCTTAACCTGTGGATCTTACTCTATCTCCACGTGGATCATATCAGAGTTGGGTTGAGTTGAGTTGATCAGAGTTGGGTTGAGTTGAGTCAAATGGTATAGGACCCAGCCGATGTCCAGAGAATTGTTTGGTGATGTATGAGAAGCGCACCCCGCCCCCCACATTGGAATGGGTCCAGGAACCCAAAGACTATCCGTCAACTATGGATTTCAATGCGCATCGTCAGTCCATCCCCTCCTGAGAGCTATGGAGACCAAATAACTCATTCTCTGCTAGAACGTTTCCCTCACGTTCAAAAAGCAACCCTGGCTCCCTGTCCCTGAAACTGAACTCCTCTCGATGCCTGCAGCCCCCTCCCCCACCCCACCCTGGGCCTCAGTGCCCTGGGCAGGCATGGGGTCTGCTCATCTGCAGTCTCTCAACCCTGTGATGAATCCCCCCCAAATTCTGTAAAATCTGCTTCCTCAATAGATTGGAGACTGCCTCATTTCCTCCTTTTTTATTTTATTAAGTGTGAATTTAAGGAATCCAGAAAAGCATATCATTTAGTTTTCTGTGTCTAAGAGCTGGTCACGGGCAGGGGCTCTCTGGGCGCTGGTTCTACCTCAGGACCTGGCACCCTGCCTCGTAGTATAGATGGAGACCAAAGCGTGTGTTTACTGCCTCCTGTGTTCTCCCCGCAGCACAGGCGCTGTGCACGGCAGAGGTTGGTTGAATGGACAAATGATCATTTTACAAGGATCGAAGGACAAGACATCTTTTTAAGTTTATTTATTTATTTTGGGAGAGACAGAGATTGCATGAGCGGGGGGAGGGGCAGAGAGAGAGGGAGACAGAGAATCCCAAGCAGGCTCCGCACTGGCAGTGCAGAGCCTCATGAGAGCCTCGAACTCATGAACTGTGAGGTGATGACTGGAGCCGAAATCAAGAGTAGGATGCTTAACCCACGGAACCAGCCAGGCACCTCAATGATGGACAAGGCATTGGGAACACCTCCTATATGTACTTTTTATTCTATTGTGGACATTACTTAGACTTTCCATCCCCATGAATGTCTCATATCGCCTTTCCCCCAACCACCCGTTGCTTTTCCGCTCCTCCATCCCACCGAAGACCTCACCAAACACATCGGGGGCCGTCTTTTCTCCCTTCTCCAGGGCTGCACCCCCCCCCCCCCCCCCCCCCCCCCCCCCCCCCCCCCCCCCCGCCCTGGCAGTCTCAAAGCCACTGCTTCCTTCCTGAGATTTATCCAGGCTGCCCTGTCCCCACCTCCACGGCTCTCTTTCAAGGCCTCGTGATGTCTGGCTTGGACTTTCCTAAGAGCCTCCCCCTCTGCCCAACCCATCTCCCTGTGAGCTCTCCTTCCTGGAGGCTCATGATTTACCCCATTTATTTAAAATCTGCTAACCACTCTCCGTCAACTTCAAGAAGGGTCTACATTGGGTTAAGGATCCCTTTGAAAAGCTTGTCGGCCCTCATGCCAGAGTCTCTGGAAGGTCGTGGGATTCCAGATTAAATAAATCTGGCCGAGAAGGTAAAGCATTTTGTGGCCATATGCAGTGTCCGTCATTATGTGCCCTTTTCTGTCTCTTCGGGTTCAACTCTAACCCCTTCCTAATCCTCAGAGCACACATTCCCGAAATCCAGCTGGCGTATAGCAGCCCTGATGCACTGCGCCTTTGCTTGGTGCGCTCTCCTGGAAACCGTCTTTTCTTAGGTCTTGTGAGCACCGTTCTTCCTGAACGACACTTACCGCTGTGCCTCTGTGATGATGCTGTGTATAGTTCACCTTTGCGTTGACCATATTGTGTTATAATTGCCAGTTTACCTTGCTAGGAATCATTTCAAGGGCAGTTACAAGTCTGCCTTTGTAAGAATGCATCTGAATAATCTATGTAGCCTGTCTGTCAGTGGTTGTTGAAACAGTAGAGGTAAGATGAACTGCCTTTGTTTTACAACCCCTGGAAATCTTTCTTTTATTAAACCTCTTGTTGCTACGTTCCGAACTATGTTACTTTTTGCAACACTTAAAAACTTTAGATGTAATTTGGATACAGTAAAGAGCATAGATCTTACAGCCCAATAAAGCTTTATGTATCTTTATATCTCTGTATTTGTGTCAAAATGTGCCCGATCAAAATGAAACCTTCCCTTCATTCTGGAATAGTCTACTTTTAAAACTTTTATAGTCATAAATTACTTTTACTTGCTCTTGAACTTCATGTAAATGAAGAGTTCTGCATTTGACACCCTCCAAATGTCCCCTCAGGTTCATGTGAGACTTTTATTTCAGTGATATTTCTTCACGCTCATCGCATTACATCCTACCTTAAACCACTTAATTAACACCTCCATAATGAGGTCTAGAGATGTGTATCAACATCCTCCGTGCCCTGGAAATAATCCTATCATATTAGCAGCCTACATATGATTGCTAGCAGCTATACTATGTTCAATTGAAAGAAAAGTCTATCAGAGTTGTTACAGCTTAGCTACTTTATCAGAATTTAAAATTCCATACCTCTCTGCCTCTTAAATCCCATATATAAAAATGTATCCCTCTTCCCTCCAGTGAGTCCTGCTTCTTATCTGTGGATCTTTTCTTACCACCTCCCTTCCGTGTGTCCTCATGGTTGACTGACCCGCACACGGGGTGCTGCCATGATGGATCTGCTAGGGCGTAAGAGTAAACATCACTGTATTAGAATCATATGAGCATTTTGAGAGAAAGCCCATGTGGGACATAAGTAACCCATAATGGGATGCAGAATCCAAAGGCGTGGCCCTCGGAAGCCACTGTAGTTCACCCAGGCAAAGAACAAAGGGGTGGGGGACAGAGAAGGGGAGGTGACCCACCCATCTTTGAGCCCTAGTTGCTTCTTTTCTATCTTATGTTCCCCACCTTCTTATCTTCTTCACCTTTCCCTTCTCTGTAGGTCTTTTCTGTGGGCACCTTCCCTCACTCCCTCCTCTCCCTCTATCGGGACCTGATATGTAGGGCTGAGTTAATCAAACAAAGGAGTTTGGTGGTGCAAGAGGCAGTAAGGAATGTTCCAGACAGAAGAAGCAGGTGCTGAGGGCTGAGGGTCTCTGGCGGGCTCTAGAATCCAAAAGGAAGGCTTGATGCACCAGAAGGACGCGGCAATGTGTATGCTCACATTGTCGTGTGATTTTGGACATCTTGCTTAGTGTCTTTGTGACTCAGTTTCCTCCTCTGTTCAAAAAAATTGATAGTACCTCCTCTGGGGGTCTGTAAATGGTAGGTCGGTAACCAACGGTGATTAGAATCGTGTCTGCCCGTGCTAAGCACTTTGTGGTTGCTGTATAGAATTAAGCCTTCAGAAAAAAATTGAAGTCACTTCCTAAAACTGTTCAATGAGAAGCTTGTTCATGATTCATTTATTCTGTATTTGAATATTTATTCTGGAAGTGCTACAGGGAATGAGACTGCCTGTATTTTTATTTTTGACTACCTGGGACGGGTTCACACCACTCTGAAGGCGAGGGAGGAGGGATTTAAAAAACGGGGAGGGTTGATTCAAGTGACTGTTTCCAGACTCTCCTGGTGACAGTTTTGGACACAGGACTTGGGGAGTTGGGGCTTCTAGAGGAGAGATCATTCTAGCACTGGTGACGGGAGGTCAGTGAAGGTAGCGCATTAGATCAGATTGAGCCTTCCCTTCTGAGGACATCGGGGCAGAGGCTGGATGGAAGTTTGGAAAACGGATTTTTAAAGAAAACAGACTCAGGGAGGGGATTTTGACGCAGGTAGTGGGGGGGGGCAGCTGGCAGTTTGGTTGGAGAAGGATGTGCAGTCTGTCTCCCCACTTCCCACTGCCTTTGCTCCGGCCCCCAGCACCCCCCCACCCACCTTGCATTCCCTGCACAGCTGCTCCTAGAGACTACCAACCCCCCCTTGGTGTCTCCCGCGGCAGCCTCTCCCTACAGTCAGTGATGCTCACAAATTGCACCTCTCACACCCCCGTCCAGCATTCCCAGAAAGGAATAGACTCCCCTCACTGCTGTCCCCAGCCTGGCTCTGCTGACTTCCCTGGGTTCACCTGTCACTTGGCTGTTCCAGAAACTTCTCCCCTAGTCATGCCCAACTGCTTTGTTTTTCAGTCTGAGCCTGTGTTGAACGACCCCCCTGTCACCCCATCTGCCCGCCTCCTTTACCAGATTTCTTTTCACTCACACTCAGGTGTCTGATTACATGCCCCTTCCTCAGAAGGAGTATTATCCAGACCCTCAAGCTTTGGTCATCAGCTTTGGAAGACTGTGCTTCAAAATATCATGTAGTCTTTCGATCACTGCTCCTTACTCGTCTATAATCTTGGTCAGCTCCCTGGGGCAGGGTCTAGGTCCGATGTGTAACTGTCCCATGCACAGTGCATGCACCTGGTACCAGGATTGAAGGAATTCTCTGAGGCTGAGCCGTGTATTTAGTGCCTGGCTCCTAATACACATGGGAAGTTTACGGAGACTGGGTTTCAGTAGTCATGGATGCCTGCAAGGCCATACCAAAGGGTGGTGGTGTCCCATAATAGATATTTTCAATAATATAAAGATGGCATGAGGTCAGCGAAACTCAGAGTGTACACGTTGTTTTGAAACGAATGGCTGCGAGGACACTTGTCGCGGGCCCAGCCAGCCTGTGCGTGAGAATTCTGTGTGGTGTGTATCGTTGTCTTCATTTTTTCATCTGAGGAATTAGAACCTCAAAGAGGCAGTCGGACCTGCAAGGAGTGGCAGACGCGGGATTCAGGTCTGAGTGTGTTCGCTCAGGGCAGCGTTAGGCGGGGCTCCCGACTGGAGGAGCCTTAGGTGACGGCAAGGCTGTGCCTGCTTCGTTAGCCTCATCCGGTGCCTGCGGGGTGTACCTGTGTGTCTGGCTTCACTCTGAGAAGTTCCTTCGGTTATCCCTATGACGGAAATGGGGCAAGAGAGAGAGAGAGAGAGAGAGAAAGAGAGAGAGAGAGAGAGAGAATATGTAAACAAATCTCCAGAGCAAAGGAAAGAGGTCTCCAGTTATAACACCCTAAAATATAATAATATATAATGTAATAATATATTATAAGCAAATGAGTCTGAGGAGATTACTCCCCAGATCTCCCCAGAGCTACATACTACCTTTAGCTTCTAGGCATGTTTGTATCCTTGGGCGTGTTAATCCTTAGCCCAAGGCTGCCAGTACTCCCTGCCTTGACAGCCCCGACTGTGGAAATAGTGATGGAGAGGTGCCCCCATCAGTGAGCGCTATTGCAGCTTATGCAAAAAGCTGTAGCCTTCATGTTTGGGAAATAATTTGATGCCATTTGTGAATTTGGGTATTTCACTGGACAACTTTTTTTTTTTCTTCCAGATCCCTTTAATATGCTGTTAAATTTTTGACCCTCAAGTATAGACACCATGTTTTATCTTTTGTAGTCCAAAGTGGAGTCTGTGACCAGGGAGTTCCCTTATTTTAATTTTTTAAAATTTTTTGGTAATTCGTTGAGAGGAAGGAAGTTACCATTGTTTAGCCTTGCCCCCTTCTCGTCGTGTGATCCATTTTAAATTCATAGGGAGTGCTGAAAAGGCAGATCAGCAAAGTCTGCTTGTTAGACACATGCCCACGTGAGCAAGGGTGCATCTTCCACGCCATCTCCTCTGCTTCCTTCTCCCTCAAGTATAACAAATCATGTTTTTCCCAGTGTTCAGTAGTCCAGAAATTAATATAATATTACCCAAGACATCATGTGCCATGACCTAGAAGATGCTTTGTAGCAATTCCAATTCGCTGGTTCTTTATTTGGTGACCCAAATGTTCACTCGTGTTCTGGACTTTGTAGGGGACAAGCAAAAGTAGAAAGTCTGTACCTCAAATCACTGATGATCTAAGTATAAAGAGACTTCCCATGTGATATAATTTTTAAAAATGCAGAGCATTGTATTATCAGATGCTGGACTGACTGGTACAGAGAACAGTGACTAGGGTTCATTTAGGACCAAATACTTCGAGAAGAGTTTGCAGGTTAAATGGGCTCAAAGTGAATTTCAGTGGATGCAGAGAAACTGGGTAAGTAACCTAGTGCATGTGTAGACAAGGACAAGATTCAAATGAAGAGACTTTTTTTTTTTTTTTTTTTTTAAGGAATGTGTATCAATCGAGGAACTAAGAAAGAGGCTCCAAAATCAGTTCCCTCAAAATTCCTTTCAGCTTTTCTCAGGAAAGTTGAGACCATCTTTTACATCCTCAAAATACTTCCCTGAAATCGTCTCCTTAGTGACAGTTGTGTATAGATCTGTCCACCTGGTTGAGCCTTGTTACTTAGGCCATCACTGATCTCTACAGTTACCTTTGTCATCGTCATCAGAACGTCCATTCTGGCAGCCCGCCACTTGCTGAAAGCTGTGTACTCCCACAAACGGATTGAAAAACAAGGGAGAGAATGCTTCCTCTTTTGCAAACCTGTACCCACATATACACACATGCACGCAAAGCTAGTGCAGTCAGACAGACGTTAGCTCTGTGCGTGTCTCTTGTACGGGTAAGGTATGCAAACTTGAGTTCACTGTGAAATTTTGGTGAGTGAGACATTTGGAGCAATGTCTGAAAGTGGACAGATCGTCCTGGGTCATTGTTCTACACACACTGGGGAGATTTCGAAGTGATGTTAACATTCAGGTGAATCCATTTGCAAAAGTTTACAAATTTCCTCTCCCAGATAGCTTGTTTAATTGATATCATTAGAATTCAGAGCATGTCATTTTCATTAGGGAGATAGAAATCACAAGGGGAGTATGAATGACCAGATCCCTCTATGGAGCAGCTACAGCATCACATTTGGCCTGTGTGTGTGTATGTGTGTACGTGTATAAATATACATATATCTATTTCAGTGCACATATATGCATATGTTATATTACTCTACACTGCATTGCATAAAGAGCATCTTCTCTTTCATGGAGCAATTTTTAAAAACTTTTTTAAATGTTTCTATTTATTTTTGAGAGAGAGACAGAGCAAGTGGGAGAAGGGCAGTGAGAGAGAGGGAGACACAGAATCTGAAGCAGGATCCAGGCTCCGGGCTGTCAGCATAGAGCCTGATGTGGGGCTCGAACTCATGAACCGAGAGATCATGACCTGAGTCGAAGTTGGACACTCAACTGACTGGGCCACCCAGGTGCCCCAGAACAATGTTAAAATTGCATTCCTTTTTACATTACATTGCTATTCTATGAAAATACTAATGCTCATGCTCACGAGTATTTTCCAGCCCGTCTATTACATGTTCACATTCAGGCACGAAGCTGTGCTCAGCTGGGTTAGCATCCTCCCTGATCTGCTGAAGAAAGGGTGGCCTGTGTTATCCTCTCCTGTCTTTCAAGCCATGCAGATCCAGGTCATAGATTCCTTCCTTGCTTTCCCCACCATTGCCCGTATTTAGTTAAGTGGCTGCTTGTTCTGCTAGGAGATTGTGGGACTGTTTGAAGGTGGGGAGCCAGTGATTTAACAGATGGCTGAAATAAAGATCAGCCCCAACAGGTGGCAGACTATGGGAAGGGAGCTGGTTAGGAAGGCAGGAGTCTGATCAGTCAGGCAAGGCAGGCTTGATCCTGGTTCCCAGGCATCTGTGGGATGACCAATGAGACTGATTTTCTAGCAAATACCGAGTTTGGGGATGCCTCTTTCTTCTTGACAGCTCACATCTTTCCTTCTCTGCAGTCTTCAGAAAAGGCCCCCTTAAGTCTTATAGGGCCCTCACTTACTAAACCAGAGTTATTCTCAGGAGAAAAGATGGTGGCTCCATCTACCTACAGGCCTTCAGTGTGTGTGACAGGTGATACTGGAAATTTAATTCCCAGCCATTTTGTGAGGGTCATGTGTGGAGCAAAGCCTGTGTGTGGTTTCTTTCACCCAACCCTAATGTTTCTAAGCCCCCACCTATACCCAGAGCAGAGGCAAAGATGCCTGCATCATAGAGCTTGAATTTGAATGATAAACAATTTGGACATGTGATTTATAGCCTCACTTGGCATTTTGATAGTAATTTACTACATACACGAACCCTACACAAACTTGTGGTGTTTGTAAACTTGAGTTTTACTTCCATCTTTTAATAAAGTGTGAACATTACAGGACTATTAGATTTAGAAACTGTCTATGAAAAGACTGGCATAATAGATCTGTCCAAATGGAGGTTTAAGGGGAATTCTGTCTCACCTGTGAGCTTTCATTAGGAAAACTGTTTTGAAACTGTGTATTGCACACATCCCACTTTAACAGAGATTTAGTAATAAGTAAGTATGTAAGTTTTAAATGCTCATCTGTCACGGGAATCATTCTACTTTCATATATATATATATATATATATATATATTTTTTTTGGCCAGGAAATCATTTGAAAAAAATCTGGTGTATAATGATGCTAACATTTGAAAGGAAGAAATCATGTGTTTTTATCAGAAATAGTGTGAATAGTGTGCAGCTGTTGGGTGCATAGAAGAGAAAAAAGAATTTCTCTATTATTCCCAATTGCTTTTGAAATCTTATATGTGACATTCAAAGAGAACAATGGGTCATTGTAAAGATTCTGAAAGATAATGAAATGCTTTATGAGTGTGTAACTTTTCTGGCAGTGAGAAACAACTTCTTGTAATGCCTGATTGCATTTAGTACGTGATGACCATAGTCTTCAAGAGAAATCACTAGCAGTGTAGCTAATCCAATCTAAGTCTTTCCTGACTACCATCATCACCAACTCTGATGTTATGTTTACTCTGTCTGATTCACAGAATCCTGAATCCATCAATCTGATCTCCTAACACTGACTTGTACTTGTTAAGGGTGGGCAGAGATCAAGAAATATTAACCGGTTGTGAATTACCAGTATGTTTCTATTTCATAAAGGAATTGAAGTGAATAGAGCCAGCATTATTTTCTCTCTTTATTAGTGCCTCCATACCCTATTTTTTTTTTTGTTTGATAATGAAGAAAAACATAAAGCTGTATTTCTTTGTGGTTAAACATACTTCTGCTAGCATTTTGAGCACAGTATGTGGCTTTCAGCAATGAAGAGATGAGAAGACTTTCTAATCTGGGGGAATTCTAGGTTATAGAGCTCGTGCATAAGAAGCAGATCTTGAGCATTATAATAAAGGTAGAATGCGTACCTTAGGATAGCTCGCTTCAGCTCTAAAGTGGATCGGACATTGCTCCTTCAGATCAGAGATCCACATTTCCCATCTCGTCATTTCTAGCGCACTGCCCTGCCCTGCGTGTGACTGTCTGTATTTCACCACGCGACAAGCACTTTGAGGGGAGGAACGACACCAGCCTTCTCACGGTGTCTCAGTGGACGATTACTTGACAGATATCTATGGAATAAATGAACCAGAGAGTCATCAACGCATTTGGTAATGAGCCCCTGAAGTATGGGGCGAGATGTTAGTGCCCACAGGGGATTTTGTTCAGAGTTCTTGCTTGAGAGGGTTTTGAGTTAGGTGATAACAGATTTTGGGGACCCAAATCAATCCTAGTTTCAATAACATGTTTTCTTTGCCAAGTGCACACCATGCTTTATCTGAGTCTCCTACGTTAATTTTCTTTTCCCTTTCAAAGAGGAAATGGTGTCCCAGAGCTCAGTTGTCTTACGCCTTCTGTTGAGCATGTATTATGTGGAGGCATGCAATCTGCAGAAAACTAAGAAATGTGCATATTTAAGGAAGAGATGTAGACAAAATACCTTTGCGTTAAAAGGAGGGTGTAGGGACACTAGGCGGATAGCATCTTTTCCCAGAGACGCTGGGTCACATTCATATCACTCAGAATTCCTGTCTGTGTTTATGAAGTCTTGTCAAGCGGTGAGAGAGAGAGCCTTGTTCTCTGTTGGGCAACAGACATGCATAGTTTTCTCTGACGGTTTTATTAGGGAACATTTGAAACAGACAGGAAGTCTTAAAAGAGTAGACTATGTATTCTTAGTATAGAAAGGTAATTTTCCATTCCTGAAAAGCACTTAACGTGATTACCTGCATAACACCTACTCTCAATAATTGTAGAATGAATGGATGAATGAATGAATGAATGAATGAAGAACACATATTACTGGTAACAGTTCAAAATCCACATCCTAATTCTTGGGAAAACAAGTTAATGGGTCCCCTGCAGTCATTCAGTATATGCTGTTGTTTCATTGTTAACGCTGATGACAACTTTTTAGTACATGCCGACGGTATAAACTATTTGCGTAGGTGTCTTTCCGACCTTCGGAACAAAGGTCAGGAATTGTATTTCCCATGTGACAGTGGGGAAACTGAGGCTCTAGATAAAATAACTTGTTCAAGTTGGTATTCCAGTAAGTGATCGAACCCGGATCTGAACTCAGGTTATCCTGGCTCGGACCTTGAACTTGTTCTTCTAGACATCGTACTGTTTAAATGGTTAGAAGGATTTCTCATTGAAAATGTAAGGCATGATCCTTGGTTGCATAGGTTTGCATTTTATAATCTTTCTGCTTAAGGAAGGTGCCGCTCTTCAAGTTTTGCTTTGTAAGGGAATCCCAGACCTCAGCTTCTGCCACAGAAGGACGTACCCATTCAACCTACTTGCTCATGCTTGTCTTTCCAATGCCCTTGAAATCCGAAACACAAATTCTAGACTATGTCAGCTCATCTGCAGAGATCATGATAAACATTCTCGATTTGTAAAGACAATTAATTTGCGTCTGTAAGTGACTTAACTGTGACCTTTATAGTCTGCTAACATGGCTATTGTCCTATGAGCATGATGTTTATTCTTACTGCACTAGTCCTTGAAGACCACAGATCTCTTTCTTTCTGATTCTGGTGCAGTCAGGCTTCTTTCATCTGGTCTTAGAGTGAGACCCATCACAGTCTGCAGAGGTAGCAGAGTCCTAAATTTGTACAGCTTTGCAAACCAAAAGCTTTTCCCCCCCCTGTGGATAATTGAAGTTTTACATTCTGCACAGAAAACCGAAAAGATGTGTTGTGAAATGGAATGTCATTTCCTCATTACGAAGAGGCGGACCCAACGACCTCCGATTCCAAGTGGGGGTATTTTGAGGTCCTGCTGTTCATTGCTTGTTCACACACAGCAACTGGTGGCCACTAAAAATAGTCCGCTCTGCCATCGGCTAGGAATCTGGTCACACATTCGGCTCGTGGACCATGTGCACGAATAAGATTTAGGATCCCTTGTCGGGTTTCTTCCTGCAGCCCACTCATCAGCTAGTTGGCTGCCGTCTGAAAGCTATTGAAAAGCCATTAACAGGCAGGACCGGGGAGCCGCACTGCAGCACCTCTGTGCGGGCAGAACGTGGCTGCGTGTGCTCGCCAATTAGCACGGGCGATCCCCGGGACTGTGGCATCGGAGCCCTGTCAATCACCCGCACTACAATAGCACGTGCGGAGCGGCGGCTCCAGACCCGCCCGGGAGAGAGGCTCCTCTGAACTCCAGCTGCGGAATGCGAATGAGTTTGAAGCTTTCTGCAGGATCATGGAACAGAGCCTCGGTTCAATAATGCATCCATCCTGGGGTAGCCTGTTACCTGAGGAAGGGCTCTGAATAATGCATGGCCCGGGGACTCCAGTGGCGGCAGAGGACAATGCTGGACCCCCGCGCGCGGCTGCTATCTGAGCTGGAACGATGTCTCACTATCATTTTATCAAGTGCTGTAAGTAGGCTTGACGTTTTGCTCATATGGCCGTCTTCTTGAAATATTCTGGGCAGGTGCCGGCCTCCAGGCTGGTCTTCCGGCATGCCACATGCAGATGAGGGACATAGGCTCTGAAAGATGTGTTACATGCTTGAATTCTTTCCTCTTAATTTCGGGTTTGGAAATTGTCACAGTGTGATCCAAATGCTGACGGTACAGGAATCTTTAAAACTTGACCTTTTTAGGAAACACATATACAGTTATTAAAAAAAAACCTAGCAATCCGTGAAAATGGATTTTTAGAAGGCTGTTTCTGAGTATCTGCATATAATGATACAGTGTTTGCGTAAAAACTTAGTTCACGAATGTAGGGCTGATGCCATTTGGTTACTGCCGTTCTCTCCAATTTTACTGCTTCTGCCGGTTTGCACAGCTCCACTTGGCAGCTTGATCTTTCTGACAATCCTTGCCTGTAAACTTTTGTCCCTGCACCATTTGACTTGGGTGCTCAGGGACTCAAGTGACATGCGTACCAAATGGTCTGCACGGATGCTGGCGTGGTGAAAAACAGTCTGTCACTTCTGATAAGTCCACAAAGGCTCTCTTCAGTGCCTCAATTTTTTAACGATTTTTCTGAGCTAAATAAAAAGCTGCATCTGAACCTTCACTGGACGGGAATCACGAAGGGGGAGACCTATTTACAGTAAAAATGGCTTGCTAGACACGCCTGCTTTCCCCTGTGCCACTTCTGAAAACTTCTGTACATGTATGTCCTTGTCTTAAAGTGACAGATGACATGGGTAGAAAATGGTTTCCTCTGAGGAGGAGGGTTGGGTTGGCCAAGGACGTTTCCACATTCCGTGTAAAGTAACGTTGTTAAAGGGATCACATTTTGACTGGATCTTGAGTTTTGCACTAAAGGAGAGTGAAAGATAATGATAACTGAGAAGGAGAAAATCTCTACTTTTTTTTTTTTTTTTGTCTTTTGTGGGGGATGTGTATAGGAATGAAAAATCTGTGATTAATAAGAACAAAAATGTCTTACTCTTCACCAGACCCCAAAGAGGCAGGCATCTAGCTTGAAGGATAATTTTAGTTCCAAAGGGAATTCATTGATCAGCTTCTAAGTTTGAAAATTAATGCTTTCATTGATAGAATTGGGAATGGCCACATTTTTGGGAATTATGAGCATAGGTTTTTTTTTTGTTTGTTCATTTTAATCCCTGAAATCGTAGGGTTATTATCTTGGTGGAACACATGTAGGATGGCACTGATGGCTGGCTTTTGTATTGCCCCTCCCGTGGGACTGCGCTGGCAACATGTCATCGTTTCTCCTTCCTGAGCCTCTGCAGAGGGAATTCCTGAAACCCTCTGCACCATTTCTACAAGGAACCTGGCTGTTCGTTGGGCGGAGTGCACACACCTGGGGGAAGGCAGCCATGAGGACTGGGCAGAAGCACAGAGGGACAGAGGGACAGTTAGTCCCCAAATATAAGGCGAGGCTTCCCTTTCCTGCCTTATATCACTTTTGTTTCGGCTGAATGATTTCAGTTGAGAATTTCAGAATATTAAGAGCAGCGATGCTGTCTGGTCAGTGGTGGCACTGGAGTTCATTCTCACCGTCTAGATGAAATATACAATTAACGGATAGGGAAATGTTTCAAATACCTGGGGAAGACACTCCTGATGAAGTTATCAAAGTGATTGCATACCATCATGCCCGTCTCTTCATTCTGGCCCCAGTCTGTCACCATGTCCACTTGCAAACCATGTAGCCATGCAGAAGGCGGTCGAATTCCAGGGCAGGAGTAAGAGCTTCTGAGAACTTCGGACTTCAGAATCCCATGGGAGCCCAGTACCAGAGGTTTATGTCTGCATTTCAGGAGACTAGTAAAGAGTGCTCACACGGAACTTTTAATATCATCTCGGGAAATACTCATTATTTAATGTTAAAGCATGTATATACTGACAGGTCTAGGGGCACCTGGGTGACTCAGTCAGTTGAGTGGGTTTGGCTCAGGTCATGATCTCACGGTTTGTGTGTTCGAGCCCAGCGTCAGGCTCTCTGCTGTCAGTGCAGGGGCCACTTAGGATCCTCTGTACCTCTCTTTCTCTGCCCCTCCCCCACTCATGCTTTCTCTCTCTCTCTCTTTCTTTCTTTCTCTCTCTCTCTCTCTCAAAAATAAATAAAAACATTAAAAAGCACTGAAAGGTCTGAACTCAAGTTCTAACAGTGGAAGTCTAACTCATGCAATAATCAGTTTTTGTAAGTATAATTCTACAAACACATAATCAGATTAGTTATACTTATTCACATATAACTATAAAACATAAGTATTTATATATTAATTATGACTATTTAAATACCGAGTATAATTATTTATGTAATTATGATTATGGAATTACCTGTTAATTTATAAATTAGCCTACATTGTCTATAGTGGACATGTTTTACTTTTTTAAAAAACTGTTTTAAGTTTATTTATTTTGAGAAAGAGAAAGAGAGAGAGTGAGCTGGGGAGGGGCAGAGAGAGAGGGAGAGAATCCCAAGCAGGCTCTGCACTGAGACTTACTCTCACAAACCGTGAAATCACAACCTGAGCCAAAATTGAGAGTCAGATGCTCAACCGACTGAGCCCCCCCAGGCGCCCTGGCATGTTTTCCTTTTATAGTCAGAAAGAAAACTTCAAGAACTTGTCAAAGAGAGAATATATGGAGAGAGAAATAGCTCAGACCCACATCTCCACCCACACTCCTTTCTGACTGCATGGACCCTGGCCTAATTCCACATGTTCTGTGTCTTTTATATAGAAAAGTTGAAAACCAGGGTATAAGGATTTGCCGTGGAAGCACACTGTGGCGGGAAAGCTCTGGAACACCAGCACAGAAAGCGCTGATGCTCCCTGGATCTCTGCGGCCGGGAAGCACGTTTGGACGGGTCTGTAGAGCGATGCTGTCCTGGACGCGCCCGGTGGGGTGGCAAGTGGACCCGGCAGGTGCCTCCGTGAGGGGCAGGCAGCGGGGAGAGGGGCGACTGAGCGTTCTGGGGACCTCTGCCTGGCCTGTGTCTCCTGGTTTTACTTTCCAGGTCCGTGGGGTCAGATGGCCCTGTTTGCAGCAGGAAGGGAGTGAGAGCTACTCAACAGGAATATACTCCAGAGCCGTTAGTTCACTCCTGACAACTAAAGATGAATCATTCCAAAAGAGGCTGTGATTTTGCACATTAAAGAATTTGACAATGCCAAGGTCACCTTGGTTTTCTTCTCCTCCCTCATCTTCATAGATGCTCCGCCACCAAAATGTCCTCCGTCATGCTTTGCGCTGGTTGTGCGTCCTGTTCAGGTGTTTAAAGCCCACCCCCAGCCCGGTGCGATGGCGCAAGCCCACCCTCAGCCGGGACCTCCTCAGCCCCTAGGTGCACCCTGTGCCCAGGTCAGCTCTGTGGTCCTTGCGCGAAGCCACCGCTTGGCCCTCATCCCGCCCTTGCACTCAAGCATCACATGCCTAACCCAGCTGCACCTGACTTTGCGATCCGCCTGTGCTCACACCTCGCTGCTGGATGATCCCGAAGGCGAGGTCGGAGTGAACTCAGGCTCCTTTCGTGTCCGGTCAGACGGCCCCCTCGCCGCTCCCGTGCTGGCCCAGCACGCGTGGTGGCTCACACCCAGGGGACCCTTCAGTTTCCCGCCCTGAGAACAAAGGAGCCGCCAGATGAGTGTCGGGCACCTTCCCAGCGGTAAATCTGCGAAGGTGCTTGTGCGAAATTTCCCTTTGCGCACCGTGTTCTGGGCCACGAGTTGTTGCTCTGGGTGTGTCCAAAGCTAGGGTGCTCTAGACTCTACCCCTCCTGCCTCCCCCCTTCAGTTACCCCTGCTCTCTGGCGCCCTCAGTCTCTTCTCCACGGAACATGTCCACCAGCGCGGGGACAGGGCCCGATACACCCATTGGCAGGTAGTCAGCTCCCCGTGACCTTCGGGGCCGCCAACCGATTCCTTTGCTTTCATGGGCACTTTTGGAAAAAGTGCCTACACACTCTCCCTCTTTACTCCACAAATTGTCCCACTGACCGCTCCCCGAGTCCACGTTATGTGGGGAAATCCAGTGGCCACTGGTCCTTCCTCGTGCTTGTGGCATTTCTCACTCCACTTCTGCCCCTTCTTTGACTCTTGGGATTTTCTCCTGCTTCACCGGCAACTGTTCCTTTGCCGCCTTGCTGGCTTTTCTTCTTAGAGTTTGCCCCTGACACTTTGCCAAGTCCCTGGTTGACTCCTTCATTCCTGTGGCTTTAAACCTCGTCTATATTTTTGCAAACAAGTACCTTTAACTCGGGTGTCTCTCCTTCTCTCTCAACCACATGGACATCTTTCTGACCGATAAACGTACGTCTAAGTAGTCTTGTTTTGATTGCTAAGTAATATTCCGTAGCATTTATTAAACCTTTTATTTATTTATTTATAGACTTCCCTTTTTTTTAAAAAAAAAGTTTAATTATTTTGAGAGAGAGAGTGCGAGAGCAGAAACGTGAACAAGGGACAGGCAGACAGAGAAGGAGAGAGGCTCCATGCCGTCAGTGCAGAGCCAAAAGCGGGGCTCGAACTCGTGAACTGTGGCATCACGACCTGAGCCGAAACCACAAGTCATACCCTTAATTGACTGAGCCACCCAGGTGCCCCTAGACTTCCCTTTTTGATAGGAATATAAAACATTGCAATGTTTTATAAAATATAAATATTTTATATTTAAACATATTTATGTTTAAAATATAAAACATTATACTTTAGGATTTTGGCTTCTATTACTAAAGCATCGCTTCACAAAGGCAGTGTTGATGAATCGAATGGTATGTGCAATTTTAAGTGGGGTAGAAACTGCCAGACTTCTCTCCAATAAGCTGTAGCACTTCAGATTCTCAGCATCAGCACAGGAAGCCCGTTCCCGCGTCTCTGCAGCCTGGCGTGTGGTCCTTCTTCGGATGCTGTCAGTGCTTTCTCCCAAAGGGGTGACTTTATTCTGCTAATAATGAAGGAATTTCCCTCATTTCTTATTAACCCCATTTCTTCACACTTGTCCTCATTTGTTTATTGGATTGTTTATACTTTTCATTATCAATTGTATGTCATCTTTTACTTAAGGAAATACCAATAGTTCCTTGAGTATGTGCTAAAGAGAGCTCTATTTTTTCTTTTGTTTTTGGCTTGGTTGTTTGTTGGCATCTAAAATTCCAATAATTTATACAATCAATGTCTCTTATGGATTTTGGTTTTATTTATTGCTTTGGGTTGTCTATTTTAAAGCTATATGGTTAGTTTTCATCTTATTTAAGCTTTTATTTTTATATTTTAAATTCTTTTTTAATGTTTTTATCTATTTCTGAGAGAGAGCGAGAGAGAGAGAGAGAGACAGTGTGAGCAGGGGAAGGTCAGAGAGCGAGGGAGACACAGAATCTGAAACAGGCTCCAGGCTCTGAGCTGTCAGCACAGAGCCCGACGTGGGGCTCAAACCCACAAATTGTGAGATCATGACCTTTGCCGAAGTCAGACGCTCAGCCAAGAGCCACCCAGGTGTCCATAAAGATAAATCTCTAATGTCACATATCTATATCTATGTACAACTCCAAATCTAATCTATATCTCTCTATATAAAAATATACCTTTTATGTATCTTCATATATATATTATATATATTTTTTTCTGTTATCAGTTATAAAGAGAACAGTTGAAGAATATGTATAAAATGATAAAATCAGTATAGTGTATGTCTGTTATTCAACATTTGACTGCATTGCTCGTATATTTCACTTTTCTACCGACTTTCAGCAATGTCATGGCTGCTGTGTCCCCGTGTCCGTCCAACGATAGTCTCGTTGGGTCTTGCTGTAGTGTTGGCATTACATTATTCAAGGCTTATCATTACCTCTGGAGGGTCCACACCCACGGCCTCACTTAACATCTGTTACTCTCATGTGATGCCCTCTCTTGCTGTCTGTCGTTTGGTGAATGAAAGTGGGGTCCTTTATACTTCCAGGGGTTGGCCCACACCTAGTGTCACTTTAGGGACATAAACATGCCATGATAACTTAACCGAGTTGAGTAGATTTCCCATTTTTCTTTATCCCATTCATTTGTTTATTCATTCATATATTTATTAATTAATTCAGCAAGTATATACTGGATTCCTATTCTTTTCCCAGGACTGGTCTGAGGGCTAAGAATACAAGGGCAATGAAGCCAGCGAGCATCACTCCCATCTTGAAATCTTCATTATAGCGGTGAGACAAGGCAAACTAGTCAACAAACGGATGTAGATAACAGATTTTTGGCAGCAGCAACTGATGTGATGAAAATAAAGAAGTGGAGAGATTTAGTAAATGACCTGGCAGCAGAATGGGGTGAAAGTCAATTTTAAATAGGCTGTAAAAGGATGACCTCTAAGCAATTGAATGAAGTGAGAGAACCAAGGTGTGACTATCTGTGGAAGGTTGTGCCAGGCAGAGTGAATAGTAAGTGCAAAGGCCCTGAGGCTGGGATGGACATGTTTTTATTTCAGAGAATCTAGGCTCTCAGAAGCTAACTTTTTTTTTTTTTAACACTTTATTAATACGTTCCAAACTCATGGATAAATGCTATGTTTTATTTCACTGCTCTTAATCTGTTCAAGCTAAGGGCCTATAACTCCACTTACCTTTACTTCCAAACTTCTTTAAACAGATATTTTATATATGCTCCTCAAATGCCTTCCTACATAGTGACTACATTTTAGCTCCCACTCCATTTCTGCGTTGAAACATCAAATTCTCTTTTTTGTGCCTCATTTACTTCAAAATATTTACTTACTTTGACCCTGTGGTCATCTCTAATTGCTTAACTTTTTGCTTGCCCGAAAAAAGTGTTTGCAGAACTCTTTGACTTATTCTTTTCCAGATTCCTCGCTTGGTCTTTCCACTTCACACCTGTTGCTTTCAAATGTTTCTGTCATTCATTTATGCCAGACATGAGGCGGTGCGCCCAGCTTCTACGTGTGGATAGGTTTCTTTTGTGCAGGAAATTCAGTCTAGAGAGGAGACTGGAAAGTGAGCACTTCAGGTTCTGTAAGTCGGAGTTCGGGGAGAGGGCAGAGCAAGGCGCCTGGCTCTGCTCCAGGGAAGGTGTGAAGAGAGGGCCAGTCTTCTCAAAGTGAGCCAGCAGGCGGGCGTTGAAGGAGGAGGGGACATCTGCTGATGGATGGGTGAGGAACCTAGGGCGAGCAGAAGCTCTCTGACCTGCAGCGTTGTGAGTGCTTGTACATTCAAAGAACAAACAGAAGGAGTTCCATGTGGGGGAGAAGGGAGAATAGATGTGCACGATTTGGACAAGGAGCATGCGTTTTTATGGTATTCACTGCACGAGAGAGTTCATGGAGTGATTGTGAAGACTAAGCGATGTGACGGGATTTGCGTCCAGGACTGTCATTCCGGAGCAATATGGTGGGTGGATTAGAGGGGGAAATTGGAAAGGGGCGCAGACTGGTGAATAAGCTGAAATCAGAACGGAGGCCATAGGGATGATGAGGCATGGTCTGATTTGAGAGGTATTTACAGGAAGGAATTAGCAGAACTTACTGCCCGACAACTGAAAATCTGTGCTTTCCTCTGTTCTTTCTTTTTCTTTAAATATGTCCTATTTTGGTTATTTCATTTCCAGCATCTTTGTGGATAGAGTCCAGGAAAATATCTGTGGCTCTCCTTTTATCAGAGTCTCTAGGTACCTGTGGGCAGGACCCAAGCAGACCTCCGTATCGTATCTGGTCTTCGAACTTGGAAGGTCCAAATTCAGTCCGCACTTTTCCTTCCGAAGCCTGAATGTCCAGATCACGAAGGCCCTATATGCTGTGTAACCATGTTTAGATCTTTCCCAAGAGTCGTTGGAATCCATTAAAATCTTTCACCCCTTAGAGTGGAGATCAGAGCTTTGTGTTAGTGGGGTCAACGGTGGGTAACCAGTGGAGGGGAGTGGCAGCGGGGTGGGGGAGACGAGCTGGGAGGCCCTTGGGGCAGTCCTCACTGGGTGGCGGGAAGCCTGTGTTGGTCAGTGAGCTCAGAATGGAGAACAGTGGATGAATTTGGAAGAGACTTGAGTACTAAGGAGTCTTAGACTCTAGGACCAATTTAGGAGTTGCAGAGGATGAAAGAAAGGGAATATTCAAGACTGGCGCTTAGTATTTTCGCTTGAACCACCGTGTGTACAGTGTTTCCATTAAGCTTCAGATGTGCCCAAGAGAAAGAGAGACAGGCCAGGACATGTTGGGTCCGTGATATCCGAGGAGAGCCGCCCAGGATGCAGTAGTATATATAGGTGCGACGTCAGGCGGGAGGTGTCTATTTAGAGACATGAGGTAATTAACATACTGGTTTTATTTCAGCCGTGGTCCAGGAGGAAATAGCCAATGGAGGGGATACACGGCTCGGGTCAGACACGTCTGAGGAGCAGATAGACGGAAGGCGTGCACTAAGGAAAGGGGAGGTCTTCAGTCTAGAACACGAGCATCACAGTGTCAGGAGGCAGGGTCTACTGAGCAGCACGGTGTGATGTGACAAGATTAGGGCACATGTTGGAGGAGGATCTGCTGTGACAACAGACAAGGAGCAGTGTCAATGGAGAAGAGCAAGTGGCATTCAAACCGCAGTGTCTTGAGCCATCATTGGAGAGGGGTTGAAGACCACTGTGTGCTTTGGGTTTTTAAAAAAAAAAAAAATTAACATTTTTTAAAATCTTTTGAGAGACACAGAGAGATAGCACGAGCAGGGGAGGGGCAGAGAGAGAGGAAGACACAGAATCTGAAGCAGGCTCCAGGCTGTGAGCTGTCAGCACAGAGCCTGAAGCGGGGCTCGAACCCACGAACCGCGAGATCATGACCTGAGCCAAAGTCGGACACTCAACCGACTGAGCCACCCAGAGGCCCCAACTATGTGCTTTGGTTTCTAAAAGGAAAAAGAGTTTCCTTCTTTTCTCAAAAGAAGTTTTTCTTTTTTTAAGCTAGCAAATACTTGGGTTTTTAATTCACTGTATCTACTCCCTCATCATTGAAAACTCATTCCCATCTATGCCTCCGCGCTTTCTGTCACTTAGAGGCTACGTGTTAGGACTTAAAAAAAATAATTTGAACATCGTCCAGTTGCTGGAGAAATTAAAATAATGATAAGCCAATGGCAATAACGGTGATGACCTTGAAGTTTCGGTAGAGCCTTGACATAGAGAAAACAGGTTTTCACCAATTGCCAAAAATAAACTCATGTGAGACCATTGCCTGTGACATCATGTTTTAAGAGTGATTGTTATGTGGAAACAACCGTCTCGTGCCATGCTTAGAAGATTTCTGTTCCATTCCACAGCTGGGTTGTCTTTTTCTTTCTAAGGAGAAAGTATCGTACATGCCGAGTCTGTTTGAACGATTCTTATTGACATACCTTCCGAAAACTCTGGGGGTCCTGTGGGCAGTTGAGTAACCATGTCATCTCTGCAGATAGATGTCTTTAAAAACGAATCGGGAGCTGAGAATTTCCACTTAAAAACAGGATGATCCGAAGCCAAAGGGAAACGACAACATCACACAAATCGATGGCACATTCTCGATACTGCTCCTAAGTTTGTTTGTTCAGCTTAAAAAAGTCTTTGGCCCCTAGGAAGTGGTCAAGGGAGGAATAACTAGGTGGCAGAAAGCTTCTGGATCCGCTGAGTCAGGAAAAGATAGAAGAGGCTTGAATTATTTATTATCTGGGGAGGAGGAGTGACAGCACAGACTGACAGAAATGAATGATTGGTTTTGTGGAAACCAGTTGGCCATTCTTTTTCATTCAGGCTTTTAGCAGAAAAAGAGGAAGACACCTGTCTAAGTGGCTGTAAACACATCCGAGGTGGATGAGGGATGTGCCTCTTGGAGCCTCATATTTTAAGCACGTGAAAGCCAATTTTGTGGACTATCCTTGAGAGGAGAAAATCATTTGAAGGTTGAATTGTTTCCTCAATTCCTGGTTCATTAGGCTTTCCTTAACTTCACCTGTGAGGTTCAGCGCTGGGGACTGACTTGACCCCTTCCCGCAGGGCACTTGTGACTAGACTCCGTGTGGGGCCACATGTCACTTTGCCTTTTCTAATCAAGTCTCTTTTAAAACATTAAAAAAAAAATCCCGTATACTTTACCTACAGTGTTCTGTGGGTCCTGGTCAAGTGTTAGCCTCCTCCTTTTCTCACCTGGGATCCAGAGAGTAGGATCGTGGGTGGTGGGCCGTGAAGTCAGTTGGAGAAGGGCCCAGTGAAGTGTGTCATGGCGCTCTCTGTCCAGGTGAACCGAGGTCACAAGTGTGGCCGGCGGGGGTGATGGAGGCCGCTCGCATCTTCCACAGCCACCTGTTTCTTATGGGACCGTTTGGGCCAGTCCTTGCGTATTTCAACTACTGCCCAGTGTTGGGGTTTTTTGTTTGTTTCATCTTCAGTGTTTCACTTAATTTCTCTAGGGCTTGGTTCTTGATGTCCTCATTTGAAAAGTGTAGCGGATAACATCATCCTTATTCACTTTGCTGGTATCTGTGGAAGTCAGGCAGCCCATTCCTCTCCCTCTCTGCCCCCTTTACCCCCCATGCATCCATCCATCTCTGCGGTCAGCACTGGGTCTTCCCTAAATCGCCTGCGAGTGCTGAGGGCTCAGCTGCACCAGCGCTGGCCGGTACTGGAGCCCCTCAGGCAAAGAAAGAGCGATCATCCACTGAACCTGGTTTGGTGTTAGAACCAAATTTACATTAATAATATCGGGCACATGTTAAGGACACAATGATATTTCATAAGTGAAAATAAGTCATCGATAGTAATTAGTGCACATAATGACCGTCATTAATATTCTTTAAGGAAGCCATCTTTTTTTTTTTTTTCTTTTTTTAAGTCTTCATTTTATTTTGAGAGAGAGACAGAGTGAGCAGGGGAGGTGCGGAGAGAGAGGGAGACGCAGAATCCAAAGCAGGCTCCAGGCTCCGAGCTGTCAGAACAGAGCCCGACGCGGGGCTTGAACCCACAGACTGTGAGATCATGACCTGAGCCAAAGTCAGACGCCCAACCAACTGAGCCACCCAGGCACCCCTAGGAAGCCATCTTTCAACGGTGTTTCTCTGTATTTCCCTGATATCTACAATAATTTTGTGTGTGTGTTGAAAATGACCTCTAAACCTCGTAAGGTTTAGTACATATGCCATTTCGTGTACCTTTTTAGGGCCCCAAGGTGTTTCTCAATATGCAGAGACCTCAGTCTTGCGCAGACCTCCTTGACCCCCTCCCCACCAGACTCCCACTGCGGAGGCACCACTGTCTCACTGGGATTCTTACGGGGGAGGGCTCCGTGGCAGTTCTTACCACCGGTGACTGTGGCACACACACACCGAGCTGCTTATAAAGATAGTATGAGAAATCCTTCTAAGGCACGGGATTAAATTGTCTTGGGCCAGGTGCCTGGGTGGCTCTGTCGGTTGAGCATCCAACTCTTGATTTCAGCTCAGGTCATGATCTCATGGTTCATGAGTTCGAGCCCCGTGTCTTTTTTCTCCTAATGCTTTCACCTCCCACGCTGTTTACGGTGGCCCTGCTCTAGGGCGCCTGGGACCCTGACGCCTCAACTCTCAGCGTCCCTCCCCGCCGTCTGCCCCACGAGCTACTCCCTCAGCCTCCTGATCTTCCCCAGACCCCGCCGCTGTGATTGGGAATGCTGTTGACAGGCCCTCCGTGGCTCCCTGGGGCACAGCTAAGATGGAAGACTCTTTCCTCTCTCGGAAACGTTCTGGTTCCCTTGTCGTAGTCTCATTTCCGACTTTTCACCTTAATGTGTCTTTGGGTTTGTCCAGACTCCACAAATGCTTTCAGGTTTTCTGTGATTGCTGCCTGCCTTTTGTTTTTGCTCCCCCTTGATTTGAAATGGAGAGATTTTTTTTCTTTGAATTTCCAGATTTGACCTGTTTTCGAAGTTCAGGTCACATGCCACGGAATTGTACTTGACGCCCAAGTACTCAGTCGTCCTTACATCTGAGTTCACTTAGCACCGTATCTGTTTTTCTTTAGAACGAGCTGTGTTAGATGACTGTCCTCTTTATCCTGGTGAACAAGCAGTAGGTGCGCAGCTCAGTGACTGATTAAGCTTGTAACCAGCAAACGTGTGCGTACTAAACTTTGCGCAGAGCAGGGTCTTGACAGTATATTTGAAGGAGTGACTGAAAGATTGAGTCCTTTGCCTTCAGGCCCCTGATGTGCTCTGTGGATGTACCTATGAGCAAAACTAGAGGCAGTCCTTCCTTAAAGGGGCACATGGTCTGGGGGGGGGGGAAGGGAAGGGAGGCGTGTTCACTCAAGTGTCGATTTAGTTGTGGGAATATAGTTGTACAGGGGGGGAACTGCTTCACATCAGCATGTCAGGTATGCGGAGATGGAAAAATTACAATGCAAGAACTGGATTCGTTGGTCTGTGCTACATCCCAGGGGTTGACTGAACTGTATGCTTTCTGGTCCTGTGGGTCCACACGCTCCGGGGATGGTCAGCGAAGTTGGCATGTGCCCATTGAGAAGCACAGAGTACTGTCATGTGCCCGAACTTTCCCTTATGTGTATGAATTTTCAACTGTGTGCTTACATCTTTGTGACCAGGGACATTGGCTTCTACCTTTTTCTGTCTTGCTCATAGCCACGGGCACTGAAGGCACTCAGCAAATACTTTGTTTACTGAGGATCGACTAACTGGAGGGAATATTTGCTTCCTGTCTTAAGTACAGCACATAGGAGCATGTGTGGGAAGCTTTCTGAAATTTAAAACTGTATTATTTTAAAATAAGTAATATATAATAAATATTCACTATAATATAAAAGTTTAAACCTTCCTTCTACTGGTGGAAATAACCTACACATTCATGGCAGAAGAGAAAAGAAGTCTGTGTTCTAACGGGGTGTATCCTTTAGCAAAAAAAAGAAAAGATAATCATGGACTTATATGTTATATGAGTCACCTGGTTGCCATTGACAGAAAATCCACTCGTAAGGGTTTAAGCACAGAAGGGAATTGACTGGCTCTCGTATGTGGAAAATGACCCTTATTCCTGGAAAGTCCAATTCAGTTGGCTTTATATACTGATGAATTTGGAATCTGGGGGATTTAACTGATATTATTTTCTCTGTCGCTGTCTCTTTTTCCTCTCTTTGTGTCTCTATCTTTCTCTTTCTCTGAGTCAGACAAGCCTTGATAGCACATACCTACCTCCTAGTGGGTTAATAATAAAAAATAAGACGGGGTCTTTTTTTTAAATCTTCATATGCTCATCTATTAAATCTCATGGAAGAGTCCTTAATTGTCCCTACTAGGGGGACAATCCCTATACTAGGATTAGTCATCCATCTTCAACGCGCAGGCCATTGTGATGGGCTTGACCTAAGTCACCTTTCCAGCCCTGCAAGACGTTGAGTCAGGTAGCCTTTGTGATAACCCACTCGAACCACATGCAGGGAGAGATGGGAGGGGATTTCCAGACGGAAGAAGAAATAATGGGACTCACTGATAGTTTCAGGTTCTGTACGACAGAATAGCAGGAAGACATGAATAAAGATGGAAGGTTTGTAAAAGACTGGTTGGTTTGGACGATGCACTAATCAATAATGATATTCAGTGGGCAAGATGGAACTCATGGGTGATTAGTCAACTAGATTTTGACTAGTTTCATTTCTTATACTGTTATTTTAGGTTGGTATGAAGGCAGACTTTTTAAAGTCTGCCCAGCAGAGCAGAGTTGTGAAAGAAGCGAAGGATGTTTAAAGCAATAATTAAGGCTTGAGATGAGGAGGGTCCTTATGTTGGACATGGAGCTGTTAGCCTGTGAATCATATTCTGTGCTTTGACATTGTGTTTTAAAGTTGACCTTGAAGAGTTTCTTTTATCTGAATGTATCTTACAAATTGCTGCAAAGGACAATGGAAATCATTTAAAAACAAACTATAGGGGCGCCTGGGTGGCTTAGTCGGTTAATCGTCCGACTTTCGCTTGGGTCATGATCTCGCGGTTCGTGGGTTCGAGCCCCGCGTCGGGCTCTGTGCTGACAGCCAGCTCAGAGCCTGGAGCCTGTTTCAGAGTNGAGCCCCGCGTCGGGCTCTGTGCTGACAGCCAGCTCAGAGCCTGGAGCCTGTTTCAGAGTCTGTGATTCCCTCTCTCTCTGACCCTCCCCTGCTCATGCTGTTTCTCTCTCTCTCCTAGAAATAAATAAAACATTTAAAAAAAATAATAAAAACAAACTATAACCTAGAAATTCTCTTAACCTAGAAAGGATAATAGAAATTTTAGCATCTGATTTTTCCCCTAAAGTTATCCTCTTATAAGGAAAGGGGGAAGAAAACCAGAGTCTATACAGCCAAAGTTAAATATTAAATATGCAGTTCAATTTCATTTCAGCTCATTTAAAGACTGAAAATATTTTATATCAAAATAGTGTCCATTATCAAATATTTTCAATGAAAGTAACGTTTTAAACAAAAGCTTTTGCAAGACACAGGGCAGTAATGAAACAGAACAATTTTAATTGTGGCCATGAAATTACAGTTGCTTCAGGACTCAGGCTAATGGCGTCCAGAAAGGTGCATTGACTGGTGGGGTCATGGAGCCAGTCAGGGCTCAGCTTCCTAAAGAGGAGCCAGTGTGTTGAAACTGGCAGGTATCCCATTCTGAGACAGTCTGGGACACCAGGGAATTTGTCTATTAAAAACATTGCCCGGCAGGAATAGAGTGAGTGGAATCTCCTCTGGCCACAATTAAAGATGTCTGCCTAGTAAAGGTGACATGTGTACATGTGGATTAAGAACAGAAAATTATTTAAAGTTTGGGGGCCCAAATGTGTATTTGGGGAAGACGGTCTAAATCTGTTTTATTCCAAATGAACCGAAAGAGAGCTTCTCTTTTGAGCTACCCAGGAATTCGAGCTCGTCTGAGACGGCTTAATTCCAGAGCATGGCTGTCCCTCGGAATGGGTAGGGCGGTACATGCAGGCATCTTGGTGACCCCTGGTAGTGGGGCTGTGGTGTTTAGAAAGGCAGGGCATTCGGGGCGCCTGGGTGGCTTAGTCGGTTAAGCGTCCGACTTTCGCTTAGGTCATGATCTTGCGCTTCGTGGGTTCGAGCCCCGCATCGGGCTCTGTGCTGACTGCCAGCTCAGAGCCTGGAGCCTGTTTCAGAGTCTGTGTCTCCCTCTGTCTCTGACCCTACCCTGCTCACGCTGTCTCTCTCTCTCTCCTAGAAATAAGTAAAAAAAAATATTAAAAAAAAAAGAATAAAAGAAAGGCAGGGCATTCAGGAATAGTCAGGAGTTGATCTGAGCAACATGGCATGCCATTGGAAGTGTCTGAGAACAGCCAGTAGTAGGCAGTTCTGATCTTAAAGGGTCTAGACTTCCCCAGACAGGTTCTCCTTGACTGTACATCTGATATGATAATGACTAGTTGATATTTAGAGGGGGCTCTCCAAATGATCAGACTCTGTGGATCCTAAGTGTCGCTGAGTTGTCTTCTGAAAAGGAGACTGGTCATTCAGTGCTCTACATTTCAAGGTAAATCTTGGTGCCGGGCATTAGGGCACGGGCATGATTTTGGAGCCACCTATGACACAGGGGAGAGCGTTCATGACATGGTACCCTCCACCAGCCATAGATTTGATTCAACATGTGGGTCCACTTGGATAATGAACCGGATACATTACCTCAGGGTGACAATCTTCAGTTTTCTTGTTACCCTGAAACAAATTCTGGGAAGAATTAGAGCTATAAATCTATATCTACTGAAAAGCTGTTTATCATAATTAAATCACTTGTTAATAAGGAAATATTAAATGTAGAAAACTATACATCGATGTCTACAAAAAATATACTCCAGGGTATGCAGTCATTTTTATGTCTGGTGTATTTGTTTTATTTTGAATTTAATTTAAAGAGAAAACATTTTTCCCATTCTCTCATTAGAAAAAGATGCCCTTGTAATTGCACAGAAACCAAAGAAGTGATCCTTTGATGTATAAATTAAAAAATGTAAAGACAGTAAGTAGTGAGATGAAAAATATTGTTGGTTTTCTTGAGAAGGATTTAAATTATTAGAGTTTCTCTCTCCATTATTCAGAGAAATGTATCAGTGCAGGATTCCATGAAACAGGCATTGAAGACCAACATCCTGAGATATTTTAGGGTATATAACATCTGTATCTTCTTCCCCAAATGTAATTTCTTTTTACTATTTTTCACTCTGCAAAGAAGGCTAGGAACCTGCAGCTTGATTACAATGATGTTAAAATCTAGCACTTTTTAAAGACTTCAGTGCTTCAGAAGAAGTTTTTTTTAAGGCTCTGGGGGAGTATGTTGAAATTGATTATACTCTTGTCTTTGAAAATCGTCACTGTTCCTTTGTTTCATTGTCATTGTATATGCAGTAAAAATAACTCGGGAAGCACGTTACAGCAGTAGCTTCTGAGAATAAAGCCTCTTCTAGGACAGTGGTTGGGTGCATAGATATGAGTGCGTGTGCGCTTGCACGCACATGGGCGTGCTCAACGCCTGCGTGTGACCCTGCTAATTTCCTTCCAGGACCAACTGACTTCTGCCTCTCAGACTTCATAACAGACATTTTATAAAGTGAGATAAGCAAGTTTGCAGCTACATTTTTCATGAAATACTTAAACTATTTTATTTTAGAAAAAAAATTAGAGAGAGGGAGAGAGCATGTGAGCAGGGGAAAGGGACAGAGGGAGAGAGAGAGAGAGAGATAGAATCTTAAGCAGGCTTCACACTCAGTGGGGAGCCCGATGCGGGGCTTGATCCTGAACTGAAATCAAGTGTCAGACGCTTAACCAACTGAGCCACCCAGGGGTCTGTAAACTATATATATGTATATTTTAAACTCTTGTGATATAGCCCCTTGTGTCTTATTCTCTCCCCCCCCCCTAGTTTTTAAAAATGGTGGTAAAATACATAAATTAAATTTGCTAGCTTAGTCATTTTAAGTGTATAGTTCAGTAGTTAAGTGTATTTGCGCTGTTGTGACACAGCACTCTAGAAGTTTCTCATCCTTAAAATCTGATACTCTGGGCTCCTCAAACAAAACTCTCCCTTTCTCCCTCTATCCAGCGCCTGGTACCCACCAGTCTCATTTATTCCTATTGAGTGGACTCACACAGTGTTTGTCATTTTGTGCCTGGCTTGTTTCATATAGCAGGTCGCCAAGGTTCATCCGTTTTATAGCGTGTGATAGGAGTCCTTTCCTTTTTAAGGCTGCATGATATTCCGCGGTGTGGACAGACCGCACTTAGTGTATCCATTCATCTGTCATGACATTTCCGTTGCCTCCGCCCTTGGCTGTCGTGAGCGCTGCTGCAGCCAACATGGGGGTGCAGGCGTATCTTTTGAGATCCTACTTTCTGTCTTTTGGATACAAGCCCGGAAGCGGGATTGCTGGGTCCCCTGGCAGTTCTGCTTTTAATTTGTTGGGGAAACTCCACACTGTTGTCCGTAGCGGAAACCGTTCTCTCCAACAGTGCACGAGGCTTTCCTTTCGGTCTCTCCACATCCTTGCCAACACTTCTGATTTTCAGTTTTCTTTCTTTTACTTTTTGGAGGGGGGGAGTGGGTGGTGGGTAATAGCCATTCTCATGGGTACGAGGTGATGACTTAGTGCGGTTGTGATGTGATGTGCAGGACACTGAGAATTTTGAGCTTTTGAAAATATGCTTGTCGGGCATTTGTATATCATCTTTGGAGAAATGTCTATTTAAATCCTTTGCCCATTTGTAAATTTGCTTATTTAATTTTTAAATTCCTGAGTTGCACGTTTTTAAAAATATTTTGGGTACTAACCCCTTATCAGATACATAATTTACAAGTATTTTCCTCCTTCCTTAGGTTGCCTTTTTACTGTGTTGATTGTGTCCTTCGATGCACAAAAGTTTGCATATTCGTTCACTCTGTGGGACTTTTGCTTATGTTTGGCTGTGTTTGGGGGGGTTCTATCCAAGAAATCGTTGGCAACTCCAGTGTCCTAAAGCTTCTGTTTTCTTCTATGAGTTTTATACTTTTAGGTCTTGTGTTTAAGGCTTTAATCAATTTTTGTTAGGGACACTGGGTTGCTCAGTAGGTTATGTGTCCAACTTCCACTCAGATCATGATCTCACAGTTTGAGAGCTTGATCCCCACGTCGGGCTCTGTGCTGACAGTTCTGAGCTTGGAGCCTGCTTCGGATTCTGTGTCTCCCTCTCTCTCTGCCCCTCCCCTGCTCACAGTCTGCCTCTCTCTCCTTCAAAAATATATAAATATAAAAAAAAATTTTTGTTAATTTTTGCATATGGTAGAAGATAAGGGCCAAACTTTATTATTCTAAAAAATTTTTGGGCATTTATTTATTTTGAGAGCGAGAGCGAGAGAGAGAGAGAAGGGGAGGGACAGAGGGAGAGAGAGAATCCCAAGCAGACTCCACGCTATCAGTGCAGAGCCCTGTGCAGGGCTTGAACTCACGTTCCTTAAGATCATGACCTGAGCCGAAATCAGGAGTCAGATGCTCAACTGACTGAGCCACCCAGGCTCCCCCGCAACTTTATTCTTTTGCGAGTGTGCCTTGTTATTTCTTGTGCTGTTATTACCTGCAGTTTTTGAAGAACCTCCATCATTAGGTATGTTCAGTCTGTACACGTTTTGCATCTCCAAAAACAATTCTCCTCTTGGGTGTAAACCATGAAAATCAATAGGAAATTTGAGTGAAAATATATAATCTTACTTGTATTTGACTGTGTTCCCCAGAAGCAGGGTGTTGGGAGAGGGCTCAGGAGCGCGGGGCAGTGTGCGGAGGGAATGTCCACCAGGGAGTCCTGCAGGGGTGACGGAAGCGAGGCAGAGGACAGAGAGAACCAGCAGAGCAAGGTGGTCTTGGCCGAGTCTAACGCCATCCCAGGTCACGTTGCTCTGGGGTGTGAACCGGGCCATAGACTCGTCTCCTCTTAAGTCACGGGAACAGTTTCTGTGCTTCTGGGGGTAGAGTCTTCTCCTCCGAGGGAGACTGAGCCTGGGGGGAATTCTCCAGAGGAGGGAACAGCTCTGAATCCTTTGCAGCCAATACTCAGAGCAGCTGGGGAGGGTGTCCGGCCAGGAAAGGGGACCTGCGCAGGACGTGACGATTGCGTGGCCTAAGATACAGAACGTTTGAGGTCTTTGATAGGAAGCGTCCCTCAAATTGCAAACAGAAGCTGCTGGAATTGAAATCTAATTCATACTCATAAATTCAGATTAATGCACAGTCTTTTTTTATTTTTTAAATGTTTATTTTTGAGAGAGAGACAGAGAGAGAGAGAGAGACAGAGAGACAGAGAGAGAGAGAGATTGAGAGAGAGAGATGAGCAGAAGAGGGGCCGAGAGAGAGGGAGACACAGAATCAGAAGCAGGCTCCAGACTGAGCTCTCAGCACAGAGCCCGACACGGGGCTCAAACTCACAAACTGCGAGATCATGACCTGAGCCAAAGTCGGACGCTTAACTGACTGAGCCACCCAGTTTCCCCAAGAAATGCATATTCTTATGCATAGAGGATAAAATGTATTTTCTTTGTTTTCACAGGGGAAATTGTAGCATTTATTTTTATTTCAACCGATGATTCGTTATCCTAGTGGAGAAATCGGGTAATACATTTTTCTTTCTTTCTTTCTTTCTTTCTTTCTTTCTTTCTTTCTTTCTTTCTTTCTTTCTTTCTTTCTTTCTTTCTCTCTCTCTCTCTCTCTCTCTTCCTCTGTCCTTCCCTCCCTCTTCCTACCTTCCTCTCCTCCTCCCTTACTCTCTTTCTCTTTCTTTCTAGGGAGCACGCAGAGAGCCTGCTGAGGCAGAGCCTGATTCAGGGCTTGATCCCATGATCCCAGAANCTTCCTTCCTTCCTTCCTTCCTTCCTTCCTTCCTTCCTTCCTTCTTTCCTTCCTTCCTTTCTTTCTTTCTTTTTAAATAAAGTCAGGAGCATAGTTTATTAATTTCCTTGTAGTTTTTTTCTTTCAGGAGATATTTACCATGGTTTACTCTTTATAACATATTAATTTTATTACAAACATCTTTCTTTATCACAAACATGCTGTTTTGGAGAGCTTATTGGTAAGGCTCTTGAGATCACCCTCTTCTCAGCCCCTAGAGTGTGAGCTTTTCAATGGCTCCTCTGCCTGAAGAATAAAGTCCAAATGACTGGCATTCAAGAGTACGTTTTTCTTTCTAATCGTGCCCACAATATGTTAGGACCTTTTGCGAGAATGCAGTCTGTTCTCAGCCTTTTGAGGTCTACTCCTGGAAGACAAAAGCATACCTACTAATATGTAGTTCATTAATTAATAATGATGATGATGATGATGATGATGATGATGATGATGATAAAATCGGTCCGGCAAAACAGGCACCGTTTGCTGATTTTCTTGCCTTGTTGGTGCCCATGGTGACAGCTGTCCCCTCACTGTTCACACAGAAGGTGAACATCATTCTAAGAAGGGGCTCTTCTCATGCTGCTTTCTGAAGTTCATAGGCTGCCTTGGCGTCAGCATCTCAGAAACCATCCTGAATGGTCCTGATGACCCACGTGATCTCACCTAGACATGTTGCTACAGAATGTAGTTATTTAGAGAAAATGCCAAACTGTCTTCCTGAACGCCGGCACTGCTTCACATTCCCCGCAGCAAAGTCGGGAGATCCTGTTTCTCCATATCTCCACCAGTATTTGGTATGGTAGCTCGTTTTATTTAAGTTTCTCTAATGTTAATTTAATTTTGAGAGAGAGAGAGAGAGAGAGAGAGAGAGAGAGAGCAAGCTGGGAAGAGGCAGAGAGAGAGGGAAACAGAGGATCTGAAGAGGGCTCCACACTGACAGCCTAGAGCTCAACACGGGGCTCGAACCCATGAACCATGAGGTCGTGTCCTGAGCTGAAGGTGGACACTTGACTGACCGAATCATCCCGACGCCCCCCACTAGTTTTATTTTTGTTTTAGCTCTTCTGATAGATGCGTGGTGATGTCACTGTGCTTCCAGTGAGCATTCCCCTGATGGCAGGTGGCAGGTGCTGTCAAACGTCTCTTCCCGTGCTTGGCCATCATCCCTCTGTGCCCCTGAAATGTCCTTCACTCTGCTCTCATTCTTCAGTTGGGTCACCTGCCTTTTTGCTGCTGAAGGTTAAGTGTGTGTGTGTGTGTATGTGTGTGTGTGTGTGCGCGTGTGTGTGTGTCTGTGTGTTTGTATGTGCGAGTGTGTTGTAGAGGTGATTCTTTGTCAGACAGACGGTTACAAGTACTTTTCCAGGGTGCCAGGGTGACAAAGTCAGTTCAGTGTCCAACTCTTGATCTTGGCTCAGGTCCTGGTCTCACAGTTAATGACTTTGAGCCCCAGTGACAGTGTGGAGCCTACTTGGAATTGCCTCTCCCTCTCTCTCTGCCCCTCCCCTGCTTGTGTGCTCTTTCTCTCTCTCAAAATAAATAAATAAACTTAGAAATAAACAACTACTTTTCCCCACTTTGCCGCCCTCAGCGTGGCTTTCACACAGTTATGTTGTGTTTTCAGATGAAATCCAGTTCATTCTCCCCTTTTCATTTATGGACCATGTTTCAGTGTCAAGTTGAAGAAGGCGGGTCTTAGCGATTCCATCTTACGATCTTCAGAACGTGTTGTAGTTTTATGTTTTACGTTCAGATCTGTGATCCGTTTCGGATTCATTTTTTTTTAAATTTATTTCTAGGAGAGAGAGAGAGAGAGACAGCGTGAGCAGTGGAGGGTCAGAGAGAGAGGGAGTCACAGACTGAAACAGGCTCCAGGCTCTGAGCTGGCAGTCAGCACAGAGCCCGAAGAAGAGCTCGAACCCACGAACAGAGAGATCATGACATAAGCGAAAGTCGGACGCTTAACTGACTAAGCCACCCAGGCGCTCCTCGGATTCATTTTTGAATGAAGCACGAGGTTTGAGTCGAGGTTCATTTCTCCCTAAGGGTGTCCAGGGACCCCCCCCCCCCCCCACCACTTTACTTTTGGGAAGACTCTCCTCACTGACTTGCACTTGCACCCTGTCACAGACAGTGGGCCGCCTGTGTGCGGAAGTTAGTCTTTCCAGATTGTCCTTTTCAGGTTCCATTGATCCAGGTGTCCCTTCTGCCAGTACCAATACAGGTGGCAAGGTGGACTTCTTTCCTCCAAACATCGGGGAACGCATTGTTGTCCTAGTTGATTTTGCTATGCCTAATCTTTTTCACTGCATATTAGATTACTTTTTGTTTAATTTTTATTTTTAAAGTGTATTTATTTTGAGAGGGAATGCATGTGCACATGAGCAGAGGAGGGAGGGGTAGAGAGAGAGAGGCAGAGAGAGAACCCCAAGCAGGCTCCACGCTGTCAGCACAAAGCCCGATGCAGGGCTCGAACCTGTGAACTGTGAGATCATGACCTGAGCTGAGATCAACAGTCAGATATTTAACCAACTGAGCCACCCAGTGGCCATGTATTTGTTCATTTTTATTTGCAACATGTGTCGAAAGGTTTCTCGAGCACTTACCATGGTTGTGGGAGTGACCCATCCTCAGCTGAGCCAAGTAGTTCCACTTTTCTCTTTGACAGTGATGGGACAACAGTGTCCATCAAATGAGTGTGTAAAATGATATATTTAAAAAATTTTTTAGGCATTAGTAAGGCTTCACATCAATTACTAGGTTTGAAAATGTAACTTTCTTCTTGTGCGTGTGCATTGACCTGTGTTGAGCCAAATTCTGACCTGTCCGTGCTAATGGCTGAGTCAAAGAATGTGTTTGGTTTCCTCTGAGAATAACGGAGTTTGCCAGTGATAACTGATTTTTCCTCCTTTTAGCCACGTTAGGACAATTAATTTAATTAATGTAATGATTATAAGTCTATTCAAGTTTTCTCTTCTTGAGTCATTTTTGGTAAGATATATTTTTCTGGATATTTTCCTTTTCTCATGCCTTTCTTCATCTCTGCTCCTTCCTTATTTCATTTCTGTCCTTTTGTGTCCTGATTTTATTATTTTCTTCTTTCTTGTTGGCCTTCCTTTATTGTTCTTTTCTATGAATTGGATGCATTGGTCATTGATTCTAAGACTGCAGTCTTTTTTTAATATATACATTTAAAGCTGTAGGTTTATTTCTGTGAACTGTTTTACTTCCATCTGCAAAATTTTGGTCAATGGTTGGCTCTATAAAAGTATTATGTCCATTATGTTTTCTTCCTTACTTAACGCTTTATTTTGAATCAGCTTTTAAGTTCCTGAACAAATTGGGAGGTGTGATTCCACATCTGTGGTTGAAATCCAGTTCTCAAGTGTGTTAAGAAGGTGCCCGCATAATTTCAGTTCTTCAGAATTTTTTGAAATTTGTTTTGCTTTGTGCCCTAAGACAGACTTAACTTCATAAATCCGTAACTTCAAATTCATAAAGCCATGAATGTTTGTTCCCCTGACAAGTGGGAGCAAGCTCCTGAAAATGCCCTTGAGATCAAATGGTCTACGCATTTATCTTTTTTTTTTTACCCCGTTTAATCTAGCAGTTATGGAGAACTGTGCAGAAACTCTCCCACAGTGAGTGTGCCATGGCCACATGAAAGTTTTGCTTAAATATTTAAAACAAATATTTCAAGTGTATTTATTTTTGAGAGAGAGAGAGAGAGAGAGAGAGAGAGGAGCCTGATGTGGGGCTTGAACTCATGAACCACGAGATCAGAACCTGAGCCGAAACCAAGAGTGACCCAGGCTTAACCAACTGAGTGACCCAGGCGCACCAAAAGTCTAAATTTTGGTCTAGAATTTCAGAATAGCCACATATATAATCCCCACGCCCAAAAAAAAGGGATAATATGGTAGATCAAGAAATCCAATACTATCATAAACTTGGCTACACTGTGTCCGATCAGATAATTTTGTTAGGAAGAAAAATTAGACGAGAATCATGGTGCTTTCAGAGCAGAAATCATAAGGATTTATTACTTACTATATGTTCAGGGCTGGGTAAAATGGTAGTAATACATATGATATTTCTGCCAGTGATTTAATTAACAACAACAATATTTAATATCTGCTCTTCCAGGTGCTGATAAAACAGTCCAAGTTCCTGCTTTTCGAGGGGCTTATAGATGCACAAAACATATGGTGTTTTTTACTAAACAGCATTCATATGATTATAATATACATTCTAAGGATAATATTTGATACTGAAGAAATATATTTTAGGGTGATAAATACCAAAGAGAAAAACAAAGCAAGAAATAGGAATTGGAATTATGGTCAGGGAACATTTGCAAATAGAGGTAAAGGGGCCTGTGAGAGCAGCAGGAGGTTGGAGATTGTGAGATAAGATCGGGGGTGCGGATGCTAACCACATGGCCTCCCTCCAGCAGAGGAAGGAGCATTCCGGGCACTGGGAACAGCAGGTGCAAAGACCTTGTGTCCAGAACATTCTTGGTGCCTGGTAGAACCAGAAAGAACGTAAAAGTGGGAGAGAGCTTTCCCCACAACACATTCCCTTTTCTTCATTTCTCTTAACATACCCCGTCTATACATTACTTGGGACGCACAGATCCTCATGATACATTCCTCATAAAAATAATTACCATTCATTGAGTACTTACTTTGTGCCAGACTTTTGTTTTTTGTAGTCTCCTATGTTTTAAATATACGAGCAAACTTAAAACATTAGCTCCTTTTTAGTTATTTCAAAAATCTGAGAAATGTTGAAAGTTTCACCCCAGGTCATGCATGTAGAAAATGTGATACAGACAGTTGGAACTCAGTTTTAGTTTTCCTAGTTTTTCTGTTATTTAACATTACCTTCTACTAGTGAGTAGTTTTGATGATTAGGAAATTTAAAGCAGATGGTCTCTTGTCTATTTCCTATGATGACTGAAAGCGCAACTTGGTTAAGTGAGCTAAACATCCTGGACAAAGCCTATTTTATATATATATATATATATATAGCATGGGCGCTGGTTTGTAGAGAGCGCTCCCAGCAGCGAAGGGGGGCCTGAGGCTCCCTCACACACGGCCATCTGTGCTATGTGGCACCACGGCTGCCGTGCTTATAGGCTGTAGGAGGTTTAAAACATGAAAAATGCATGTGGGCTTTTTCTTACTTTCTTTTTCCGAGCCAGCCCTGGGGAACTCAAGAGTGACAGCAGGGCATGTGTGTAAGGAGAAAAGAGGACTGGATTTGCTCGTCGGTCTCGGCCACAACAACGAACACGTGCTCTGTTTTACTAGAGCGCGTGCCCTGTCTACTAGGGGATTCCTATGTTATCGTGAGAAGGTGGTTTGTATTATGCTGAAGTTGTGTTCTTTCGTGTGTGGCTTCTTCTGGGTGAAGAGAGCCAAAATAGTGCGGAAGAATTAGTCTTTTCCAGAGAAGAGCCCTCAGTCCAGTAGCTGGGCAGGCAAAACCGTGTCACCTCGACTGCAGGTCAGGTGAAATGCGGTGCCCGCGAGGGGCCCCACCCAGGGATGCCAGCCAGCCTTGCCCAGCGCAGACAGAGTTCTTCCCCTTCAGCCACAAGCCCCTGCCTGCTTGGCCTGCCCAGACTGCCACCGGCCGTATTAATGACAGTTATTCTTAGTGCCGTGGTGACAAAGTTGCACAGGTTTTGGGTAGACTGCCTCCCAACTCCATGTACCGTAACCATGTTATTTTTAGTGGCGTGCTTTACAGACCGACAGCAGCGTGTACGGGCTGTAGCTGGTCCATTTGGAATTAGACAAAAAGAAAATCACCATGCTCGATGCAGTTTTAGAACGTAAAATAAACCTCAAAGTTTAGGTCATTTAAAGTCAAAGCATGTGGAACTGTTTAACAAGAAAATATGTGAGAAATTAATACTTTATACATGTATGGACGTGAAGGTTAACAGCCTCGGCATCTGATTTTCCAAATCATAAGAGAATTAATTTATGAACATCCCTCAGCGCTCCTTGCTGACAGACGAGAGGGTTGCTCAATGAATCATGAGCTGACGGTGCCGAGTCCTTAAAAGTTAATTGAAAATTCCACAGCAAGGATTTTCTCGTGAGCTGAAAATGAGAGGACTATTGTGGTTTATTGGGTGATCCAGCACCTTCGGCTGCCTGCTGATCAGCACGTAACCCTCTGTGATGTCATTACTGTTACCTCTTCGGGCTTTCCCATGGTTCTGATGATTCCCTGGGCACCTGCTGCCAAGTCAGGAAGGTCAAGGAAGTCACCGTGTCCTGGGAACCCATCTACAGTTTTCTGAACCGATTGGGAAGCAGAGGATCTTCCCTGCTGTTATTAATGAGCTGTCCCAGGTGGTCTGTTTGTGACAGTGATCATGGCTTTTATCACCCAGGCAGACTTCAGAGTGATTGGTCATTATTTCAGAACTGCTGCTGCCTGTCTGTCTGTGTTTAGGTCACTGGAAAGGGAATGCTATGTGTATCTTATTTGACGCTTCTAATGCCACACTTAACAAATATTTAGGAAGATGAAGATGTTTACGAAAATCGTAGGATTCCAAAATGTTGTCAAATGGTAAAAAATGACCAAAACAAAATTTCCCATCTCTGCTCCCCTCCCCTGCTCCCTTATTGATGTTAAACATCTGGCTGTAGAGAATCAGTGTCTCTTATTCTGTCTTTTTCTTGAGCCTTTATGGAACATTTGTGACTCTCACAGAATCGTCTCTATGGTCTTGGACAAGTCCTCACTTTTCTCAACTTCATTTTCCTTACTTGCACAAGAGAGATGGTTTTGCCTGGTGGTTGTGAGAATAGCACTTTGCGAAGCCTCGAGTGAGACAGAAATGGGATTTGCACTGTCACAACTCGGTGCCCTTTCGGAGGAATTGGGCACCTCTCCAAAGACAAAGCAACAGAACCCTTTCTGGGTGATCTTTCCAGATATAGCACATGATCAACCACACTTTGGGGCATGCGTCACTGCTTTTACTTGCTTGAGACTTAAGATCACACATATCTGAATGGAAGAACATATAACATTTATGTGAGCCTATGCATTAGATTCTAGAATTTTCAGTGTTAATTTTCTGCCGAGAGTAACATTTTAATCTAATGGTAAAATATATGGGATTATACAATTGCTTTACAGGTGTTTTGAGTAGTATTAATAAGGAATAGCATCTTGAAGGAAAGGGAAGATTTTCAGCTTCAGGAAGGAGAACTCAGTTTGTTAATCACTGCGCTAATAAGACAGACCACAACAGCCACAATTCTATCCATGATTTTGAATGGTCAAGAGACAAATGTGTTTCATTGCTTAACCATTATTAGGTCTCTTAGGAAGGGATATTACCAAACACTAAGAAAAGTGTTTAGCAATATATTGGTGGAAAATATCCAATGTGTCGCATTAACAGTCGCTAGGCTACATGGATTCTGTTTCATTAGATATGCAGAGTCACCGGGATATACAAAACCAATTTTATTAGAGTGTGCTGAAAGACTTGGAATGGCTTTCTGCCAAAATTTAACACATAGTTTAGTTGGCATTATTCAATGAAGTAACTTTAATGTGTTGGTAAAACTTTTAGACCCTTAAAACAATAAGAAAGGATGGTTTGGCAGTAATTGTGTTGTGCAAAACCACACATTTATCTCTAATTTTACTATTTGTTTTGTCACCATGCAATATTGAGTAAGAGACCAGCTCTCCTCACTTCTCCCCCAGTCTTTAAGCTGGCCTGTGCACTTGCATGTCAAGCATAAAGAGGAATGAGTGAGTTTCTGACCTCCGGGGTGGGTAATAGGAAATCAAGTATGCACTGTAGGGCTACTGTATTGTTGTGATAGTATGTCTAGTGACTTTCTCATTGTGTGTCTTGCAGGTTGCTTTCAGCTATGAAACGTTTTTCGAACCCATGAAATGGAAATTGACCAGTGCTTGCTGGAGTCCCTTCCCCTCGGCCAGCGGCAGCGGCTGGTGAAACGCATGCGCTGTGAGCAGATCAAAGCCTACTATGAAAGAGAGAAGGCTTTTCAGAAGCAGGAAGGATTCCTGAAAAAGCTGAAGCATGGGAAGCATCAAAAGGTTCATTTTAACCTCGCTGACATGATACAGGATGCAATTATCCACCATGATGACAAAGAAGGTACAGGGCACACAAGTTTTCTGGTGTGGGTTTTCAGGCTTTTTGTTTATTGTTTCCTGGTGGAGAGACGAAGGATAACATTTCTCTTAAATATTAGGGGCTTTGTATTAAAGGTCTGAAATAGTCAAGGGAAAATCCGCTTTCTAATGAACATAGTTAAAACTTCCACATTAAACGTCCAAGTTAAAACTTCTCTTAGTAAAGATGAACAAAATGCAAACTTTTGGTGAAATTATTGTATATTTTTTAAAGAACTGCCTACCTGGAAAGCATGTGATTTCCTTATAAGTTGTTCCTTCACATTTTTAATGAAACTTTTTTTTTTCCCCAATGAAATTGTTTCCTTTGATGATGATATTGTGCTGCAAAATTCATGATTATCTCCTTCTTGGGTAGGACTACCATAGAAGTAGGAGTTAGCTCCTGTTTTGTTATTCTCATTTCATGTGTAGCTCTTCATGTAACAGCCATCTCCTCTGTGGAGCTGCAAGTACTTCGAGGGGCAGTACCACTCTCAGCCATGTTCACTGTGCCCTCCTGCTCGTGCTGATGCCTTCTAGTGCTGTTGAGTGAAAAACTGAAGCAGTTTATCCAAGTTCACCAAGCAGTGGTTGTTGGAACAAATCTAAATTAGAATGCAGGCAGACAAAAGCCCTACATTGATTTAAAAGTAATGCAACCACAAAGTTTCTTTGCAAAGTTATAAAGTCTCTTGTGTAAAGTATCAACAGGGCCAATAATGCCTAAGTTTGGGTTAAAAAATTAAGAATGGTAAAATAATAAACCCAGAGACCATGAGGAACTATTTAATATATGTATAATATATAACACTTGTAATAAGATATATTGTAATATTTGCGGAAGACACCGAAGTCATAAAATCTGAATTAATACTGACATAGGCATGTCACTTGGGTGATCAAGAACAGGAAGAGATATGAATCCTGTCTTTAGAAAAACTCTAATTGTAATAGAGAGGGAAAAAGTCCTGATAATAAAGTAGAAAACAATGAGTAGAAATGAAGCCTGGTAGAATTGGAGTAGCTGGTGGTAGAAGGTGATTTTTCAGGGGCTCTGAAGGAAGGGGAGCAGAAACCACACTTGGGCAGTGTGGCGAACAGCTGCCAGTGTGAGTTCCAGGCATGGAGATCCGTCTGAAAGGGGCAGGAGGGAAGAGGGGGGCTGCTAAGCTGGTTTCCGGGAGATAAGATTATTGCGGATACTTCACCACCTGGTCTGGAAGCAGAACACAATGGGAGCCATTGTACGTTCTGAAGAAGAAAATTCATATGCTGTAAATAGTGCAAATATTAATCAGAGGTGTTAATCTGTGGGATGGGTTGAAGGGTAAAGATAAGAACTATAGGTAAAGGTACCAACTCAGAATCCAGGGATGAAGCGTCAGTATTAGGATGAGCTGGATTGGGATAGTGGCAGTGGGGGTAGGAACCAAAGAACAAACTCAGAAGCTCTGTTTCATAGGAAAAGTGCATTAATTTTTCAATTATTTATTGAGTCTTTCTTATGGACCAGGCAACTGCGAAGGAAGCAGACAAAATCTCTGTCTCCGTGATGCCCAGCTGTCTAGTGTGTGACCATAGACAACGAGATAGAGTTAGGTGTATGGTGTGGTGGACAACGATGAATGCAGAGGGAGGAAGGTGGGAAGGAGGTGGGGAGTTGCACATATGGATAAGCGAGGAGGAGAGTTTCAGGTGAGCACAGAGCCGTGAGGGGGAGCATCCCAGCCTGTGGGAGGAATCCGCGTGGTGGGAGCAGAAAAAGAAATGGGGAGGGCAGGAAGCAAGGAACCAGCATGTAGGGGCCGCAAGTGTCATGGAAATAGTTCTGGCTTTTGTGCTCAGTGAGCCCTGACACCATTGGAGGGTCTTGAGCAGAGGAGAGACCTGATACCATGTAGGAATGAACAGAATCAGCCTCGCTGCTGCATTCTGCCTTCAGTGGGGGAATTGTGAGGGCAGAAGCAGAGAAATTGGTTTAGCGGCTCTGACAGTAAGCTGGGCAGAAAATGTTGGTGGCTTGGACCAAAGTGGAGCGAGGGCGTGCTGAGAAATGGTCCGTGTGGGGACGTACTTTCAGGATAGAGCTGACAGGAAGTGCTGATGTGGAGTGTATCAGTTTATACTGTTGCCGTATTGAATTACAGCTGCTTCATATTTGGTTGAAAATGACGCGAGTGTACGATGTTGTAGTTCCAAGGGTCAGAAGTCCAGGATGGGTCCCACTGGGCTGAAATCCAGGTGTCACCAGGCTGCAAAGCGTTTTGAAGATTCCAAGGGAGGGTCACTTTCTTTGACTTCCCCCGTCTCCAGAGGCCATGGAAGTCCATCAGTCATAGCGCCTCTTCCATCTTCAGGGTCGGGAAAGGGAGCTCAAGTGTCCGTCTCCTGCTTGGAATTTCTCCTGCTTCTTTTTGTCTTTTGATCTCTCTGACTGAGTCTTTTGCCTTCTTCCACTTCCAAAGTGCATGTGTTTGAGGGGCCGAGGGCTCACTTGGATTATCTAGGGCCATCTCCCTGTTTTAAGCCCAGTTCACTAGCCACCTTAATACCTTTCTCCAGATACTGTAACATATTCACAGGCATAGCGCTGAGGGCAAAATTATGAAACACAAACCCTGTCTCCCTACAGTGGAGTAACAGACTCCAGGATAACCCCACGTCTGTTCTGGCCCAAACAAGCAGAAGAATGACGTGTTCTCAGCGGAGTTAGGGAGGCATCTAGGAGGTCAGAACGGGAGGGGCTCATAGTGGCTGGAGATACAGATTGGAGAGAGGTGAGCATATAGCATAGGGGCATCGAAAGCCCAAAGACTGTATATCACTTAGGGAATGAGTGTAGTTAAAAATATAAGAAGCTCAAGAACTGAGTTCCAAGGAGCTCTGATGTTAAGAATTCAGTGAAATGACCTGAAGCAACAAAGAAAGGAGGAAAAGGAGGTGAGGGAACCATCCTGGGAGCTGAGTGATGAGGGATTTTCAAGGAGCAGCGTGATGAACTGCCGGCTACTGCTGCCCAGGCAAGGGGGATGGAGGCAGAACTGACCATTGCGTTCAGAAATACGCAGGTTATCAGTTTGGGTGAGTTGTTGGGAGCAAAAATCTTACTGATGAAGGAGCCTTGGCCGTCAGAGCAGAGTGAGGATGGGGAGGAGGGCTTGTGGCTTAAGGCAAGAGGGGAACATGTGTGACTGGGGGAATAAGCAGACCAGGGAAAGCGGCATGAAAAAAAGGACTCAGAGATAGAATTTGGAAATAACAACAACAACAACAACAACAACAACAACAACAAAACGAAACAACAAAACTTAAAAGATGGCTCAAATGTGAGTCAAAGTTTTAGGAAGTGGGTTGGCATGGCCTCTCCACTCCTGAGTCCTTATTCTTTTTTGTTTGTTTGTTTGTTTTTTAATTTTTATAGTTTATTTTTGAGACAGAGAAAGACAGAGCATGAGGGGGAAAAGAGCAGAGAGAGAGGGAGAAACGGAATCTGAAGCAGGCTCCAGGCTCTGAGCTGTCAGCACAGAGCCCCACGTGGGGCTCAAACCCACGAACCATGAGATCATGACCTGAGCCGAAGTCGGACACTTAACCGACTGAGCCCCTGGGTCCTTATTCTTAACTCTTTGCCTTCCTACCCTAAAATTTTCCCCTTTTAGAGTACAGTCTGACTCCACTTTGCCTCCACACATTCCACGTGCATACACAGATACCGTTTTTATGGAATATAATCTAACCTCGTCAATAGGTGCTCACATTGCTTGCCTGGTTGAAATCCTTTGTTGACCATCAGTGCCTGGCCGGAACACATTAACACCTGTTTTCAAGCGGAGTAAATGACTGTGTGGTACGTATAGCCAGTTGTTTGTGTATGAATGTTGATATAAAGACACTAAAGTCTAAGCAAGCAGTCAGATTTGATTTTTCAACTCAGAAGAAGCAAGGAGTACATTTTTTGTGTGAATAATCCGTGGTTAACGTTGAGTTGGATTTTATGGAAGAAGTTGCTTTTGGAATTGCAAGGGAGAGGATGAACTGGGCAGTAGAGTTCCCCATTTTGGTTGGTGTAATGGCCACTATTAGATATTTCAAGTGATCAGGACAATAGGAAATAGAAGGAAAAAAATCACATACACACACAGACACACACACAGACACCCACACACACACTGCTCATTACACTTTTGCTATGCACAAAAAACTGTAATAAGCCCTTCCTATATACTATCTTGTTTATTTTGTGACAGATATTACACAAAACAATTTTGGAAGATTGAGGAAAATGTCTTGAGAAAGATACCTTATATAATGTTGTGACTTCCAGGGAATAGTTTCCATTACTAATAGAAGCAAAGATGATGTTTCAGTAACTCAGGTCAGCATTAGCGTCAAATGATGAAGAAGTAGGTCAATGACTCTTAGAACTCAACACAAGACTTTGAATTTCTAATCAGTTATTAAACTTTTAAGTACATTATTGCAATGTTAAATGAAAATACTTGTCCACTAAGGGCACTTAGCTTGAGCTGTCTTAACAAAATGCTATAGACTAGAGATTCAAGAGACATTCCTTTATCACAGTTCTGGATTTGGACATCCAAGGTCATGAAGCCACCAGATTTGGTTCTCAGTGAGAGCAGTGCTCCTGGCCACCTCCTGGTAGTTGGCCACCTACTCACTGTATCCTCAGGTGGTGGGGAGAGGAAGCTCTGGTCTTTTCCTCTTCTTGTAAGAGCACTAGTTCCATCATGGAGGCTATACCCTCTGGTATCATCTAGCCTTAATTTCCTCCTAAAGGCCCCATCTCCTGATATGATCATACTGGGGTGTAGGGCTTCACTATATGGCTTTGGGAGGGGCACAAAAACTCAGTCTATAGCAGGTGACATGCTAATTCTATCCTTGGAGCTGACCTAAGTATGAACAAATGAAATTATTATTTCAAACTTTGTAGTTTCTCTCTTTGTGTGAATAATTGTATTTTTCTCTCATATTTCTAAGTACTTTCCTTAGTATAAAGAAATCAAATATACTTTTTCAAAGGCCAACATATTGTTCATGCTAAGGTTTGTATTATGTCATTGGAAGTAATTCCGAATTTTTAAAATTAATTAATTAATTTTTTTAACATTTATTCTTTTTTGAGAGACAGAGAGACACAGAATGCGAGTGGGGGAAGGGCAGAGAGAGAGAAGGAGACACAGAATCTGAAGCACGCTCCAGGCTCCAAGCTGTCGGCACAGAGCCAGACACGGGGTTCGAACTCACAAACTGTGAGATCATGACTTGAGCCAAAGTCGGATGCTTAACTGACTGAGCCCTCCAGGCGCCCCTGTTTTATCTTCTAAATGTTGCATTTTTTATAATGGCAGATTTAGTATCTTCAGTACTTTATTATTTTCTACTGAGATTTGGTGACACTTTAGTGTTAATGTGTCATTTTAATATACTACATCAATCTAAAATGTGTTTGACATTCTTTTCCATCTAAAAAAAATTGTTCTACATTTTGATATAGGGCTTTTATTCACTCTCTTTGATGTACACCATGCAAAAGGAAAAGAGAGACGGAGAGAGAGACGCAAAGAGAAAGACAGAGTGTGAGCTACGGACACAGAGAGGAAGTGTCCACATAGAGAAGATATAAATGGAATTGCAGTCCTCTGTAGAATTTCTCCTTGCAATATCAGTTAGCTTTCACTAATTAATCCACAATATGTTGGATGTAGAGTAAATGACAATGGAGTGACTTTATTATGCTTTTAGTGTCTAGCACTTTGCAGGCATACTCTGTGCCTGCATACATACCTTTTGTCACTTTCTGTCCTGATTAACAGATCCAGTAGGTTCAATTTCCTCCCTGTGATACGAGTGCAGATATTGAGCCTTACAGGAAATAATTGCTTTCTCAAGTCTATCTGAGTTTTAAAAAAAATCATTTTTTGTCCATAATACCATCCAGTCTTTCAAGTCGGCTTCTTTTTTTTCCAACTTTACTGAGGTATGATTGGCATACAAACAGCTGTACATATTTAGTATATATGACTTGATGAATTTGGAGATAAGTTTACATCTGTGAAACCATCACCAGAATGGCCATAAACTTATGTATCGCTTTCCCAAATTTCCTCCATGCCCTTAATTTTTTTAAAAACAATTAAATTATTTCTTCTTTGGTGGTGAGAGCATTTAACACATCACCCCTCAGGTTGGCCTTGGATGGTGAATGAGCTAAACTATTAACCCCACAAGTGGGTTTGTCTCCACTGCCATTTGGAATCCTTTCTACTATTGTCTAGTTGAATTCTCACTGTCAACGGAGTGGGCAGGGGTTGGGACAGATATTCTTTATGCTGTGATGTTTACCCTCTCTTTCTGCTCAGACCCTTCTCCATGCCCTCCTTTTCGGTTACAATTCAAGAGGATTTATTTATTAACTTACATGCCAAATATTTTCTGAGAGTCTGTTTTATTCCAGGCACACAAAAACTTCTAAGTGTAGTTGCAGACTTGTAACATCCAACTTCAGTTAAATCAGAAGTCCAGTCTTAGGAAAAATTAAATTATAACGATGTGAAACTCTGTTTCCTTCTTTTACCCTTTAGTCGCTTGCCCCAGTTTCCTTGATAGGCTGAGGTTAAGGGCCATGGTCTAACGCTCTGACTCTAACTTTCTCCTCTTTCCACTGTCCTCCCTAGAAGTCATTACCTTTTCTCATTGCATTCCCTGTCTCCCCCTCTGGTGATTGCCAAATTTTCATTCAGACCTTTCTCCTGAGTTCCAGATCCTACCTTTCTGATGGCCTTACCTGCCTATCTTGTCACCTTCACAATTGAATATCAATCTCCATTGCTTCCCAAACCAAAATTTCTTCTATTCTCTACTTCAGTTAATGTCCCTTTCATTCACTTATGGCCCCCAAATCTTGAATTTGTGTTAATTTTTAAAAATTTATTTTGAGAGAGAGAGAGAGAGTGAGAGTGAGAGTGAGAGACTGGCAGAGAGAGAGGGAGAGAGAGAGAATCCCAAGCAGGTTCCACACTGTTAGCACAGAGCCTGACTTGTTGCTTAAACTCACAAAATGTGAGATCATGACCTGAGCAGAAACCAAGAGCTCAAGTGACTGAGCAACCTAAGCTCCCCAAAGTTGTGTTGATTTATGTACAAATTTATAAAACCATGATGCTTGTACCTCCCCTGAATTAGTCACAGGAAGTATTAACTGCTTGCATATTATCCAGAGCCCTCTAAGAATATACCTAGAATGTGCCAGATACAATAATCCAATATGTATTGGCTTCTCTATGGGTGGGCGGACATCTTACTTAGAGATTTATAAGTAAATCATTAGGACCAAGTTTTCTCTCCCCTTCCCATCCATACCCCCAAGGTGTAGTCTTGGGTCAGAGAATAAACTTAACATATTCCATAAGGTTTTCACACATGAAACTTGAAATGAGGCTTCCCATTGACTTCGCACGTGTGGGTGCTTAGCCGAACCCTCTCCTTGCATTTATTAGGACTGGTGCAGAGGTTAAAATGATGATGTAGGTGATGCCTACATAAATTTATTGTTTAAAATCTATTTTCTGTTTATGTTTTCGTATCTAGAGTATAAATGTAACATGGGCCAATGATAATCTCTTGCTGCTACCATCCTGTCTTTGTGAAGCTCACCCATCTGCCGCGGTACCATTTCCCCATGGCGGCTGTGGGTTTCTCTGGAATGCAGTCTCATTCTGTCTCCCTAGCCTCCCTTCATCCAGCTGCACAAATAGGCAATTAGAAAATGTGACAGCCAAGAAGTGGATTCAATTTGACCCCTGAAGAAATTGAAACCAAGGCTCTGCCACCTTTAGAGGGGTGGCCAGAGCCACCGAGCTGTCACCCAGTACCGGTTCCTGACATGCATTTACTCTGAACATAATTAAATGTGATGGGTGTTAACTACTCTGTAAGGATATGTACTTCGAGAACTCAAACTTAGGAGTGTATACTTGATGTTGAATGTAGATAGACCTTCCTTCAAAGAGTTGGATTCAGCCAATGTGAACGTCTTACGTATTGGATCCTTGGGATTGGAAATACAGAGCATCATCCTGTCTTTAAGAAAGAGGTTGGGGAAAGGAACATTCTCTGCAAAAAGACGAGCAGGATACTGCTGTCTCCAGGTACCAAATGTGGGCAGATGGAGGAAAATGACAGCTTTATGAAAACCATTTCTATCTTGTTGATTTCTCAGTGACGATGGGGACAGAAACAGCGAATGAATCTGTTCTTCTCATTTGGCAGAGGAGGGCCAGGATTTCGGAAGGGGTAGCTCAGGTGAGATGTGTCCTGGGGCAGACACGGGAACAAAAGGACCTCTTCTAGATTTTAGATAAAAGGGTGAGCTTTTCGGCTCCAGGCCTGAGGTCACATCAGAGATCTGGAAGGCTAAGTGACTACTGCTCGTAGACATGGACATGCCGACTCCAGCAGCCCAGGGCATTTTCTCGTGTCACGGAGAATTTTACAGAGTGATCTTCCCAGGACTCTGATGCTTCCAATTAATAGGTAATAGTTGCTAGTTAATTAAAGGTGCCCGTTTCAGAACGCGTTATAGAATCATAAAGAGTTAGAAATTAAGTGCGTTTAAGCTCCGAGGGACTCCGTATGAATTTAATGAATAGCTAAGTATTTCACCAACACTGAATTCATATTCCTGACAAGTATTAATTATTTTAACTGCCTGCTTTGTACTCGCAACTTTACCAGGTGCTGTGAAAATAATTGGAAAAAGAGAAAGAAGTGTGCTATGTAGGCTTTTATAATCTTAATGGAAAGATACACTGTCCTTTAACAAACAAACTTGAAATGGATCTACGTAAAAGGAGTCACGAAGGGCATTCACTGGGGAGACTTCAGGATGGGATGAATCTGAAACTCTGCTCTGTGGGAAGATTTTCATTTGGTAGAAGGGGAGAGAGGAACTCTTTGGCTGTGAAAGACAACTGGAATGCATCCTGATGGAAGTGTCACCGGGGCGGGTGGTGGGGGTAGCGTCAGTGTCCAAACTCCGCAGTTGGGAGGGTGGGTCAGTCCCTCCCATGACCCCGATGAGCTGTGTGAGCCTGGCCAGGGCATTTTCTGTGCTTCCCCTTCCTCTCTTGCAAATAAGGTTGAGAGGCAGCATGAACCTCTCAGAAGTGGCTGTGAGGATAAGTTAGGTGACTCACTCAGAGGACTTCAGGTGACATCTGTCATGTCTTATTACATGCACAGTCAGTGTGTCGGCTGCTCTTTGGGCTCAGAAGGGAATTAGAAGATGGTGTTGGAACAGTCACGAGTGGCTGGTAATGACCCTGATTGGCATGGGGTTCAAAGACAATAGCAGTGGGCGTTAATCTATAGGAATAAAAGTGTGGGGTTAGGAAGGTTTTGGGAAGCCATATTATAAATTATAATGAAACAGAAAAAAGACAAGATAGACAGGTGAGTTCAGGGCATGGATATAAACATGAGATAATGACAAACAGCAGTTGGATGGTCCCTTTGACAATGGATTGAACGGAGAAAATTCGCATTATTAAGCTGACTGAGCACTATTGCCATTCATTCTGTTCTGCTGGGGCAATGCATGTTATATATATATAATATTATGTATAATGTGTGTTTTTATATACCACACACACATATATATACTTATGCTTTTATGTATATAATGTAATATGTGACCATCATCTCTCTACATATTTTAGTTAAAAAAATTTTTTTTTTTAATTTTTGAGAGAGAGGGCAAGAGGCAGGGAGAGAGGGAGACACAGAATCTGAAGCAGGCTCCAGGCTCAGAGCTGTCGGCACAGAGCCTGACGCGGGGCTCGAACCCATGAATAACAAGCTCATGATCTGAGCTGAAGTCAGATGCTTAACCGCATGAGCTACCCAGGTGCCCCTGAATACTTTAACTGCATCGTTTCGTGTAACCCTCAAAATAACCCTGCAAGGCACTGTTCTGGGTGAAATAGTGCCCTCCTTAATTCCTGCCCGCCTGGCACCTGAGAATCTGACCTCACTTGAAAGTGGAGTCTTTGCAGATGGGCTGAGATGTCCCACTCGATGAGGGTGCGTCTTTCAGTGAAGGCTCGTGCCCTTATGAAAGGAGGGGTTTGGGCACACAAACACACAGAGGGAAGGGGACCGCGCAAATGTGAAGGCAGGTGTCAGACTCCACAGATGGCTGGCGGCCCTGAGGAGTGAGGAGAGAGGCATGGGAGGCTTTCCCTCGGGGCCTCAGAGGGAGGGAGGCCTTCCTGACTCCTGGAGGCCAGACTGCAGCCTCCAGGACCCTGAGAGAGTGAGGCCCTGCTTCCCGGCCCCGTCGGTGGGACTCGGGATCGCAGCCCTTGGAAGCGATGCACGTGCGCACAGAGACCAACCAGTGGTATGGACCACATGCTTGTGTTTAAGGAGGTTAAACAGATTGCTCAGGATGAGGGCGCTAATCAGGGACAGGGTGGGATTCAGACCCGCCTGTGTGTGAACCCAGCGTTTAGCGCTGCCCCGTGCGGCCTCCGATTTCATCCTTGGGTGGTGGCTCCGGGCCGGTCCCGCATCCCTGTGTGTGAGCCCTTCCACCTCTGTGGCTCTGGGACCTTGAACTGTTGGAACCAGTTGCTCTGACCCAACAGGTGGGGAAAGGAGGCTGTTCGCAGAGCGGCATGAGAATACGGGCACTTTGTGCGGCAGAGAGCCGGCCGTGAGCCACGGAAAGGCCACGGTCAGAAGACATCCTTTCCCTCCATCCATCTGACCCCGATTGTTGGTGGGATGCCTGACACTCTGTTTCCTCGGGCACACACGTTGCCCTGGAGCACAGATTTCTGAGGACAGGTGCACATCTGGCCCCTCTGTGGCCGGTTTCTGGAATGCAGGCGCTTCAGCCCAGAGCCGTGTGGGGCCGTGCCGGTGGGGCCCCGGGCCAGGACCCTGTCTCCATGGGAGCCAGGTCCTTCTGCCGTTCACTGCCACTCGTTCTGCAGGGCTGCCCGCGTGAACTGCGGAGGCCTGCCCCTCCTCCTCTAGCCTGGTGGCCCCCGCCCCCAAGGCCCCCAGACCACAGCTCCCTTCCTCCCCTCAACCCGCCCCTGCAATTCCCTTGACCTCCTCTGCAGCCTCACCGTCCTGATGTCCAGGCTCAGGAGACGGGGAAGACTGAATGGTGTTGTTACCACACACCAGGAAAGCATCTAGTCCTCAGTCCTGGGTTTGGAACCTCAATTCCAGAATATTTTTTTTAAAGTGTTTTGAGAAGAATCCATTTCTTCCTTACCTATGCTGAGGCCATTTGCCATCTCTGGTGATTGGGAGGAAAGTTGTCTCCTTACTCATTCTGCCTTTGCTGCTCACTCTTTGCCTCAGGCCAAGTGCTTTCCTTTGATCCCAGGCAGGATGTGGGGGGAGAGAATGAACTGGTAGAAATGTGTCCAGACTCTGCCCATCTGTGGTCTGCAGTTCCAGGGATGGGAAATGCACTTTTCTGCCTACTGCTGGGTCCCTGGGGTCTTTATTTAAGCTTTGTCCTCTGCCTAGAATGTTCTCTTTCAAATGAACCTCTCTTCTCCCTGCTGGAACTTTCTCTGATATTCTCAGGCAGCACTAACCCTTGTCTCCACTGTGTTATCTGTGATGATTCCTTGAGGTTTCCATGATGGTATCTTGTACCGGAACGGGTATCGTATAAGAAAAAGGTCATTCCTTGTGCACCATCCACTCCATTAATTAGTACATAGTCACTGGACCCCCGCCCTCTGCTGTGTGCCATGCTCAGTGCTAGAAATAAACAAAAAGGGGAGAATGGGTTCTGGGCAGACAAAGGATGGGGCAGAGACATGATAAGAAAGTATTTTCTTTTTCTGCCCTAATAAATGCCATGATATTTCTTTTTTTTTTTTTTTTTAATTTTTATTTCTAGGAGAGAGAGAGAGACAGCGTGAACAGGGGAGGGTCAGAGAGAGAGGGAGTCACAGACTGAAACAGGCTCCAGGCTCTGAGCTGGCAGTCAGCACAGAGCCCGACGCGGGGCTCGAACCCACGAACCGCGAGATCATGACCCGAGCGAAAGTCGGACGCTTAACCGACTAAGCCACCCGGGCGCCCCCATGATATTTCTTTTTAAAAAAATTTTTTATAGTTTATTTATTTTTGAGACAGAGACACAGAATGACAGAGAGAGAGGGAGACACAGAATCTGAAACAGACTCTAGCCTCCAGGCTGTCAGCATAGAGCCCGATGTGGGGCTCGAACCCCCGAACTGTGAGATCATGACCTGAGACAAAGTCAGGCACTTAACCGACTGAGTCACCGAGGCGCCCCAAATGCCATGATATTTCTATCCCTGTTCCCAGCACAGAGTGTGTGTGTTAGTCAAGGTTCTTGAGAGAAATGGATAGGATACACATACACACACACGCACCAGGGTGGGGGAGATTTATTTTAAAGAGTTGGCCCACATGATTGTGGTGGCTGGCGAGTCAGAAATCTGTGGGCTCGTAGGCGGAAAATTCAAGTAGGAGTCAGGGTGGCAGGCTCACGTTTGAAATCTGCAGTCTGCAAAGTGAGGCAGGGCTCTGTGCTGCAGCCTTGAGGCAGGATTCATTCCGTTCTCTCTTGTAAACCTCAGTCTTTTCTCTTAAGATCTTCAACTGATGGGATGCGGCCCACCCACACTGTGGAGGGCAGTCGGCTTTAGTCAGAGTCAGCTGATTGAAGACTTAGTCACATCTGAAAAAATACCTTCAGAGCAACATACAGACTCCTATTTGGCCAGAGAGCTGGTCCCTGTGGCTTAGTTATGTTAACACGTGTAATTAACCATCACAGACTTTCACAGGGGACTAGTAAGAGTTAGGTTTAGTGAGGATTTACCACGGATCAGGCACTGTTCTAAGTGCTTAAAATGTCTTCGCTCCTTTCCTCCTCCTCATGGCCCTTTGATCTCAGAATAGGTCTAAACACAGGCTTGGACCCACGAAGGACTTGTCACAGCCCACACTGCTAGTTGTGGTAGAACTGGATTGAAACCCAGATTGAAGCCCAAGGCGCTGGAGCTCCAGATTTGTCAAATAAAAACAAATCTGGATTTAAGTCAGGAGACTCTATCTGAACCGACTGCAATGGAGGGACACTGACCTTAGATCTGCAAGCATCTCGCCATCAAGGGGGAAGTGGCCTTGCTTCTCTGGGGAGGGGCTGGCAAGGCCAGAGGAAACGTTGGGGAGGGGGCCCAGGAGGTCGGGTGGGCGTGCGGCAGGATTTAGAGCGTTAACGGGACATTTCTGTCCCTGTGGATGGTTTATTTTTGGAACGAGCTGTTCAGGGAAGATGTTCAGCCCCTCGGCGCTTGCTTCCGCGTGAGACTGACTGGGCTCAGGGGCCTGGGTGGAGGGGCTGGGTCGAGCCCAGTCGGCGGGTAGATAGGCGGCTGTGAGCTCGCCGTCATAGTCACGCTCATAAAATCTACAGTCTCCAGGAGGTCCGTACAGTGTTAGGAATGAATGAGCTAAAGAGCAAAACACTTTCCCTAAGGACATTGTATGATAGTCTATGTGACAAGTCAGGACGTCTTTCTTACTGTTGAAACTAGGACTTTAGCCTCCGCATCTGCGGTGAATGCCTGCTTCTCTTAGTTTTCATAAATAGGTTCTGATAGCACCTAGTGAGTGGCAGCATGGGCAGATCAGTGTTGAACCCATTCATTCATTCATTCGTTCATTCATTCATTCAGGATTAAGAGCTCATGTTTTCTTTTTCACTTTTTTAAAATGTATTTAATGTTTTACTTTTTTTTGAGACAGAGAGACAGAGGATGAGATGGGGGGTTCAGAGAGAGGGAGGCACAGAATCTGAAGCAGGTTCCAGGCTCTGAGCTGTCAGCACAGAGCCCGATGCGGGGCTCAAACCCACGAACGTCAGATCGTGACCTGAGCCGAAGTCAGAGGCTTAACTGACTGAGCCCCCCAGGCGCCCCATGGACTCCTGTTTTTAAGTGTGCCCAATAGCAGGCTGGGTATGGGGAAGACTGAGGGAAGTAGAGGTTGCTGTCGGCAGCCTCGCAGAAGGAGGGACGGCTACAGCAGACAACGGCCGACAGTATTTAACACTTGGGGGAGAAGGAAGATCGGCGGTGGGGCAGGGGGTCAAGGTGGAGTGGGAGGCGAAGAGGACTGGCATCTCTCAGCTTCTCTGAGCCAGGACACTAAGCCAAAGCTAAAGCTGGCCAAAGGCCTGTGGTCCTGGAAGGATGGAATGTTCCAGAACTGCAGGCACTTGGCTATGATTGGCACCGGTCTCTGGAGGCCTTCAGCGCGCAGCTGGGCATTTGGAACAGAGAGGGGAAGGATTATTGGTTTGGCCCCAGTGTGTTTGGTTATAGGCGAGCGCTCCGGACAGGTGTGCATCTTCCTACCCTCAAGGCGGATGTCGCCACCTCTGACCTGCACGGGACAGTGATTTAAGGCTCTTTCTGGTTTTGCAAGAGGAATGGCAAGAAGATGAAGCAGAAGCTAGTCATTTAGGTCTCATTCCTTCTTTGCTATCCATTTTCTCACATGAATGTCAGGAAAAGTGTGGGAGGGAAATGTTGGATTAAAACAGCACATTAAAAACTTTTAATCTAGGAAGCCTTCGCATTTCAGGGAGAGGAGGGCAGATGGCAAACACAATAACATATTGTCTCCTGGCTTTTAGTCACTCCTCTCGGTTTCTTGCTCCAAATGATATTACTTCTTAGACCTGCTCTCTTCAAACGTAAATGTCGAGCGAGAATTAGTGGCAGAACATAAAATCTGTGCCTTCTAACTCTGCACATTCTCATGTTTATTTTTTAACATTTTGTAATTTTTTTATTTTTTTATTTTTGAGAGGGGAGGGGAGGGGCAGAGAGAGAGGGAGACACAATCCAAAGCAGGCTCCAGGCACTGAGGTGTCAGCACGGAGCCCGATACAGGGCTCAAACTCATGAACCGTGAGATCACGACCTGAGCCGAAGCAGGACCTTCACCCACTGAGCCATCCAGGCGCCCCTCAAGTTTTGACTCCATTGAAAAAAAACCAAGCATTTTTTAGGTCCTGAGTTAATACCGCAGCTAAGGTCTCTCTGATCTGTCAAATTTCAGGCAGTGTTGCTGCTTGCTATAACCAAGAGTTTTCTGATTCATTGTGCTCAGAACAGCATCTGAAAAAAGAAGAAAAACAGGATTTGTAATTTCTGTAGGAAAAAGGCACAATCTGTCTGAGGCCTGGACTGCTGCTCGGTGTACCAGTGCAGCCACAGAACAATCTGTAGATCTCACTTGCCTTTGACAGTGCGGCTGCGAGAGTCCAAAGGAAGAATGTTCTACAGGCGAAATGTACATTTCCCACTTATGAGATCAAACAAGTCATTGAGTGTGTGCCAGAGAAGAATAGATCGTCAGGGATTATCTGAGGATTTGCTTCACCCACACAATTTCTGGGCCATTGACATTTATTTTTATTTATTTTTATTTTTTTTAACATTCATTTTTATTTTTAATTTTATTTTTGATGTTTATTTATTTTTGAGAGGGAGAGAGACAGCGTATGAGCGGGGAAGGGGCAGAGAGAGAGGGAGACACAGAATCGGAAACAGCTCCAAGCTCCGAGCTGTCAGCACAGAGCCCGACGCGGGGCTTGAAGTCATGGACCGTGAGATCATGACCTGAGCCGAAGTGGGTCGCTCAACCAACTGAGCCCCCCAGGTGCCTCGGAAATTGAAATTTATAAGGGCTGTTTTGTAGAGCAGGTTATTGGCACCAATGTCAAACTCGCCTGCTGGACCCTCTGTCATGGGCTCTTAAGACGTCACCGTCCGTCACGCAGGGTCATTCCGTGGAAGAAAGATGCTTCCAAGTGTGCAGAGTGGAAAGGAAAGAACTCCAGACGAAAGCCACCCCCCCTTCCTTCCGCGGTCCCTTTATGGCCAGAACTCCTCAGCAGAGCTCTGCTCTCACCGCCTCCTGTCTCTCTGGCCTGTTGTCTCGGCGGAAACGCTGCTGCCGGGATTTCTCCCAGCCCTTGCCCGTGACCTTGGTGCCAGCTGGGACGTACTTCCCAGGCCCCTTCCCAGTCGGCCGGAAGCCACGGCCTCTGGGTATCGTGTGGTCCTGGGTCCTGTCTCCGGCTGGATGGCGTCTGGACCTCTTCTCCCCTGGATTCCCTGTCAACCTCGCCGGTGTCTGCTTCTCCGCCTTCCGGGCCGGTGCTCCCAGCCTCCAAACTTGGACCTTCAGAGCTCTCTTCTGTTTACCCTCCACCCTCTAGGGAATGACATTCCAGGCCACGAGGAGGCCATGAGTCCCACTCTTTATGCCCAGTGGAGACGTCTGCCTGGACGTCAGGCTTCCCCGCAGTGCCACACGTGCACCCGCCCATGGCGCGTCGGCCCCCCCCCCGCCGAAGCACCGCGCGCTAGGCCTTTCCCTCTCCCTGAGCTCCCCTGCCACCAGCTGCGCACATCACACGACTTAGAGGCTTTCTGGACTCCCCTCCCTCTCTCCCTCGCGCTGTCTGATCCAGGAGCCATTCTGTTCCCTCTGTCTCTGAAGGCTTACAAATCTGACCACCTCCAACTGCTTCCGTGGCCGCTGTCCTGTACGCCGTCCCCACGTCTTGCCTGGATTATCACAGCAGCCTCCTACAGCACCCCCTCTCTGCCTACACACCTTCAGTGGCTTCCTGGTGGCCACGAGTGGCGCCCAAGTCCTTGCCAGGGACAGAAAGACCCCACGGCGTCTGCCCACCGTCCTGCCTCCCTGCAGCCCATTTCCTGATCTCATCTTCACACACTCTTCTCTTTCTTCACAAATGCCCCACCTGCTTCTGCCTCAGGGCCTTTGCACGCTTGGCTCTAGAGCTTACAGGGGCATAGGTTCACCGCCTCGAGGTCTCTGCTGGAGCGTCACCTGGTCAGAGAGGCTTTCTCTGGCTCCTGAGTGAGTCAGCTTCTCCCAGCCCCTCTCCCTCTCCACCCACCCTGGTTTCTGGTTTTCACTGCACTTCTCACTGTGCAGCGGATGCCTCGTTCATATGTGTGTGTGTGTGTGTGTGTGTGTGTGTGTGTGTGTGTGTGTGAGATCTCCCAGAAGAATGCAGGTCTACAAGAGCAAGGGCTTTCTTTCGCTCGCTGCTGTCCCTTCACAGCTTCTAGAACAATGCCTTGCAGGAAGTAGGTCACTGTAACGTTTGTTTAGTGAATACAAAAATGAATACAGTCTCTTCCTAAGCATCTTTTGAAAATGTAGCAAGATTCTCACACAGAACCGTGACCCCGAGGCTGCTCCTTCTAGCAAGCAACTGTATTTGTGCCGGCACCACTCAGTTGGGTTCGTACCCGAAGAACTGAGCCCCGAATGACACGCGGCGTAGTTTTTAAATACATTGCCTGCTTCTCAGTCTCCCACAGGTGGTGACACACAAACGTGCCGTCCGATGAAGGGGCCTCATGGCACAGCGTCGGGAGGGACGTCGCGTACGCGTCTCGCCAGGGGCCTTGAGGTTTTCTTTCTTGCCTTGGGGAGGGGCCCCCGCCCTTGCCTGGTGTGGCCACCGTCACCCCCACTTAGGGACACGTGCCCTTGTCCCCAAACCGGTCACCTGCCTCCAGTTCCGTCTTCTCCTGGCTCAGTGTTTCCTTGCCAGTCAGTACAGTGTTTCCAAAACACAAACAGAGTCGGTGTCTCCTTTGCTCAGAACTCTTAGTAACCATGACCGGACTTTCCAGACTCCTTTTCCAGTGCTCAGTCATGCTGATCGATTGAGCGACTCCTTGACACGCGGCCCTGCTCCACCCCACCCCACACGCAGTCTGTCTCCTCACCCTGTGTCCCCAGGTCTTGTATTCTCGTCCCTGGAACTTTTTTTTCAGATGTTTTTTATTTTTATTTATTTTTTTTATTTCTGAGAGAGAGAGACAGCGTGAGCAGGGGAGGGTCAGAGAGAGAGGGAGACAGAATCTGAAGCAGCTCCAGGCTCTGAGCTGTCAGCACAGAGCCTGACGTGGGGCTTGAACTCATGACCCGTGAGATCATGACCTGAGCCGAAGTCGGACACTCAACCGACTGAGCCCCCCAGGCGCCCCTCTCGTCCCTGGAACTGTCTCACACCCCAGCCCTTCCCACCGGATGGTTCCCTTTCACTCGTAGGTGTCTGTCTGTCTCGAAGCTCCGAGCCTGGGGCACCTCCACACAGAAGCCAGTCCTGTGTCCCCAGGTCGGCTCCCGGGGTGCCCTGAGATGTCGCTGTGGCAGAGTGGGTCGCTGTACGTATAACGACATGGCTCATTTGCTTCCCTGCATCTGGACCTCACAGTGGGCTTCACGGGAGCAGGGCCTGAGCGTCTTCTCTCCCCTGAGGGTCCCGGCACCGGCACGGCTTCGGCATGTTATGTTTTGGGTCTTCATTTTGCAAGTTAACATAAAGCATCTCCACACAGCTCTCCATTGTTCCCACACCAGAAGGAGCCCAACAGCTCTTCGCCCCTTATTGAATGTGTCGTCTGTCTTGTATGTACGCAAACCCCCAAGGTCAATATGCGGTCTCTGGGTTAACCTTGCCAGCCCTCGGGAATGCAGCCTCTGTCTAGACTTGCTGCTTTCCTTGTTTGTGTTCTCATGGAAGTAGAGAGCGGGCCACATTACTGCTATGAGCGCAGTGAGAACTACCTTTGCTCATACGCCTTGAAGCACTTCTGATCCGACTCTCAAATCGGGAACTGGACCTCCCTAGGGCGACCTGGGAGGAGAAGGCATAGCTTTGGGAAGACCCCCGCCCTCTGATTCCACATCCCCTCCCACCGCTGTGGACTGGATCCCGCCATGTGCGGCGAGTGGGTTCACCCCTGCACGTGATAACCTGACCGACTGCAGGGGGGAAGCTCACGCTTCGTCGGGGTCCCAGGTTATGTGTGGATGATGGCGTTGTCGCTTATATTATACGTGTGTGTAGGGATTTCACGTGACATTCCAGGGTGACTGTGATTTTGTTAAATCTCCATGGTCTTGGGGCACCTGGGCGGCTTAGTCGGGTAAGTGTACGGCTTCGGCTCAGGTCATGATCTCACGGTTCGTGGGCTCGAGCCCCACGTCGGGCTCTGTGCTGATGGCTCAGAGCCTGGAGCTTGCTTCTGATTCTGTGTCTCCCTCTCTCCCAGCCCCTCCCTTACTCTGTGTCTGTCTCTTTCTCTCTCTCAAAAATAAATAAACATAAAAAAAATTTTTAAATTCTCCATCGTCTTATATGAAGAACAGTTGTCAGTGTGGTTTTTGAGTCAAAGATGTCAAATGTCTTTCTCATATCTGGTCTCTTTCAGGGGGTAATTTCTAAATTTGATTTTCCTAAGTCCAGGCATTACTCTAAGTTTTCCACTGGTATTTTTCATCAAAAACCGCACGGCCATCTGAAACTATGCCTAAAGCGACTCTGTTTCCTGTACCCCACTCCCCTTTCTTTATGGAAAAGTCCTTTCCTCCCGCACCCTCATTTGTCAGTAACGGGTGATTTTTACCCCCAAAACTCCAGTTTCAAACCTGGCAGTTACTTTGGATTTTGGTGTTGTTTTTTTTTTCTTTTGTCTGAACCGATCATGAGCCTTGAACCTTGCAGATCTCACCAGTGAGTCTTGGTCACAGAGCCGACCCCCACCCCGCATTTCACTCACTGCTGCCTGAAGGGCTGTTGGAAACTTCTGTATTGCTTGCTTTTTGTCCTGTTACGTCTCTGTTTCTGATGTTTTACCAACTTTCATCATCCATTCACTCTTGAACTCCCCAAATGTATCTTTTCAGTGCATATTTGTGCCCAGGAGGGTGTTAAACGCTAGGGAGGGTAATCACGGGCACTAGCAGGTGCGGTCCTTAGCTGATGCGTGTTACAGCCCAGGATGAGAAGTCACCCCCTGGGTCTGGGTTTCTGATCTTTCTCTGTGTGCTCTCTCTCTCTTGCTCTCTCTCTCGCTCTCTCTTGCTCTCTCTCATCAGGAATGTGAACGTGAACTACCCGTTCTTGCTCAGCTCGTAGATGGAACCCTGCTCCACATAGGTCTTGTTTTCTCATAGGACAATTTCTGGTCTCTAAGTTTCGAGTGCAATGGTGGGAATCTAGGGGGGCATTTGTCTTCAGAGATGCTTCCTCCCTATAACCTACTTGCCGATCTGGACTTTCATTCCAGTGTCTCTATTTTGTGCACTGTCCGTACGCTCCCCCCACCCCCTCAAGGACCAGGGTCACCGTACCTGGGAGCTTGTTAGAAGCGCAGATTCGCGGGGCCCCATCCCACACCTGCTGAACCGGATACTGGGGGTGCGGCAGGGGTCTGTGCTCTGACACGCCCTCCAGGTGATTCCGTAGTTTTCGTTACATTCTAGAGGTTCTCAGTTGGCCAGGCTGGTCATACTTACTCTTGGCACCTACTGAAATTCTCTGCCCAGGGGACAGAGATGCTGAACAGTGTACAACCGATAGGATAGTGACACAGAAACAATGGTCCCTTCGCCAGTGACCCGGCCATCCCTCTGGACAACACGAGGAACCTGGCCTAACCCAGACGTGATGAGTGAACTCCCGATCTCCCGCCCGTCTGTGCTTCCTCATTCCATTTCTTACGCTGATCTCCATCTCAGAGTGTCTCTGTTGCCTTCCGCTTCCAAGGTCTGAGTTAAAGAGTACCCGCTTCAGGGATCTGTCTGGATTTCCTAAGCCAAAAGACTCAAACTCCTCTGTATGCCCACAGGCGTTTTATCCGTGGATCTAGAATGTGCTTGTTTGTATTTGCCTTCTAATAGAGTTCTTGGTAGAAATGCCTTCTCTTCCCCACTCTGTGCAGCTCAGGACAGGATTGCGTCTCCTTTCTGTCCCCAGCAGAGTGGCCGGCCTGTGAGAGGCTCGTAGCAGAAACTTCTTTTCCCTTCCCTCCCCTTGCACTTTTGCGGCTCCCAACGCTAGAAACGCAGAGCGCTACGGATGGACTTGGCAGTGGGAGGAGATATGAGAAACATAAGAAAGGAAATACTGCCCATTACAGTCTAAGACCAAAATCTCACAGGATGCATCTCTAAGCAGGAAGCCGGCGTCTGATAAATGAGCCGCTTCGTGCAGAATGGGTGCATGATATAAGTAGCCGTAATCCCAGCTCGCTCCACTTGCGTGATTCTAGAAGCCATTTGTGAACACTCTGGCGCAGCATAGATTTGACAGCAGCCTTCATTCCCTTCACAATTGAAAGTGATTCTATAATGAAACAAGATTACCTTCGTGTTCTAGTAAAATGAGGATCCCAAACACAGTTTCACGTCCGATTTGGATTTTCAGAAGAGAAGGCTTGAAGCTAAGCTAGAGAATCCAGGCCACGGTGTTCATCGTCTCCACGCCCTTTGAACGTGGGACACACGTGTGGGAGTGGCCTGCCCCCTGTCTGGGAGCCCTGGGGACGTCAGCATGGATTATGCCCTTGAGGGACACAGGAGGGGGTGTGTGGATGGGACGGCTGCTGGTCACCTCCAGGAGGAGACTGACCCTTTTCCACCCGTGGGAATGACGTAGGCAGGAGAGGTGTTGTGTTTGTCTGTTTCGACCACCATAAAAATAGTGCCACCCACCGGTGGCTTGAACTCCAGAGATTCTTCTTCTCACTGTTCTAAAGGCCAGAAGGTTCTGATCGAGGTCCTGGCAAATCCGGGTTCTGACGTGCCGTGTCCTCCCATGGCCTTTTGCTGGTGGAAGCAGAGACAGGGGTGTCTCTTCCTCTGGGTCAGGGCACCCCCATCACGGCAGCGCCTCACCTTAATTACCACTTCAAGGCCCCATCTCCAAATGCAGCCACACTAGGTTTTGAGGCGTCGACATGGGTTTTTCGAGGACACGGGTCAGTTTGTAACGGGTGTATTTTGGTTGATTGCTCGTGTCAGGACAACTGTGTTGGTTTGGGTCCATTGAAACACAGACATTGAGATGTGATGAGATGCGGAAGAGATCTGGTGGGAAACACCAGCGAGGAGCAAAGGGGAAGGACCCCGGGGTGGCTGGAAGAGACTTCAGAACGCGATGCTGGTGTGACCCCAGTTGTGTTAGCTCATTAAGGCCGCCGTCATCAACTCCCACGGGCCTGGCGGTCCAAACAACACACATGTACTTTCTTCCAGTTCTGACAGCTTGGGAGTCCAAGATCAAGGCATCAGCAGACTGGGTTTCTTTTTTCTTTTTATAAAAATTTTTAAATGTCTATTTATTTATTTAAAATGTTTTAAAATTTTTATTTAGTGTTTAATTTTGAGAAAGAGAGAGACAGACAGATGGACAGAGTGTGAGCAGGGGAGGGGCAGAGAGAGAGAGGGAGACACAGAATCCGAAGCAGGCTCCAGACTCCGAGCTGTCAGCACCGAGCCCGAGGCAGGGCTTGAACTCTCAGACTGGGAGATTGTGACCTGAGCCGAAGTCAGACGCTTCACTGACTGACCCCACCAGATGCCCCAGCAGGTTGGGTTTCTTCTGAGACATCTCTCCTTGGCTTGTAGATGGCCACCTCACTGCGTCTTGATACAATCATCCTGTGGTCCATGCGTATCTGTGACCTGATCTCTTTTCTTTTAAGAACACCAGTAAGATTGGACCAGAGCCCACCGTAATGACCCCATTTAACCTTTCGTACCTCTTTAAAGACCTTGTCTTCAAATATAGTCCCACCCTGTGGTACTGGGGGGTTAGGACTTCAACATATGAATTTTGGGAGACACATTCAGCCCGTCATACCAATGAAGAAGAGAAGGAAGCCAAGGAAAAGGCAGCAGAGTCCAGAGAATTCTCCGCTGGGCTGATGAGTGGGCCTCCAGAAGAGTCTATCAGAGAGCCCCACATCTCCCAGGAGCAGACCTGCCTCAGTGCCCTTGCCACGCTCTGTCATTTGGCTGGGAACAGCTCGTCAGAAGCTCTCCCTTGTTGTGATTTGGGCACAGTTTGTCGGGCCATCAATTTGCTCTGTTTTTTGCTACGTGAGTTATGAGCAGGCATTTGAAGGACACTCACTGCAAAGCCTTTTTTGTCGCGTGGTAAAGAGAAATAACAGAGATTTTAACGGTAAAAACCTGTAAAACTGGTATCAAGAATAGAGATTCAGATGTGCAGGGTGTACAGGTAGGACCACAATCAAGATATAAAGCAAAGCCAAGTGAGACAGTGTACACTCTCCCAAAACACGAACAGGGTCTGAATCAGAAGGTCTCAGATTCTGAGCATTATAATTTGGAGTCCGAAAGGAAGGCCAGTGTTTATTACTAAAACTAGCGGAAGCTCTCCACCAAACGAGAGCCAAAATGCAGACGCCGTTGACGTCTTTGCATCAAAATACTCTCAATTTTTATTTTCACTCATGTAAAACTCGACATTCTTGATATATTATAAAGTCAGTCCAGAAGTTTTCCAGAAGGGAATGGACAACTTGTCTTGGACGATTTGGATATTTTTGTAGCTGGCAACAATGGTATTGGGGAGGTACGGCATTAAGAGAGGCTGGAATTGCCTCCAACACTAGGGTTGGCCTCTTGGAGGGAAATGGAGTCATGTGTAGTGGGCGGTGCAAAACACAGGGGCATCCAGGGCACGTGATGTCCTGTAGAAGTGGCTGCTTGCCACACCTGCCCACCCCAGTGCCTTTGCTCTTCCCTGGCCGCTGCTGTAGGTTGATGCTATGACATTCCAATACTCCACCATTTTGGGCCAAGAATAGTTACCAAGTTGATATGATTCAATTTTGGTTTAGGTGCTTATTCTCAAATTTTATTTTATTTTATTCTTCTGAAAGTTCCTTTTAAAAAATGTTTATTTTGAGAGAGTGAGGGTGGGTACGAGAGGGGCAGAGAGAGAGACGGAGAGAGAGAGAGAGAGAGAGAGAGAGAATCCCAAGCAGACTCTAAGATGTCAGCACAGAGCCTGACACAGGGCTTAAACTCACAAACCTCGAGATCAAGACCTGAGCTGAAATCAAGAGTTGGACACTTAAACAATTGAGCCACCCAGGCACCCCTATTTTATTAAAATTTTCTAATATGTTATTGGAATATAGCTGGCACACAATGTTACATTAGTGTCAGGTGTACATGATAACGATTCAAAGTCTCTTTATGTTCTGCTGTGCTCACCAGAAGTGTAACCACCTTTTGTCACCGTACGGCGCTATCATAGTATCATTGACTATGTCCCCCAGGCTGTGCCTTTTATTCCCATCGCTTGCTTATTCCATAACCGAAAGCCTATATCTCCTACTCCCCTTCACCCATTTTGTTCATCCCCCCACACCCCTTCTCTCTGGCAATCATCAGTTTATTCTCTGTATTTATAGGTCCAATTCTGCTTTTTGTTTGTCTGTTCATTTGTTTTGCGTTTTAAATTGATTTTGATTTTAAATTTTTTAAATATTTATTATTTTGAGAGAGAGAGAGAGAGAAGGAGAGAAAAAGATAGCACGTGCATGCAGGGAAGAGAGAATCCCAAGTGGAGCACTACTTGGCGCCCCGATCCTATGAACCATGAGATCGTGACCTGAGCCCAAATCAGGAGTCTGACACTTTAACCTACTGAGACACCCAGGCACTCCATTTGTTTTGTGGTTTAGATTCCACATATGAAGACCATCATATGGTATTTATCTTTTTCAGTCCAACCTACTTCACTGAGCATAATCTCCTCTAGGTCTATCCATGTTGTCACAGATGCCAAGATTTCAACTTTTTTAATGACCATGTAATATTCTAACATATAGACTAATATATATAACTACATTATGTATAATATATATAAACTGCATCTTTATCTGTTCATCTATCAGTGCACATTTAAGTTGCTTTCATATCTTGGCTATTGTAAGTAATACTGGAGCAAACATCGGGGTACATATATCTTTTTCTTTGTATAAGTACCTAGTAGTGTAATTACTGGACTATATGGTGTTTCTTTTAAAATTTTTTATACTATATTTATTTTTGTGACAGAGAGAGACAGAGCATGAGTTGGGGAGGGGCAGAGAGAGAGGGAGACACAGAATCTGAAACAGGCTCCAGGCTCTGAGCTTTCAGTCAGCACAGAGCCCGATGCGGGGCTCGAACCCACGAACCGTGAGATCATGACCTGAGCCGAAGTCGGACGCTCAACTGACTGAGCCACACAGGAGCCCCTATATGGTATTTCTATTTAAATTTTTTGGAGGAAGCTCTGCACTGTTTTCCACAGAGGCTGCGCCTGTTTGCATACCCCCACTAACAGTTCGCGAGTGTTCCTTCTTCACCACAATCCTCACCAACAATTGATATTTTGGCTCTTTATGATTTTAGCCATTCTGACAGGTGTGAGGCAGTATCTCCTTGTGGGTTTGAGTTGCACCTCCCTGATGGTTAGTGATAGTGAGCATCTTTTCATGTGTCTGTTGGCCATCTGGATGTCTTCTTTGGAGAAATGTCTGTTCTTATCTTCTGCCCATTTTTTAATTGGATTTTTTTAAAGTGTTGCACTGTATAAGCTCTTCATAGATTTTGGATATTAACCCCTCATTAGCTATTTCATTTGCAAATATCTTCTCCCATTCCCTGGGTTACGTTGTTCTTTTGTTGATGCTTCCTACATTGTGCAGGCTCTGTTTGTAGTGCCTATACTTTATTTTTGCTTTTGTTTTCCTTGCCTCAGGAGTCATGCCTAGGAGAATGTTTCTAAGGTCAATGTCAAAGAAAGGACTGCCTCTGTTTTCTTCTGGGAGTTTTATTGTGTCCGGTCTCTTCTTCAGGTCTTTAATCTATCCTGAGTTTAATTTTGTGTATGGTGTAAAAAGTGGTCCAGTTAACTTCTTTTGCATGTAGCTTTCCAGTTTTCCCAACGCCATTTGTGGAAGAAGAAACTTTCTTTTCCCCATTATATATTTTTGCTTCTTTTATCACAGATTGGCCATATAAGCGTGGGTTTATGTCTGCATTTTCTGTTCTGGTTCATTGATCTGTTTATCTGTTTTTGTGTCAGTATCAGACTGTTTTGATTGCCATGGCTTTGAAGTATGTCTTGAAATCTGGGATTGTGTTATCGCCAGCTTCATTCTTCTTTCTCGATTGCTTTGGTTATTTATTGCTTTCATTATTTAGGGTCTTCTGTGGTTCCATACAAATTTTAGGATTATTTGTTCTAGGTCTGTGAAAGTTGTTGTTGGTATTTTGACAGGGCATGCATTAAATCTGTAGATCGCTTTGGGCAACACAGATATTTTAATATTTGTTCTTCCAGTCCTTGAGCATAGAATATCTTTCCATTTGTTTGTGTCACTTTCAATTTATCAATGCTTTATCATTTTCTGAGTAGAGATCCTTCACCTCCTTGGTTAAGTGTATTCCAAAGTATTTTATTCTTTCTGGCGCAATTGTAAATGGGATTGTAAAAGGAGATATATCACTTTTGGACCTCTCCCCTTAATAAAGATTCATTTATAATGACTGATTTTTTTTTTCCAATTTTTTTAATGTGTATTTATTTTTGAGGGACAGAGAGAGACAGAGCATGAGTGGGAGAGGAGAAGAGAGAGAGGAAGACACAGAATCTGAAGCAGGCTCCAGGCTCTGAGCTGTCAGTACAGAGCCTGATGCGGGGCTCGAACTCATGAACTATAAGATCATGACCTGAGCCAAAGTCAGATGCTCAGCCAGCTGAGCCACCCAGGCACCCCTGTAATGACTGATTCTCTGCTATGGAAGAATACTAGGCAGCTAACTAAGGAGTTCCTTTAAGTATAGGTGATGTACACAACCAAGTATAACCAGAACATAAAACCTCCTCCTCTGTTAATTAGTAGACTAACTGCAATGTTTTGGTCACAGACATGGCAAAGGTGCTTATGGGTAAGTCCCTGACCTGGCTTTTGGGTCAAGTTTCTGATACCCCAGGTAATTATAGTCACAGACTCTCCTATGTATTCCACGCGGATGCTTTCTTCACATTGAACCACACTGGACTGATCAGAGCTGATCTTCCAGATGCAGAAAACATCAGCCTCAAGTTCAGCTTTCCTGGCTCCTCTGGGATTGCGCTTGGTGTCCATGTGCAGCCTGTTATTTGTGGCCTGCATGCATTTCCTACCTTTGTAGCTGGGAGGAGTTGAAAAAAACATTGAATGTAGAAAGAGAATCTAAAAAGAACTTTGTGGACTCGAGCAGAGAACTTAATCCACCAGTGGGGAAATTAGTAGGGGCAACTGTAGATTCCAAAATAACATGGCTCACTTTGGAAGACGTGGTTTGCTGTGATATTAGTGTTCAGCCTTCCCCAATTAATAAAATCAAAGGCTGCATTGATAAAAGTACAGTTTCTTAACCAAGAGGGGCAGACGTTCAAGGGTAATGTAAATTAATATGGGGGCCTTGGTGCATAAAGATGGAGAAGCTCGCCAGGACCGTGAGAACGATGAGGGGCCTAAAACCATTTTAGGGAGGACGAGACAAAGAGAGAAGTGTGTTTGGCCAAGGGAAGAGAAGGTTCGAACAGGGTAGAATGGCTCTGATTATTTGACGTATTGCCATGTGGAACTTATTCCTGTAGCTTATCTTGTGACTTAGACTCGTTCTCAATGGGATCCAACGGTTATAGAAAACCAGGGGGCTGACAGTGAGTGGAAACATTTTTTTGTTTGTTTGTTTTTGTTTTTGTTTCTGCTTTACCTAAGGAAGCAATTTCGTGTATTCAGAACAGTCTGCTTGGGAGGTGGTGTACAAGTTAGGCAAGTTAACTAAACTTTCATCTAACACCTTGCAGTGGGGGCTGAGAATGGCACCTGTGTTTTCACAAAATGTAATGAATTCTGTGCGTGACTTCGTCATTTTCCTGGTCTGTGTATGAGCCAGCTCTCGCCTCACTCCCCACTGCTTTCTCCACATATTGTTTAAAACCCTCACTTTTCAGGTAAGAATCCAGTGCCTTCTGCAAGATACACTCAAATCCTTTCCACGGAAAGGTGAACGTTGAGGCCCCCGTGTAGGATGGTAGAACGCAAAGGGAAAATGCCCGTGTAGGACCTTCTGTGAATGCCTCCGGCTCCGGGGAAGGCTTGGGACATGGGCTTGTCCTCTGTGTCTGTCTCTCCCTCACCTTTTCCTTCTTGTCTCTGGTTTCTACTCTTCTGCAAATCATTAAAACCCCTGCTGGTTTTTTTTTCCCAAGGGAGTCATAAAAGAACGTGAACACCAGAAAGCGAAGATTCTAGGGGTCACCCTAGCGCCTGTCCGTTGCCCATTCTGTTCTTTTTCGTGATTAGAACCTGGTGCTAAATCCTCATGTTCAGATGTCTCTCTGTCTCTCTCCATTTCTGTGACACGCGTGCACACACATTTATGCACACTGACCTCTGTTAATCATTTGAATTCATCTTTAAAAAGATTAATTAATTCAGGGGCGCCTGGGTGGCTTAGTCGGTTAAGCGTCCGACTTTCACTTAGGTCACGATCTCGCAGTTCGTGGGTTCGAGCCCTGCGTCGGGCTCTGTGCTGACTGCCAGCTCAGAGCCTGGAGCCTGTTTCAGTCTGTGACTCCCTCTCTCTCTGACCCTCCCCTGCTCACTCTGTCTCTCTCTCTCTCTCCTAGAAATAAATAAAACATTGAAAAAAAAAATAAAAAAAAGATTAATTCAAAATATATTTCATCTATCAAGACTTCCTGTTTAATGTAAAGTGTTAAAATGGTGTTTTGTAATAAATGGGGTTAACCGGGAAATCGTTGTACAGGCCTTTGCAGAATTGAGTGAATTAAATACAAGTCAGAGCACTTAAAACTCTTTTTATAAAATGTTTACAGTGTCAGCCTTGAAGGAAAGTTCTCAGGCTGATATATGCCACCCCCATAGTGCAAAATCATTCTCCTCACTGCATAATTTTTTTTTCTTATTTTAGTAGTGTATATAATTTGAAACATAAAATAAGACAACTCAGGGTGTCTGGGTGGTTCAGTCGGTTAAGCGTCTGACTCTTCATGGTGGCTTGGATCATGATCTCACGGTTCGTGAGTTTGAGCCCCACGTTGGGCTCTGTGCTTAATGGTGAGGAACCTCCTTGGAATTCTCTCTCTACCCTGTCTCTCTGCCCCTCCCCTGCTTACACTTTCTCTTTCTCAAAATAAATAAACTTTAAAAAATTGTTAAAATTGGCTCATGACAAAGTATTCACAAATACGCTTTAAAATTTTTTTAATGTTTATTTTTGAGAGACAGAGAGAGACAGAGTGTGAGCGGGGAGGGGCAGAGAGAGAGGGAGACACAGAATCTGAAGCAGGTTCCAGGCTCCGAGCTGTCAGCACAGAGCCTGATGAGGGGCTCCAGCTCACAAGCCGTGAGATCATGACTTGAGCCTGAGTCGGACACTGAACCCATTGAGCCATTCAGGTGCCCCCAAATATACTTTTTGTAATCCACACTTTGAGTTGTATTCTGATTTCTCAAATAAGTAGTTCTTTCAGTGTTGATTTAAAATCACTTTTTTACTTTTTTTAGATCTTTATTATAAAACCAGAGCAAAAATGTCTATTGAAAGTAACAACTAGATTGTTGGTATGATCCAGTTAGATTAAACAAAAACTCCTTTGGGAGGAAAAAGAAAAATAAACAAAAGTATTTTAAAGGGTAGGCAAGTTAGACAAGACTAGAATGTTACACATTTATGCCAACTATCACTTTAACACAAAAGATGTCAAAGCAAACAGTATATCTGTATAATAGAAGACAGTCATTTTTTGTCTACAATTTTTTTTCCCTACATATGCTCTGTAGACGGTGTTCTACATAATTATACCAATTTCATAATTAAATTGCTTGAACTGATTGCTCTGATAGTCAGGCGTGATTGTAATCAGTGAAATTAAGCTGATCACATTAGCACAAAATACTGGATTTTGTGTGTGTGTGTGTGCGCACGCGCACACACACGCACACACACACATACTCATGTAATCATGCACGTTTGGGCTTCTGTGCACAAGACTTTATTTTCAGAGTGTCCCTTCGTTCCCACCAATGGCCACCTGTGCTTGGACTGCTGATAGAGTGGCCGTTTCTTCACCTTCCCCGCGGTGTAATCTGGTGGTTTTGTGCCTGGCCCCGTTCCTGTGCCACTTTACGTTCCCACTCTCTCCGTATCCCACTGCTTCCCTGACGTTGTCTCAGCCATTCCATTCTGTAGGAATGTGACATGCCTGTTCTCTTTCAACTCTCCCTTTAATCCCTTAATCCTCTGGCTAGCTGCCTATCTTCACTGTCAGCTCTACTCTGAACTGTAGCTTCCAGTGTCTTCCAGAAGCTTCAAAAGCTAGTCTTGTGATCCAATGAAAATAAAAATCTACCTTTTTCTTACTTTGGGGCTTCAGTGTTTTTTTTTATTACACATATAGAAACCCTAGAAAATGTTCATTATAAATACTTTTTTTTTAACCTTGGGTGTGTGATAACGATCTGGTTAGAAAATACAAGATGGTAGCCCGGTATAAAAATGAAACTTCTTGAAACTTCAGAAGCCAGAGTCTGAATGCACCAGATCAAAATTTGATGCAGTGATGAACAATATGTGGGCCAAGCCGGAAGTCTGAACATTGTGTAAATAATTGTTATAAGATGGTGTTGTTCGGACTGATGACGACAGAGAACTTACAGTCTAAGGAAACTGGGACAGGATTGTGGGGTTTAGTGTTGTACGAGCCATCCCACCAGTGATGCCAGTGCTCTGGGAAAGGAAGAGTGTGGAGGCCACATTTCATGCCGTGGGCTCACTCAAGTGGCCACTGGATTCATAAGCTTAAAAACTACACTTGAGGGGCACCTGGGTGGTTCAGTTGGTTGATTGTCTGACTCTTGATTTTGGCTCAGGTCATGATCTCTTGGTTTGTGAGTTTGAGCCCTAAGTTGGGCTCTGCGCAGTCAGTGTGGAGCCTGTATGGGATTCTCTCTCTCTCTCTCTCTCTCTCTTTCTCTCTCTGTCCCTCCTCTGCTCTCTCTCTCTCTTTTTTATTAAAAAAATTTTTTTAGTGTTTTATTTACTTCTGAAAGAGAGAGAGACAGTGTTAGCAGGAGAGGGTCAGAGAGAGAGGGAGACACAGAATCTGAAACTGGCTCCAGGCTATGAGCTGTCAGCACAGAGCCAGACATGGGGCTCAAACCTATGAACTGTGAGATCACGACCTGAGCTGAAGTCAGATGCTTAACCGACTGAGCCACCCAGGTGCCCTGCTCTCTCTCTCAAAATAAACTTAAAAAAATACATTAGAATTTAGTTAGGTGTTCAACTGATTTCCAGAAAGGCAAGGTCTTCCTAAAATAGATCAAATGCCATGGATTTACTTTATTTAAGTTCCTATCTTAAAGCTGGCCATGGATCTCAGAGTTACATAACTGTGTGCCTCCAGGACTGTGTTGGGGACATGACATCAGTGTGACTAAGTGTCTGCTCATGGCACTTATGTGTTAATATCAAATTGATGTTTGTAATATAGAACATTTCTGAAAATATGTAAAACTTGGAATTGTTCTTTTAAGGAAACACTATATAACATGTAATATCACCCCCAAAGACACATTCTCAGAAAGGAGTGAAAATGGGGAGGTGAGGGGAGCTTCAGTTTGGGAATTACCTCTTAACTTCACTAAGGCTTAAGCCCCAGTTAGCGCTATACTCTGATGTGACTGAATACTCTTCTGTGTCCTCAGTCCCCATCCCCCATTTGTAAAATAATGATTCTTATGGTAATGGTAGGTTTTTATTAGTTTTCACATGCCGAGGTATTGACAGATTATTATTTATACAGACTTTTCAATTTTTTTTTTACGTATCTGAATCAGAGTCAAGCTCTAGTGTTGACACGTGTGGACTTGAGAAACTTTGGTATAATTCTGTGTCGAACGTGTTTTCAGGTAACGGCCGAGCAACTGGGTGTGTGTGACCCTTAAATAAGGGTGAGGCTGGGAGAATTGTGTGACGCTACTTCATTTCTTCCTTTCAGAAAGGACCCGCTTTTTGTATGTGGTCTGTCCACGTTTGGCCTTTTGGGTTGTAGCTTGAATAACAGAAGGAAAACCAGCAGAGAACAGGATGGTCTGGTTAGGTTGTGCAGAAAAGTAACGGGGAGGCAGAGAGAGAGGGAGGGAGGGTGGGGGAGAGAGAGAGAGAGAGAGAAAGAGAGAGAGAGAGAGAGAGAGAGAAGGAGAAGAAGAAGAGGAGGAGGAGGAAGAAAAGATGATGATGAAGGGAGATCATTTGGGTTTTGCTGTTTGTTTTTTATAAGGATTTATTTCCTCTTGAGTCCAGACTGATAGAAGATGTCGCTGTTCAGTAATCTGTCATTTCCTTCATTGTTCCAGTTTCCAGCTAAAGCTGGAAACAGTGTTCTGCTGTTGTCATTTTAGGGAGTTTGGGGTTGAAGACAGATGACTTTTATGATCCATGACACTAATTGGTTTTATATTTGATGACGATCAGGAGGGAGGAAAACACCCAAGACTAACCCCACTGTCGCACATGTGAGCTTTCAGGAAAGCAGGGCACAGCCCTTGGCTTAGAGCTGCCAGCGGCCACCTCAGGACAAACGCCCATTTATCTTCAGTGTCTCTACACTAGAGGTGCCGCTTCCAGGGACAACATTTTGAACTATCCCTGAAGCTCAACTCATTTTTACCCTGGCTGCTGACTTCTTTGACCTCTTCACATTTAATAATGAATTTTTAAACAAAGGACATGATGAATCAAATGTAAATGCTCAATATGGGATTCAGCGAAGTCAGACGTGGACACCAGGAAAGGGCTGCTCTTTCAAGAATGATTTCCATCATGCATGCCTTCCAGTTCTTTGAGTTTTCATCAAACAGAAATGTCCTGGGCACCTCAGAGACTCACCGAGCTACTTGCTATTCATCATGGTAACTTCATTGGTGTGCATAGTACTGGATTTCCAAAAATGTTTAAGAGACATGCTGAAAACTGGTTAATCAAAAGTAAAGTTTTCCACATGCAGAGGCATTAAATACTGTTGTTGTTGGGTTTGTAGGGTGGTCCTTCCGTGGGAACACCTAATACCGAGAGACAGATAATTCTGCTGGCTTCTGCGGTCATGTGCATCCTGGGAAGGGGTGGGCTCACTCGGTTTTGTTGAATGCTGAAGCCTCTGGCAAGTCTTGAAATTGGAATTGATAATTTCCTAAGGGGCAGCATTAATCTCTCTGCCTTAATGCGTCACACGGTACATATTTTTCTACATGAGCTTCTCTGGGGACAACAGTTATAAATGCTTAATGGGGCATATGTCTGAGGATAAAAAAGAAAAATGTAATGATTAATGAGACTCCAAAAGGAAGTAAGTGGTTGAAATAGGAACCTGGGAAATAGTGGGGTGGGTCGAGGCACAGCTAAGAGCCTGTGGTTCATTTGAGACTGAGTTGAAATTTGTAAAAACTGGTGTCCATGGTGCTGACCGGACTAGCTCTGTGTGACCAGAAACTATACCTATAAATTCAAAACTATTCTGCTGAGATTGTTATGGGGACTAAAGTGTGCATATGGTTAGCCCATTGGAGAAAAAAAAGTTCTAAATGGACATTATGCAGATAAGAAGACTTAATTATCTCCCAAGGTTGTTCCCTTCCTCCCTCAGAATTATTGAAAAACAGTAAGGGGATTTATATACATAAAGTTACCTGACATTCGACTCTTTGTAAATACAGTTTTATAAAGCCTAATTGTAATAAAATATACGTGGCTTGAGAAGGTTATAAAGTTCAAGACATTACAGCAGGGAGATGGTGCCTTTTTAACTGTGTTAAAATACATCTAAAATAAAACGTCTCATTTTAACTATTTAAAATTTTTTTAAACGTTGATTCATTTTTGAGAGACAGAGCATGAGTAGGGGAGGGTCAGGGAGAGAGGGAGACACAGAATCCAAAACAGGCTCCAGGCTCTGGGCTGTCAGCACAGAGCCTGACGCGGGGCTCGAACTCACAGACCGTGAGATCATGACCTGAGCGGAAGTTGGACACATACCTGACTGAGTGTTTTAAAGTGTACAGTTTGGTGGCGGTGGGCACCTTCACAATGTCGTGCATCCATCGGCACCATCTCGTTCCTGGACACTTTTGCCACCCCCTGCCCCCAATGGAATCCATACCCATTAAGCAATCGCCCTCCATTCACCCCTCCCCCCACCCTAACAACTGCTAATCTGCTCCCCATCTCCGTGGGTTTCCCTATTCCTGATATTTCAAGTAGGTGAAATCATACAAAATGTGGCCTGTTGTCTGGTTGTTTTCACTTAGCATAATGGTTTTAAGGTTAATTTGTGTTGTACATTCCTTTTTATGGCCGAATGCTAATCCATGGTATAGATACAACCCCTCAGTTTATCCATCAGCCATTTGAGTGACATTTGAGTTGTTTCCGCCTTTTTGGCTGTTGTGAATAGCCCTGCCATGAATGTTCACAAACAAGTAGTTGTTCAAGTACCTGTTTTTAGTTCTTTTGGGTTAATAGCTAGCAGGAGGAATGTTAGCACGGTGATCTGTATGAACCATCAAACTGTTTTCCACGGTCACTGAACCGTTTTACCATGTCACTTGCAGTGCAGGTGGGCTCCAGTCTCGCCGCATCCTTGCCAATACTTGTTATTTTTTATTTTTAAAATTTACGGTAGTCATATTAGTGAGTGTGGAGTGGTACCATTGTGGTTTTCATTTGCTTTGCATTTCCCTAATGATTAATGATGTTTAGCATTTTTTCAACATTTTTAAACTTATTTTGCAAGAGAGAGAGACAGAGCATGAGCAGGGATGAGGGGCAGGGAGAGAGAGGGAGACACAGAATCCGCAGCAGCTCCAGGCTCTGAGCTGTCAGCACAGAACCCGACGCGGGGCTCGAACCCATGAACCACGAGATCATGACCTGAGCCAAAGTCGGATGCTCAACCGACTGAGCCCCCCAGATGCCCTGATGTTTAGCATTTTTATGTGCTTGGTGGTAATTTGTACATCTTCTTTGGAGAAACGTCTACTTAAATCTTTTAAAGTTTGTTCTCTGTGTTTGTGGGTCTCCTGGAATAAGTTTTTTTATATGTTGTGAAGTAATGGTTCAACTTCACACTTTCACATGTGGCTGTCATTGAGTTGTCCCAGCAAACACATTTGTTGAAGAGACTGTTCCTTCCCCCATTGAATGATGTGGAATGGTCATTGAAAATCTGTTAAAAATATATGTACGGGTTTAGAGTCTCCATTCTATTTCACTGGTCCGTATATCTGTCCTATGCCAAGACCACACTGTTTTGATTACTGTAGCTTTTCATAAGGTTTGAAATCAGACAGTGTGATGCATCTGACTTTCTTTTTCTTTTCTCTCATTCTTTTTCAAGATTGTTTTGGCTATTCAGGGTCCCTTGTAATTTCATATGAATTTTAGGATCAACTTTTCATTTTTGCACAAAAAGGGAATTGGGGTTTTAATAGGGATATATCATGGCTTCTTTGATTTGAAAAATGTTTTATTTATTTCTGAGAGAGAGAGAGAGAGAGAGAGAGAGAGAGAACATGAGCAGGGGAGGGTCAGAGAGAGAGGGAGACACAGAATCCAAAACAGGCTCCAGGCTCTGAGCTAGCTGTCAGCACAGAGCCAGACGCAGGGCTCAAACCCACAAACTGTGAGATCATGACCTAAACCAAAGTCGGACGCTTAACCGACTGAGCCACCCAGGCGCCCCTCACACACACACAAATTTCTGTTTTTGGAGAACAATTTTGTTCTCACTGATATTAGCTGCCATAGGTGGATTTACCAAAGAATAGTTATTAGTTAGTAACTGGGATTTTGAAATGTTAGCACTCATTATTTTAACCATACTAGAGCACTATTTTTTTCATTTTATACTCTTTTAGTACGAAACAGAACACTCAGTGAAATCTAGCAATAAAGGTGCAGCTGTGATTTATCAAAAGTAATTTCATGGAATCGCCACCGAGCAAACAAACTAGACCATTGTCTGTACCCCCAAATGCAAGGTTACTTTATCATTTGAAAAGTACTGTGATTTTCTATATAAACCAAATAAAGGAGCAACAGCGATATGCAGTAGATAGTGAACTTCTGTGAACCAATAAGAAAACATACAAAAATACACCATAAAACATTGGGTAGCAGACTGGGGTTGGCACTACATAAAAGGATATCCCAATGACTAATAAACTTACATAAGGATTCTTAACATTAATGCTGATAAGGGGTCTGCAAATGAAAGCCACATGGAGTTGGTTGTCTTCCCCGTAAGTAGGGCTCCATTAAATAGCCAATAGCCAGCATTGATGAGACTGTGGAATCACTCAAACATGGTAGACTGCTGGGGGGGGGGGGCCATGTAAAATGGTATAACTGACTTTTGAAAACTCTTACAGCTTGTAATACCTTCAAATCCCCATACATACTTTGTATTCTGGCAACTGCACTTCCAGGTACGTGCCTTGTAAAAATGAACGCATTATTTTACAAAAAGACTTGTGCAAGAATGTTGGGAACAGCTGTATTCATAACTGACCAAACCTGGAAACAATCTGGTGGTAGACATTTTATTCTTTCATGTATTGTCTCTTCTTGGACCAATTCTCAAGCGTTTTAGTTGTGATGGCGGTAAGGTAACTGGTATCTCTCCGTGTAATACTCCACTCTATTTTTAGCTCATTGAAGAATTAAAACATTGAAAAAAATTGTACCGCCTTTCCGGTTGCCTTCAGGGAGTCAGTTGCCCCAAATTGTCTAGGCTGGCAGAGCAAACTTTGCTCAGATGAAATTTCAGTTTTCAAATCAGTTTAAAAATCAAGAATGTCTACAATATAGGTGAAATTCGCAAAATATCCTGCACTCAGTATTATGTCTTGTCAGTTACATGGCGAGGAAGACTCGAGGTGAAATAAGAAAAAGTAAAATTGGGGCACCTGGGTAGCTTAGTTGGTTAAGCGTCCAACTTGAGCTGAGGTCATGATCTCATGGTTTGTGGGTTCAAGCCCCGCATTGTGCTCCGTGCTGACAGCTCAGAGCCTGGAGCCTGCTTCAGATTCTGTGTCTCTGTCTCTTTCTGCCCCTCCCCCACTCATTCGCACGCGGTCTCTCTCTCGCTCAAGAATAAATATTAAAATATTTTTTTTGAAAAAAGAAAGAATAAAAGACTATGACATAAATACTCAGATATTTCCCCTTTGCCTTACTTTTTTTTTAAGATGTAGGTTTTTGAAACTGGCTCGTAATGATTTATTTTTATTCAAGTAAAACTAACATACCTTGTTATATTAGTTGCAGGTATACACATGTAACGATGCGACGATTCTATGTGCTACTCCAGTGCTCATCAGGGAAGAGTAGAATTAATATCCTTCCCCTATTTCGCCCACCCTCCATCTCCCTTTGCTTTACTTTTAAAAGAGGGTAAATATTTGTTTTTCTTTTCATTTCAAGTAGATCACATTTTAGTAACTTTGAAGGATGTTTATGTAATTCTGTTTCTGTTTTTTTTATAACTGCCCTAAAATGTAAACAGAATTATAGATTAGTAGCAATGTCAATTGTGTGCCTCATTTTTTTTTACCATGTTTGGAAAATGAATCTTATTTTTTTGAAGCTAAGGCTACTTCTAAAATTGGAAATGTAAAGCACGTTTTGAAGTTATGTAATGTAAATTGACAGAGGATTAGAGAGAGAGAGAGACAATAAAAAGCAAAGCATGTGTTTATATCGTGTGCATTCTGGATTTACGATGCCCCCTTCGCGGTCTGAAGAAATAGGATGCAGTTGACTCTGTGTTATAAAACTGTCACTCTGAGTCTGTTCTGGAATATTCAGAGAGCCAGTGATTTAGGATTGGTTTAGGTACGGAGGCCACTTCTCATTCATGCCCGGCATATAAACACAGTAATATATGTTGAAATTCTATAGAACAGGTTAGTTTGATAGAAGCCTTATTTTTGAATATCTTTTCAGCTCCTTGCCAGTGATGGCCTTGAAGGGATGGAAGGGAGGAAAGGGGTTACAGGCAACATTTGAAGAGAGAAACGGCAAATAATTTTCCAAAAAGATTCACCTGATCCAGCCAGTGATTCGAGAACTACGAATCCCTCTAATATATAATAATTGCTTGTTTGTCTTCTGTCTTCACGCTTTGCTGCCCACAACCTTATAAACTGTATGAAGGCAGGAGTTTTTTCTGTTTTTTTCTCTGCTGAACCTCCAACGCCTGCAACAGTGTGTAGCGCGTACAACACATGCATGGCATATCTGTGCCATTAGTCACAGCTGCACAAGTAGGGTGGTTGGGGCTTTGAGTCAGCGTGGCCATGGCAGTCTTGAACCTCACTCTCACAACTTCCTGATTGTATTCAGATCTAGTTTTGATTGAGTTGAGTAGGAAAGCAGAACTCTTAAACGAATTGCAGAGTAAAAACAAAACAAAACAAAACAACAACAAAAAAACAAAACCAAAAACTAAAAAACACTCATTGCAAAGTAATATGAAGTTAGCCTTATCTGCCTGAGGCCAGTATGACCAAGGTGGTCCTCAGTGCACGTGACCGCTTCATCTCTAGTTCTCTTGCTAAGCCTGGAGCCATAACGGGGCCCTGACCCCATGGGTGTCCCCTTCCAGGAGAGTGGCAGGGGGCATTCTTGAATGTCCCGTTGCTGCGGGTTGTTGCAGGAATTTTCACCACAATACCTGGGGTTCGTTGTCTCGACGTTTTGAACAGGGAAGAGGTGGACACACAATGGCAGCAGACAGAACGTTATTAGAGTGTAAGATCAGAAAGGAAGAATACGAGCAAAGCTCTCTTTACGGAGAGGGGACATTAGAAGGTGAATGCCCAAGGACTGTTAGGGAGGGTCCTTGTTTCAGAAGGTTCTAGTCGGCCTTCCCCCCTCTCGTCTCCCTTGTTCTTTCCCAGGTTCTACTCTTACTGGCTGGATAGCTCTGGATGCTGGGTTGTCCATTCCTGATTGGCTCGTTCTCATTTTATGAGGGTGGTCTATAGCCTACTTAGGTCTTTCGTCAAATTCCCCAGGGGAAACCTGAGGGGCAGTAGGGTCTGTTACCTTGTTTAGAGGAATCTTCAGCCTGAGGGGTTTGCACTGTCAGACGCCCCCAGAATTGTTCCAGAATATGTGTATTTCCCCCACCTGGGGAACTCAGGTCCTCACCTTTCCCTCTCTGCCTACCAAATCCTATCTTCTCCTATCATAGGTAGACCTGCTCCAAATCAGAAGCAACCACTCAGTGTGTGACTGAGCAAATCCCCTGAGTACAGAACCCAAGCAGGTCCTCAAGGCGAGCTCCAGAACCCATCAGACCCTCTTCAGATCGTTGCGGGCTGGGGTGGGAGTAAGCTAACCACAGCCCTTTGGGTGCTGATTTCCACTGCTTCCCACCCTCCCCAGTATCCTAATCATAGAGGTTCTTTGGCCTCAAAAACATATGGATAATTGGGCACATCCCGCTTTTAAGAATCCGGTGACAGAACTGGGTATTTATTTATTCTTAAGTTCTGGGAGATGTCCTAAGCATAATGAGGGTGATCATCATTGCCTCTGACTTGGGCTCTGGCCCCATCTGAGGCTGCCCCATCCACTCGGACCTTGACTTCTCCAGTCGCCCCCAAAACCAAGATTCAGCTCAGATAGGTTTGGCTAAATATGTATTTATTGAGAATAAATTGTGTGTTCCGAGGGTTCCCGATGTGGCAGCACCAGGGGCCACGTCCTCCATGGCCAATTAATGGGAAAGGATCTGCCATGAATTCTTAACTTTGCCTCAGATCCTCTTGTTCCGAGTAAGGTGTTTGGAGGTAACTTTCCGAGATTATAAAATCTTAGCACTTTTTCTCAAAACAAATTTAGGTGGCCATCTGCACCAGAATCTCTTGGAGTGTCTGTTTAAAATGAAGAGTTTCCGATCCCATCCCTGAATGCCTCAATCGGTATCGGGAGGTAAGACTAGGGCATGATTCGGAAGGGGGAGGGGGGACATGGCCCCAAGTCTTTCTTAGGGGAGAAAAATGTAAGCTTACCAATGGGCTGTTGCCCTTCAGAGGCCACAGTGCCTGAACAGATGGACAGAATGCCTGCGCTACTACAGTTTCGTGGTAGAGGTTGATGGGGAAGAAGTGATAATGAGAAGTAGGTTGAGAATCACTGAACTAGAAAAACCTATTAAAAAAAATTCTCAAGTCAATTGTTCCACATCCTGGAATTTGAGGTCTACTTAGGGTGGGAAATCCGTCTGTTAAACAGCATTGCCATCCAAATAGACAAGCCGGTGGTGTTACTAGCAGACTTCCTGCGCTCCTGCTTTCTGCTTCTCTTCCCTATTGACTCATTGGAAAGAAAAACCTTTTAAAGCCTTTCTAGAAGACTATCAATTGTTATGGAAATTCCCACATCTACCTTTTTGGAAGTGTTTACATTGATGTTTCTATCATCCTTTCAGGGGCAAAAGGACCCCCCTGCCTTGATTTTTTGTTGTTATTCCTTGTAACTTTTAATTTAGAAATTAAATCAAACTTGCAGAAGGGTTGAGCAAAGAAACCAAAAACTCCCGTTACCCCGACTCCGCCCATCCCCCAGCCAGGCTTGCCATTTGCTGACATTTTATCCCCTAGGAGTTGTCTTTTCCTGCCTCTAGAAATTGCCTTAACTGGGCTAAAAACTAGCACCTGGGGGGGCGCCTGGGTGGCTTAGTCGGTTAAGCGTCCGACTTTCGCTTAGGTCATGATCTCGCGGTTTGTGGGTTCGAGCCCCGCGTCGGGCTCTGTGCTGACAGCTCAGAGCCTGGAGCTGCTTCAGATTCTGTGTCTCCCTCTCTCTCTGACCCTCCCCTGCTCATGCTGTCTCTCTCCCTCTGTCTCCTAGAAATACAATACAAAACAAAACAAAACCTGGCACCTGGGTTGTGTTATGTTTCATTTGTCCTTCCCTCTGTTGATTTAAAAAAAATTTTTTTTAAATGTTTGTTTATTTTTGAGAGACAGAGGGAGAGAGAGAGAGAGAGAGAGAGGGAGGGAGGGAGAGAGGGAGGGAGAGAGGGAGGGAGAGAGGGAGGGAGAGAGAGCGCATGAGCAGAGGAGGGGCAGAGAGAGGAGACACAGAATCTGAAGCAGGCTTCAGGCTCTGAGCTGTCAGCACAAAACCTGATGTGGGGCTTGAACTCACAAACAGTAAGATCATGCCCTGAGCTCAAGTCGGACACTTAAGCAACTGAGCCACCCAGGTGTTGGTTTTAAACATAACATCTTTGTGACTGTAGACCCGCTGTCATCATGAGAATCACGTGAGCATCACTGGTTCCTGTTCAGTGAGGTGTCACACCAGCTCACAGGATGCCCAAAGCAGTGACTGTCCCCAGGTGGCTGTCCAGTTTTTGTCCTATATGTACTGTATGGCGTCCACCCGGATAAATCCCAGTAATAGCTGGAGACTCCGAGTAGGTTCCAATTTCCAGTTGGACTCTTGGGTTTGGTCATTGTTGGTGATGGTGGGGACATTGAGTGGGGACAGCTGCATATTCAATGAAAACTCCTCAGCAGACTTTTACGATGTCTTTTCATCCATGTTGTACCCCTGTGGCTGAAGATTTAGAGCTTGAATGATTCTTTTTAAATATCAAATCATGCCCCGCACCCAGACATCTCGGCGGAGCTCTGTGGCGGCCTGATGACGAAGCCACAAATACACAATAAATGCTGAATCAGTTCCAAGCGGCGACACTATAAAAGAAAGCCTCAGCTTCATTATTCTGTTTGGTCCCCAGATGGCTGTTTTTCCTGAGGCTGTTTTCCTGCGGATTTCAGGATTTCATTGTCACAGAAAGACGCTGCCATTTCACTTGACTGGTGATTTGATTCTTGTCACTGCGAGGTTGCCATGAACCTGTGCCTTATTGGAGAAAGTGTCTTAACCTACATTCGGGCAGGTTTACGCAGAAGCAGTAATGGGAGGGCATTACATCGGATCTCAATTCCTGGTGTGATTTTGGAAACTCTCTATCCTGCTGCTTTTCTTGTTGAAGAATCCTTGGCCTGTCAGACCCCAAGTACTTAGAAAAGTGCTCCGCGTATGTTCGCATTGGAAAAGATGCACCCTCGCCTTTTTTGAAATTCTTTGTTATGAAATAATTATTATGCAAGTGGCGTTTTCTTCATTATATCTTTGTATCTAGGTTCGTTACAGTGTCTGGTTTTAGCCCTTCGTGGAGACCTGGAGTTTAGCTCACTCTACAATTTGTACGTGTGTGTATTTATTAGAAACACATGTTTATTTTGTCCATAGCTGAGTGTCCACCAGGGTCTTCAGGGGCAACCGACTTAGCGTGCAGTCGTGGTTTAGTTCAGTCCTACCTGATAATGTAAACAGCCCTTGGGGACAAGAGCTCAAATTCTATGTAGGGAAAAAATACGCTCTCATGGTCCCCATACCTCTGCTCCGTACGCTCCTGTGTGGCTGCATCGGGAGGGGTGGGACTTTCTCGTCTGTCACTGTGGCACCACGTTCTGGACGTTCGGGTGCTGTGACTGCCTCATTCCTGGATGTTCTTGGCCCCCTTCCTTATTGACCTCGGGCTGCCCCCCGTGGTATGCTCAGTTTACCCTCCTCCCCCCCCCCCGAGCGCCCACAATTACATTTTCAGGAATTTGCCAGTTGGTTGTACAACAGTGAAATGAACCCTACAGTAAAAATGAAAGTATATGAACAGTTAAGGAGATGGCAGTAAAACCAAGGGTAATACTCAAGCCTCGCCACTTCCTCACTAGTTCGCTGCATATTTCTCTCACTTAGACCCCTGAAGTCACGTCCGTGTGTTGCGGTGAGTGGTGGAAATGCCGCATGACTGTGTGCTGTGTGACACGCCGCCTCTGTCCAACCCTAGGTTCAGGGACATCACGTGACTGATGAGACAGGAGAATTACACCACGAAACTGGGCTTCGTTTACTGTCTTACTGCTTGTGTCGAATTAAGAAGTTTTGGAGGATGTGTTCAGTCAGGGCTATACTTACAAATATGTTGCTGGGGTGCCTGAGTGGCTCAGTCGGTTAAGCCGTCCGACTTCCGCTCAGTCATGATCTCGTGGTTCATGAGTTTGAGCCCCACGTCAGGCTCTGTGCTGACAGCTCAGAGCCTGGAGCCTGCTTGGGATTCTGTGTCTCCCTCTTTCTCTGCCCCTCCCCCACTCATGCTCTGTCTCAGTCTCTCACACAAATAAACATTAAAAAAATAAAAATAAATGTGTTATGTCAGCACCAAAAATGTGACGAAATATAATACCTTGTCCAAAAACCCAGGTCTTACTTCCACAGATGTCAGTCAGGTCCTTGATAAGTGAGTGACCTCTGACACACTTCAGGGGAGCCAGTGAACTTTCTGGAAAGGGCCAGATGGAAAATATGCTAAACTTCACAGGCCACAAAAAGTCTGTGTTGTTCATTCTTCTTGGATCTTTTGGCTGCTTTTTATTTTTTATTTGTTTTCTTACACACCCCTTTGAAAATGTAAAAATCATTCTTAATTCAAAGCCTTACAAAATCCACAGTGCAATTTGGCCAGCAGGTTTTACTCCCCCTTGGCTCTACTCATCAGTGTCAGTGAAAACACCCCCCAAACTGTCAAGGTCACATGCATTAATTATACCCAAGACTGGCTGTGGACACAAGAGTTCAACCAAAATCATCAAAGTTATTCTGTGAGATCAGTGTCTAGATGGCATTTTACAACAGTGACTCTTGTATATTTAATTATTTCTAAGTTGTGGGTTACACAGCCTTTGTATCAGTAACGTATAGTAAACACGTAAATGCACGTGTATCTGTCTATACAGCTCTCCATCCCTCTGTCCATCCATCCATCCATCTGTCCATCCATCCATCTATCCATCCGTCCATCCATCCATCCATCCATCCATCCATCCATCCATCCCTCCCTCCATTCCTCCAGCCATCCCTGCATCCATCCATCCATCCATCCCTCTGTCTATCCATCCATCCATCCATCCATCCATCCATCCCTCCATTCCTCCAGCCATCCCTGTATCCATCCATCCATCCATCCATCCATCCATCCATCCCTCTGTCCATCCATCCATCCATCCATCCATCCATCCATCCATCCATCCATCTTTCCCTCTGTCCATCCATCCATCCATCCATCCATCCATCCATCCATCCATCCATCCATCCTTCCATCTAAGCATGCCACTGCGCCCCCCCCCACTCCTGTGATTACGCATCCACATTCTGCACTCCACAAACTGCTCTCTCTGGACGTGGTGTCAGTGCCCCATAGACACCCCCCTGTTTGCTGTGTGGCTCCAATTCCCACTCTGTCTCCACCTGTCTGGTGTGTTCTCTACCCTCAACAACAAAGCTGTGCACACTCACTGCTGTGACTCCCAGCCCACTGCCTGAGCCTGAACCTGCTTTCAGAATTTATTTATTTATTGTTTTGAATGTTTATTTTTGAGAGGGAGTTAGTGAGAGAGAAAGTGCGAGTGGAGGAGGGGTGGGGGGACGGAGGATCTGAACCAGGCTCCGTGCCGACAGCAGCGAGCCCGACATGGGGCTTGAACTCATGAACCATGAGATTATGACCTGAGCTGAAGGCCACCCAGGCACCCTGCATTCAGAGTTTACACCGAGGGTAGGAACGAGAGACCCCTTCAAGCCTTTGTGTTGCCCTCCCCTCATCTTAGTGCAGCCGCTATAACGGACATACCATAGACCAAGGGCTTAACCAACGGACATTTATTTCTTGAAGTTCTGGAGGCTGGGAAGTGCAAGTTCAAGGTGCCAGCAGATGTGGCCGCTGCTGAGGCCAGCGTCCTCGTTTCTAGATGGCTTCCTTCTCACTGTGTCCCCACAGGACAGAGAGGCGAGCTGTGGCCTCGTCCTGAATAAGGGCGCTGCTCCCACCTGGGGGTCCCTGTCCTCACCACCTCCCTCATTTCTGTCTGATCACCCCCGGGGGCCCCACTCCTGACGTGGTCACCTTGGGGTGAGGCGTCAACACAGAAACTTGGGAAGGACGCACACATTCAGCCCATATTGCACTTATCTCATGAATCTTTTCATCCTTTGCTTGAAACCCCATGATCTACTTTGTTGCCCACAAACTGGTATCCAAATCCTGTAGCGTGAAGTACAGTGTCCTCCATGCCATGGTCCTCCGAGCCGTCCACTCCCCAGCTCACAGTCCTCACTGCCTGCTGCCTTGCCCTCATCACCCCTTTCGTGCTTGACACTCATCGCACACTCATCCCCCATGTAAATACTGCAAAATTGGGGTCCTTTATATCCTGTGCTTCCATTCGACAATTAAAACTCAGGAGGTTTTGAGAAAATTGAGAATAGACCTTAAGTTTTGGATTCTAGGATATGTTATTGTGGGATTTTGTGACTTAGAATAATTATACTAATAGGAATCACATGGAGTTTGGTACCCAGTGCCGAGGGGCGCGATGAACATGTACCGTAGCCCCCTTCCATTCTCTCAGGGCCCCCATGACCTGAGTCCAACGACTGTGTGTTATTTTGGTCTGATGGGACCCCGAGACACAGAGGACTCAGTCATTCTCCCGTCGGGGCCCGGCCTCATAGCCAGGTCTGTGGAACCCCAAGGCCAGTGTATCAGCGGCTCCTATTATGTGTAGTTCACCGCACACATGCAGGGTGACTTCGACTCAGAAATCTGACAGCATTTTACACATGTTGTAACTAATATAATCTGCCTCATACTGTATTTGTAGCGCAAGAGCTTGGCTGTAAAAACCGTAAAAGCACTCTATAGATACTAGTTAATTCAAGATGAATAATTTCATTTGCTAAAAAATAAACATTTGGGTAAAAGTGCTATTCATCTTCTGAGGAAAGCATTGCTACACATATTTAATTCACTTTCTGTTGTTGGCAATGGGCTTTTCAAAATTAAGGGTAAGAAGGAGCGCCTGGGTGGCGCATTTGGTTAAGGGCCTGACTCTTGATTTCAGCTCAGGTCGTGATTTCATGGTTCCTGAGTTCAAGCCCCACATTGGGCTCGGTGTTGATGGTGTGGAACGGAGCCTTCTTGGGATTCTCTCTGTCTCTGTCTCTCTCTGTCCCTCCCCTATTCCTCTCTTTATCTCCCTCGCAAAAATAGATGAACATTTAAAAAATTAAGGGTAAGAAGATGTGAGGGAGCAGAAGGTGTGTCTGTGTATGATTCGTGTGCATAGAGAGAGCCAGAAACGGGGGCAAGGGGCATCTGCATACCATGCAGCAGGACAGCGCCTAGAAATACAGTGAGGACAGGAAAGGCAAAGGGCTCACCTTTCTAGATGTCCTCCTGATGGCCGAGGGGGAGGATGCCAAAGCAAGCAAATGGATGCACCCCGAGACGTCAGGTTACGCCCCATCCCGTATGACAGCGGTCTTGGACAGTGTTGTTGTTACAAACTACCCACACTGAGAGAATTTGTGTTAGGAGAAGAATTAAATCCTTAACTGGAGAAAGAGCCTCATCAGGGGGAGGCCATTTGGAAGGGGAACGGGTGTGGAGATTCTGCTACTGAGGATGTTCCCAGGGTGAGGGCGGGCGCGAACGGGCGCAGGTTGCAGTAGCCACGTGTGGCCACCGTGGAGCAAGCCCAGGAGTGTGTCTGACTTCCCTGGGAAGAGACATTTGGACAAAGGCACTCAGATTTCCGAAAGGGCTGTCTGGAGGGGCTGGGTGTGGGTGGCCTCTGCTGTCACCACGTTACCCTCATTTTGGATGGGCTGTTCTGCCTCCCTGTTCACCTCCACTGCACATGCCATCAAGGAGACGGCCTTCCTGGAGAGGGGGCTGCTGGAGTAGCCGTGTCCACCGGGACCCGTTGGCGCCCCTTATGATGTGCAGTTAGCTTTGGGGAAGATGGCGGCACGTAAAGAGCTGGGGTGCCATAGTGAAGAAGGTACATCCAAGTAACACTCCAGACTGCACAGAAGCTTAATGGAAAAAGACAGTGTGTGCAGTGAGGCATGAGTTTGAATCTGAGCCATTTAATACAGTTCCGTGTTGCAATGGAAAAAAGAGTCACTGTTGCTTTAATTATAGTTTTTGTGGAAAATGCATTAATGGCTTTTTATAAAGACCATGATACTGCTATTAACTGCAGAAACCACGATAGAGCTTTGGAGAAGTGATGAGCCTTCCTGCGAGGCTGGTCCTGGAGCCCGTGTAAGAAGCAGAGGCTGTAACCATCTCCTTATGCATGTGGTGCTCCCTGTACTAACGAATTCACCTTTGCTGTTAAATGGAAACACAGGTCACCTTCCAACTGTGCATTTAGTGTGATAATTGGCATCCATTTTGACCTATTTGGCATTATTCTTTTTAAATTTTTTAATGTTTTATTTATTTTTGAGAGAGAGAGAGAGACAGAGTGCGAGCAGGAGAGGGGCAGAGAGAGAGAGGGAGACGCAGAATCCGAAGCAAGATCCAGGCTCTTAGCTGTCAGCACAGAGCCCGACACGGGGCTCGAACCCACGGCCCACAAGATCATGACCTGAGCCAAAATCGGATGCTTAGCCAACTGAGCCCCTCGGAGGCCCATCATTATTAATTTAGATAGAAATGGCCTTGTCCCATAGTGCTTCTTGAGAATGATGGACACACTACCAAGATGCTCTCGTGAAGGGAAGGTTAACATGCAAAGTATAAACTTTGTTTTAAGCCACTGGGTCCTAATGAGATTAAAAAATTAAGTTAACTGAACCAGTGCCTCCATGAGCCTAGTGAATTTCTTTTTATTATTTTGCCCTATAGAGGGTGTGCAGACTAGACACTCTGAAACAATAAACTGTAAAAGTGTGCTCCCCTTTCTGGAAAACAGTATGGAGGATCCTCAAAAAATTAAAAGTAGAACTGCCGTATGACCCAGCAATTGCACTACTAGGTATTTATCCAAAGGATTCAGGTGTGCTGTTTCGAAGGGGCACACGCACCCAGTGTTTATAGCAGCGCTAGCAACAATGGCCAAAGTATGGGAAGAGCCCAAACGTCCACCGACTAGTGAACAGATGAAGAAGAATTGGTATCTATCTACAGGGAAGTATTACTTGGGGATCAAAAAGAACGAAGTCTTGCCGTTTGCAACAACGTGGATGGAACTAGACTGTATTGCACTAAATGAGATAAGTCAGGCGGAGAAAGATAAATATCATACGATGTCAGTCATATGTGGAATTTAAGAAAGAAAACAGATGAGCATAGGGGAAGGGGAGGAAAATTAAGATGAAAACAGAGGGGGAGGCAAACCAAAAGAGACTTAACTACAGAGAGCGAACAGGGTTGCTGGAGGGCGGGGGAGGGGGGGCTAGACGGGGGATGGGCACTAAGCAGGGCACTTGTTGGGACGAGCACTGGGTGTCGTATGTATGTGATGAATCCCTGGGTTCTACTCCTGAAGCCAAGACTACACTGTGTGTTACCTAACTTGAATTTAAGTAAATAAATGTTTAAAGATGTGTCCCTCTTTCTGAATAATTTGCACAGCTGTAATAGGAAATTCTACAGACACATAGAGGAATAAGTCTGCATGTGCAGGTAGACGCCCCCAGTCCTACATACACAAAGTTAAGGTCAGATGACGATCAGTGCATCTTCTTTGGCTTCTATGGCTGTTTGCCTTTTAGATATGAACAAACTGGTACAGGTTTTGTGTTCATGGTTTGGATGAAAGACGCGCTCTGACCACCTTCTCTTTCCATCCTGCAGCGCTCCGGCTCCTGAAGGAGGGCGCGGATCCGCACACCCCCGTTTCTTCAGGAGGGTCCCTGCTCCATCTGGTGAGAACCGTATGGCCCGGGTGGGCCTGGGGAGCTGGCGGGGGGAGGAGGAGGAACGTAGGACCGGGGATCATATGTGGCTCCAAACTCAGATGCCAAGTGTACCTCTGCCAGAGGATGGTCAAAGCATGACGTTTCCAAATGATCAGGCTTGGACATTGACCTGCAGCGTTTACTTACGACTACGTTGAAGTTTGTAATTAATTTTTGATACCTGGAATCAGAACTTCTGCCCTAAAGAAGAATCTGTAGAAAAAGAAGTAGATGGTATTGTATCCACTGTAAACTACTAGGCAATCATTCTTTAGCTTCTATAAGTTGTCTCTGTTGCTGTGGTCAGCTTCTCATACTGTGCTTGTGACCAGGTTCATATAATGTGAATGAAGCTTACCTCCATTCTTCTGGAGACAAAGCACTGAATAAGTGAATCAACAAACAGATAATTATGTAGACAAAAGAATATTAGGTTCCTGGGCAAGAATTTTTTTTTTTTAGTGTTTTATTTATTTCTGAGGGGGGGGGCACTGTGATCAGGGGAGGGTCAGAGAGAGAGGGAGACACAGAATCTGAAGCAGGCTCCAGGCTCTGAGCTGGCAGCACAGAGCCAGACATGAGGCTCAAACCCACGAACCCACAACCGATCATGACCTGAGCTGAAGTTGGACGCCCAACCGACTGAGCCACCCAGACACCCCCCGGGCAAGAAATTTTTCCTGATTCAGCTAAAGATTAGATAAAAGGATTCAATTTAGTGGTCTTTAGGACTCATTTAATGATTAAGACTTCATTTTGAGAAATGTCAAAATTAACATAACATGAAAAACCCAACTTAGGATCATCTACCAAGGTCAGAGATCAGCTGTATTTCTTCGCAGTACAGAGAACCATGTCAAAGGAGGTGATGCATCAAACAGCCGGAAACTTCCAGGCTCGGCACGGGTTCTCAGCTCTGACTGAACGTTGGAATCGCCCTGGAGCCGTAATATGCCGACACCTGCTTCCCAACCCTAGCCCCGTGGCTGGAGCTTCTGGTTTAATATTTCTGGGCTGCAGCGATTCTGAGCTCCCCCAGCTGATTCGAATTTGCAGCCTAGGCTGAGAGCCGGTGCATACAAGAGAAACTTGTCCCTACCAAAGGCTCAGGGTACCTGGGGCACAAACAAGCCGCTTACGGACACAGCAGAACAGAACAGCATCTCAGAATACTGACAGCAGGCAGTCTGTAGAAGAAATGTGAACTCTTTCTCTCCAGCGTTGACGGAGACAGATTTCCAGACTACTTTTTCCTTCTCTGGAGTGCTTCGGTTTGGAAATCTCTCCATTTCACGCTCGGATCACTATGTGGCTTGTGTGATGTGTCTCAGAGCTGTGCCTCGTTAGGCCCTGGGTCCCAGGTCTGACGACGAGGAAGGAGTCGTCCTAGGCGAGGACGTGCTAACAGCTCTCCCGAGACCAACATTCTCCTCTTGGCAGACACGATTCTCTCTCTGCCGGGAGGTGCAGTGATTGGCATGTTCAGAAGACACCAGGCCAGGCTCTACTTTCTTTCCTTGGGAGCGTCTCCTCCTGCCTCTATGTCGCCCACGGAAAGATAAGCAGGAAATAGGTCACATGACACTTCTGGTCTTTTCTCTCATGTGTAACTTCATGCACACGTACTCCTTTCATTAAACCTGAGGAGATCCTGAAGCCCACAGAGGCTTATTTTTCCCATCTGTGAAATGAACATATTATTTGGGCTCTTGTGCTCGGAGTATTTATTGTGATGTAGATACATCACTGCATGCATCGTGATGATCAAATAGATGTGAAAATAACTTTAAAGCCACAGAGGGCCTTTGTGATGTTAGATATTGATCAATATATACATTATATTGTATTATTTATGATGCATTTTCATATAAATTGATTTATTATTCTCAGTGTGGTTGGGAATGTACCTATATGAGCTTCCTGGTTGGAAACTAAGAAACAGAAGAATGAAACCGTTTGGCCAGGTTCACACAGTAGCTGATGGGACAGCGCTTCACCTCTGGCCTCTGAGGACAAATACAGTGTTCTCGCCACATGTGTTCCCCAGGGGTCCCCGCAAGGTGCTCATTATGTTTTCAGAGGACACACCATTATTCTAATTCAGCTGCTGGAAGCACTTTTCTGTAAACAAATCATGTCAATTCATTGTTAATAGTGCCAAGAATGCATGGTTACTGAGTGCGCGTCTTTGGAAGGACGAGAAAGAAACACCACTTCTTTATGGATATAATGCATTTGAGCGTCGCGAGCCCATGAAAGTGCATCCTAGCGATCGGCAAATCAGGGTTGCTTTCTGGACATTTTACACACAGCCAGATGCCACTGCCCCCTTCCCCGGGACCACTGCCACCCTCTCCTAAACCGTCATCCCTTCCCTGGCGAGCAGCGTCGATTCTCATCTCCACGACCCTCCTCGCACACCCCGCAGTCTGCTCCCACGCAGAAGCCCGGTCAGCGTCTGGCCTCAGAATACTCCAGACGCTTTCCTTTCCGCCCAGAGAAAAACGCAAAGTCCCCCGTAGAGCCATCCTGTGACCTGCCCCCACTGTGGCCCCCGCCACTCCCCTCTGTTCGCCTGGCCCCTTGCCGTGCCCATGGTGTTCCTGCCCGGCGCTCCCCTCTCCCATCCGTTCCCCCCCGGAACGTGGCTCCGCAGGTGTCCACGCGGCCCATGCCTTCATCTGCTTTGGGTCCCTGCTCAGAAGTCCTCTCAGCCACAGCCTTTCCCGGCCTGCCCTGGAGGATGCAGTGCGTCCCCGCGTGGCTCCCCGACCTCCTGGACTTTCATCTGGCCGCTGGCTTCTTTCTGGTGCCCCCATACAGAGAGCAGACCCGCGCCGGTATGTTCTGTTTATTAGACTGTGCGCCCCCTCAGCGCAGGCCCTGGGCTAGCCTCTCATCTGCTGTTTTGTTTTGTTTTTTTTCTTACGGTATCACTTTATTTTTATTTTTATTTTTTTTACAAATAGTTTATTGTCAAGTTGGTTTCCATATAACACCCAGTGCCCATCCCCACAAGTGCCCTCCTCCATGTCCCCCCCCCCCCCATCTGCTGTTTTATCTGCAGGGCCTGGAGTGCGGAGTGCCCAGCACTCGGAAGGTCCTCAGCAGGTTTGTTGAGTAGGAAAGCTAATGCGTTAACTACTTACCTAATATCTGATGCTGTGATAGATACTGGGGGTGTGAAGATTCAGAACACATTCTGTGCCCATATGGAATTGAGTTTTCTGAGGGAGAGAGAAAAAAACACTGAGTAGAGAAGACCCCGGAGAGGGGCAAGCAGAGGACCCTGAAGGAGGAAGATAAGGAGGCCACGCCTGCCTGGGGAGAACATTCCGACACCTTTGCTGACCCTCCTGATCAGACTTAATTACTCTTTTACCCAAGATCTCCTAGCCCACAGTCCTGGCTTCTACTCATCTTGTCATGGTGGGTTGTAATTGATGGATGATATGCCTTTTCTCTCTGCTAGAACGAAATTTCAAAACCCGTGACTATCTTAGATATTTCCATATCCTTGGTGTGTGATGTATAGGAAATACTTGATCCATTATCCATGAATGAATGAATGACTGAATGCGTGCATGGGCTCCAAGGACATGAGGATCTCTTCGGCCAATGTGACGTTAGTTATTTGAGGCCCAGGTCACAGAGTATAAAGATTCAGAAATGGTGGAATCAGAAGGAAGAAGAAATGAGCAGTTTGGAGCGATAAGGTAGAGGGGAACGCTGCGTTAATTTCCCACTCGGTGCACGTATGTGGCGCTTCTATACCGTTGGGCAGAGCTGTGAGCCTCAGATAAAGGGCAGGTGGAGGAGGAGTGTGTGTGCGGGAACCCGGTGACAGCCGAAAGACCGCGGGCTCGGTGCCGAGTCCCTTTTTCCTGGGGTTCCCAAGTAAATAAAAGCAAATGAAAAATTGCGGGTTGCCAGAGAGAGAAAATTACAGGGTGTCAACATGCCGTAGGTACTGAACAAGGCAATTTAGGCATCTGAAATGTCAAGCGGCACCTCTGCTGTTCGCCCCACCTTGGGGGCGTCCTGCCTTAGGAAGCCTGGTGTGTTATCAGCAGCGAAGCCCTAATTATAGATGCTTCGATCAACGCCTTTGGGAAAAAGGCAGCATATGTTTGTGTGGGCCACCGAGAATAAGCGGTGGAGACTTGCAGAGTTTTGTTTGTTTAACTCAGTCATTCCTTCCTGAGTTCCTGATTCCAAATGTAGATTTCGGTACATTTCTCTTAGAAGTGCCAGGAGAACTTTGATGCTGGAGATGAACAAATCCCATCAAATTACCGGTAAAGATTTGAGGGGAAGGTTTTAGTATATTCTATCATATAAAATCTTTAGTTTTATCTTCTTTGAACATTTTCAGCCGATAACCTCCAATTAGCTTGTTTACTTACCCTTCATTAAATAATTAACCTATCAAACATATGATAAGTGTCAGATCCTATGAAAGACCAAGAGGAAATAATGACAGCAGGTAACTAACTGTATCTGAACCCAGGGATTTAATCTCAGGAGGGCAGTATAGATGAAAACTCAGATTTAACTCTCTAGAAGAAATCATGGGAGTGCCTGGGTGGCTCAGTCACTTAAACATCTGACTCTTGATTTCAGCTCAGGTCATGATCTCAGGGTTTGTGAATTCGAGTCCCACATCCATCTCTGTGCTGAGGGCTCAAAGCCTGCTTAGGATTCTGTGTGTGTGTGTGTGTGTGTGTGTGTGTGTGTGACTCTCTTCCGCTCTCTCTCTGCCCCTCCGCTACTCGTGCTCTGTCTCTCTCTCTCACTCAAAATAAATGAAATAAACTTAAAAAATAAATTATATTTATAGATTTGGAAACAGAATCACGTAGGTTTTGCTAAAACACTATCCAGGATTTTATGTTCTGGCCTCTAATAAATGAACTCTTGAGAAGGAGGTCCTGATGGTAACCAAACCCTCTTGAATGGGGTGTGAAATTCAAATTCTTTTAATGTTGTACTGTGATAGAAGCAGACCCCAGTGACTCTTAAATGAAATGTTAGAAATAGGAAATACTCTTCCTTTGACCTGGCGGATTCTAGTTTCACTTAAAGACAGGTCTTTGCACAGTGGACATCAGGTAGGTATCAAAAATATTGAGCCACAACAGATACAGAAATATGTTCACGACATGTTGGGAAATACCGAAAGTAGGTTAGAGTGTAGTATATTTAGTACAGTCAGATAGATGAGACAAGAAAGAAAGAATCTTTTTCAAAAGCAGAGAAAACCTTGATGGCTAGAGATAAAAATTTTTAAGTGACTCAGGTTGGGGAAAGGAGATAAAGTCTTTTCATTTTTACACTATATTTTTACATATTGCTTGATCATTTAAAATAATTAGCATGTGTGTTTCGTATAATAAAAGAGATTAATCAAAGTGGTTATGGCGGCATTTTTATTAGGGGTTAAATTTTAATCACTTTCTGCTCCTTATGAGAAAGTCTGGTGGCTGAGCTGGCAGTTCATTGGACGTCACTATACGTATGTTTCATGTTTCAGGAGTTGGAAGAAGGGACAGTAATTAGAAAATAACTATAGGAGCAGCTGTTCAGCATCTTAGTATCTTTTAAATTGAAGACAAAATAGTATATTTTGAAAGGAGTCAGAATATTAGGACTGTAGAGGAAACGTCTAAAGAAAGATTTTATTTTAGAATTAAAAAAAATTTTTTAACACTTATTTATTATTGAGAGAGGGAGAGACAGAACATGAGCAGGGAAGGGGCAGAGAGGGGAGAGACGCAGACTCTCAAGCAGGTTCCAGGCTCCGAGCTGTCAGCACAGAGCTCGGCACGGGGCTCGAACCCATGAGCCATGAAATCATGACCTGAGCTGAAGTCGGACGCTTAACAGACTGAGTCCTCCAGGTGTCCCAGATTTTATTTGATTTATTTTTTATTTTTTAATGTTTATTTAGTTTTGAGACAGAGACAGATCTTGAGTAAGGGAGGGACACAGAGAGGGAGACACAGAATCTGAAATAGGTTCCAGTCTCCAAGCCATCAGCACGGAGCCTAATGCGGGGCTCAAACTCCCAAACCCTGAGATCGTGGCCTGAGCCAAAGCCGGACGCTTAACTGACTGAGCCACCCAGGGGCCCCCAGAAAGATTTTATGATAAAACTGATCTAGGCATTAAAGAGCAAACACGGTGGATAGATGTGTGGAAGTTGTCTATGCTCTGCCCTGCCTACCCACTCCAGAGCGTCTGGGCATGGACCATGTAACCTCACCCTCCTTTGCTTTCCTGGAAGGTAAAGGGCAAAAGCAGTAAGTCTGAATACTAGCAAGAAAATGAACCATAGCAGAAGAAACTCTGCCCTCTCCAGGGGCTTGTCCCGGGAGTTTCTTGGGTCATGAGGAATAGGGGACATTGGTACAGGAAGGTACAACAGGAAGCAGAGGCAATTGAATGAGCAAGATGGACGCAAGACCATGATGTCAATGAGCAGGAGAGCCCAACCCTTATGCAGTCTGAGGATGATGCTAGAAAGTGCGGAAAAATAAGAAGTAGAGTGTCTGTTGCCTGGAAACCATGACTTCTTTAAATTTGTCCAAGGATGTAATTAAGATTCAAATTATTTTTAATGTTTTAGTTACTTATGAGAGACAGAGAGAGACTGAGTGTGAGTGGGGGAGGACCAGTGAGAGAGAGACAGAATACAAAGCAGGCGCCAGGCTCCGAGCTGTCAGCACAGAGCCCGATGTGGGGCTCGAACTCATGAACTGTGAGATCGTGACTTGAGCGGAAGTTGGACAGTTAACCGACTGAGCCACCCAGGTGCCCCAAGATTCAAATTTCTGACCGGACTGTGCTTTGTAGAACCCAACATCTTTTTTGTCCATGAGAATCATGGCATCCATAACTGGAAAGCCCAAGTCCAGGGTGTTTAACCATTAATACAGTATCCATCTGAATCTTGAATGAAAATCATAACCTTGATCTGCACGGGGTGGGGGGTATATTTTTATTTGGACCGCCTGCATGCATGACTTAGGGGAGAAAAGTACACCTCGTCGCTTTTCTCAGAAGGCCACCAGAAACTAAGGGGAGTGGGTTTTCCTTTTTTGAGCAAATATACCACATAGGACTGGTTGATTCAATAGCAAATTCTAAAAAATTCACTAGTGAAGTTACCAGTGAGATAATTGTTTTGTTTTCTCTCTTCAACAGTAGAACCCAGTTTATAATGAATCAGAATTTTTCATGACAGAGTGAAGGCAGATGGGTGAGGAATTCTTTACAGATGTCTTTGATCTGTGAATCCCTCTGAGAAAAATCCCAGTTGACCAGCATTGAGAGCACTGGTCAGACAGAGCCTTTCCAACTGGCACTTGCCCCCAGAAAGGTTTCCCTGAGAGAGTTCTCAGCCTGAAACTCACATGCTCAGAAAGGCTTTCCCATGTCATATGACATGTAATTCCCCCAAAGAGCTATTTTCATTCTTCAGATTGTTCATGCTGCTTCCTACTTTGGGGTGCTTCTCTCAGATGGCCCCCAAAGCTCACTGGACTTCCCTATCATACTTCTTTTTTGACTGGATTACCCTCTTGAATTTGGCTAGTGACTGGGGACAATATCTAGTTCATAATACCATCTCTGGCTTGGCACAGCACTGGGCACGTGGTAGATTTCAGTGAATAATTAATGGATTATGAATGTCTCACCCCATACCTCCCCCCCCCAATCCTTCAAGACTCAGATCCTATGCTGAGTATCCCATATGGGAGTGTCCAGTTCTATTCAGGCTGTTAGGTACCCCCACCGTGACTCCTTAGAATGTTCTGAACACCCTCAATCTCATTTAAGTGGGTTGTCTGTTTCCCAAGTTACTATGTCATTAAACTTTGCATGTGCATTTCCAAGCACACTGGCTGGACTAGAGTGTTGCCTGATAAAATTTTGGTGATTCAAAGTGAAGCAAACCAATGTTGCAGCCGAAGGAGCAGGGTGTACATTCACACAAAAGGATAAAAGTTTTCTTAGGATTTAAAGATTTCTGGAAATGCATCAGTGGTACATCTGAATCTCCTTGGTAATAGTCGGTTTTATAATTAGAGTTTGGGTTCAATTGGCTGGAAGATATGTGTGTTTGGAAGGCAAGGGCAATAATAACCATAAGTGAACTCCGAATGTTCTGGATAGTTTCTGTATGGCAAGGTGATCTGTGGCACAAGTGTTTACCAGAGAGAAACTACGGATCTTCTTTGACTTATGGTGGGGTTATGTCTGGATAAACCATGGAAGTTGAAGATATCATTAAGTCAAAAATGCATTTAATACGTCTAACCTACTGAACACGATAGATGAGCCTCAGCCGTCTTATATGTGCTCCAAACATGGATATTAGCCTGCAGTTGGGCAAAAATCATTGAACACAAAGCTCATTTACAATAAAATGTTGACTCTCTCATGTAATTTACTAAATTCTTCACTGAACGCAACACACACAGAAGGTTACATGGGTGCAGAATGGTTGTCAGGACCTTGGTGGTCCTGAGACCACGGTGGTCCTGACCTTGGTGGTCATGGTCTTTGTTCATGGCGATGTGTCTACATCTGCGGCTCAGCAGCACGAGAGGGTGAACTGCGTGTCGCCAGCCCTAGATGTGATCCAAATTCAAAATTCGTTCATACCTTTGTAACGTCAAAAAATCATTAAGTTGAACCATGGTAAGTTGGAGACCATCTGTACATGAAAAGCAAAAATGATGAGAAGTATGTTTAAGACCATATAACGAGTGTGATCCTTCAGTGTGAGATAGTGGCAGAGAAGTAGACATGATTTTGTGCAGATCCAGGCACTGACTGGAAGGGCTGGCCAGTGGGATTGGTGTTCTGTACAAGGGCCATATGGAAGTTCTAGAGAGATTTTAAAAATTTTAAAAATTGCAACAAATTCAAATTCATTTTGCTATGGATAGAAATCTCTATGTGTGTGTCTCTCTGTCTCTACGTGTCTCTGTCTTTGTTTCTGTCCATCAGTGTCTGGTTGTAGAAATGTTGTGAACTGCTGAGAACCCATAAATATAATACAGGAAAAATGGACAGTGATGAAAAGGAATTGATTGTATAAATCATATTGCTTCCCCTCCCCCCACCGCTTCCAGAGAGTCCAGACATAAATTGTTTAATAGTAGACCTATGCTTAGCACATGATGTCTACTCCATAACTGTATCTGGATCAAATTGGATGTTGTCCTGGTAACTTTTTGCTTGTCTCCTCTGCCCCGGTGGCCTTGAAATAAACACAGAGGAGTAAAAAGGGAAGTGTGCACTGAAAATGTAATAGACATTGAGAAAGCTATTATCGCAGCATATCCAAATCATGTTTAAGAAAAAAAAAAAAACTTGTTGGGGCTCCTGGGTGGCTCAGTTGGTTAAGCTTCCGACTTCAGCTCAGGTCATCAGTTTGTGAGTTCGAGCCCCACATCAGGCTCTGTGCTGTCAGCTTAGAGCTTGGAGCCTGGAGCCTGCTTCAGATTCTGTGTGTGTGTCTCTCTCTGCCCCTTACCTGCTCATTCTCTGTCTTGCTCTCTCTCAAAAATAAACAAACATTAAAAAAAATTCAAAATAAATAAAAATTTTAAAAAACCTTGCAAAAGATAACTGTCATATATGAACCATGAATGAGTGAATTCAGTGTTTGTAGAAATCTTTTGATTTTCTGAGTGATGGATTTCAGGGTTGCTCGGGACATACTCATTAGCCAACCAGAAGGACTAAAATACATAAAATATCCCTTATGATAAGATGTAGAGAGAAGAAAGAACATTGTAAGTTTAAAATTGTATTTGTTATTTGGTTTCTCTGGTTTCTTGGGTCTTTCCAGCCAAATCAGTAATACATATCATAGTGGGTTTGAACATCGTGAAATATTACCTTTGTTTAGAAACAGTTCCAGAGAGCCGAAGCATGTGTCCCCGTGAAGCTGTGGACCACAGACATAGTGTGGAGAGTGTTCCTTGTCACTAACCCTGGGCATCTCAATAAACAGTCTCGGAGGAAGGGGCTACTTGCCCTGGTGCTCTCTCGGTATGCGTTAGGAGGGAGAACGTGATGTTTTCGTCATCACGAGCTGTGGTATTGGGACTTAGTACTTAGCTAAGTATTAATGGAGCCAGTCTTGGCGGCAGTAAGCCAGCGGGTCGTAACTCAAGTAAAACATGGTGGAGGTGTGTGGGGTCCTGGGCTTGAGCCACTTCACGCTTTCAGAGAGGGTGGGCAACCCAGTGTTGCTGATGTCCTCAGACTTTGGGGACAGCAATGATCCTAGTCCCTAACTTTGATGAAAGAGGAGAGTGACCCGATTGGGAGAAGAGGGGTAGTTGTAAGGATAGAGTGAGTCTTAGAAAGAAGCACCTGAAGGTGAACAGGCAATGATTCTGGAAGAATCAATAAGCTAAGGGGCGTCCCGCTGGTTTAGTTGGTGGAGCCTGCGATTCTTGATCTCAGGGTCATGAGTTCAAGCCCCATGTTGGGCATAAAGCTTAAAAAAAAAAAAAAAAGAAACAGTAAGTTCAGAAAATAGCCAAGCCTTTCCAGGGCCGGAGAGGAGAAAAATTTCCCTACACTGAAGAAGGCTTTGCGAGAGATGGTGCTTCCAAAGAGATAGATTCCCATTGAGGTTCCTTGGACATTGACAGAGTTTATTTGGAATGGACTAGGTTCCAGAGGTTGGGTGGAAAGAAGTGCAGCGTGTGGCCTTGAGTGACCTGGTTGGGGCCAGGCTGGTTGAGAGGTTTGGCAGTTCAGGGAAGGCTTCCTGGGCACGTGGTCCACGCAGTCACTCAGTGCTCCCTGCCCCATGGGGCCCCTGCTTGCTTTCATGTTCTGCTGTCACCATCTTGAAACTCTTAGCAGTTTTTGAATAAGGGGCCTCACTGTTTCCTTTTGCACTGGGTCCCACATCTTATGCAGCCAGCCCTGCCTGGAGCTTGGAGAGGCAGGGGAAGGGGGCCGGGGAGGCGGAGACCTCGCTCCAGCCAGCTGGCTGGAGGGACTACTGGAGTCAGAGCTCTCTGAAGGTGACCGAGCGGTGGTTCAGCCACCTTCTTGGTGCTCCAGGCTGTTGCTGGAAACTGGCTGAAGCGATGAACAGAGCCTGAATAGGGAGGAGGATTTGCTACCTTGAAGAAAATTCTTTCTAGTGAGAATTAGGTTTACTACCTAACAATGATGTTGTAAGAACATTGTAACGGGAATGTTCAACCATCGTAATCTTTTCAGACAAGTGTGATTAGAAGCTATTTATTGCTGTCAAATTATTATTCATGATCCATGGAAATGTGAATCTAAAAATTACCTTGCTTGAGAGGGGCTCATATAATTTTCAATACTGTATCTCATTAAGTCTTTTTTGGTAAAAGACACAGAAAAGCCAAACTGTAGGTATCTCTGAATTGCAAATGCAGACTCCCGAGGAGCCGCATACCAGAGGTTGAGGGTATCTGACAGACACGTGGAGGGAGGGGGTCGCATCACTGTTGATTATACAGTGAGTTATCAAAATGATAAAGAGAACAGAATAGGAATTACCTGCATGTGAATTTCCTAAAATAAATTGGATCCAGGCCCCAATTCTAAAACCTATTTATTGAGCCTTTACACTCCGATCCACATCTTATTAGTAGTTGTATCCAAACCTGCAACCACTGTCGATGGGGCCGTGGCTCATACCATCTTCATTACTATTGCACACGACCCGGTACATCACAGATGCAGAGATCTTGGTTCAGAGCCGAAACTAATATCTCAGAGTTCACGTCGGCCACTGCCCCCACATGCTTCCACGCATCCCGATACTGATGGGATGCCAATCCCTTCATATGGGATGTGCGTCATGATTGTGCATTGCACTGACTACGTTCTTGAGGCCACCGGGTAATGGAGGAAGATATGAATGTTTTTCCATGACTGTATTGTGCTTGTGAACCACAATTCATACATATTTTCTTTCTTTCTTTCTTCCTCCCTCCCTCCCTCCCACCCTCCCTCCCTCCCTCCCTCCCTCCCTTCCTTCCTTCCTTCCTTCCTTCCTTCCTTCCTTCCTTCCTTCCTTCCTTCCTTCCCTCCCTCCTTCTTTTCTTCTTTCTTTCTGTGAAATATCAGTTAACAATTGGGTTATCTTCTAATTACTAATTTTAATGAGAATTAAATAAGAAGGAAAAACATAAATCGATCCACATAGTCCCATGGCGGTCTGTGTGGTTCCCGTCTGGAGATTTCCTACGGCTCACTCACTTAGATTTCCTCCGTCCACTTAGTTAAAGTGATTTTTTGCCCCTAGCCCCTTTGTGTAATCTGTTACTGGTTCACCTGTCTTGTCTTCCACGACATCCTGTCTGTTGTTGATTCCATTCACTGGTAGAGTTTTCATCTGGCCGTGGTAGTTCTCATCTTCAGGAGGAAAATTTGAGTCTTATTGCCCTCTTCCATGTCTCTGCTTACGATGTTCAAAGGTTTCCCAGTTTCTTGAACATATGGACTATAGTTATCCTAACAGTTCAGCACGCAGATTTGCTCCTCCATTAGGTGAATCACTTGTGAGCTGGTTCCCCACGGATCGTTCTTTCTCCTTTTGGGTTCTCTTTGCCTGCTTTCTTATATATGTGGTCGTTTCTTCTTGGATGGTAGACATAGTGAATTTTGCCTTGTTGGGTACTGAATATTTTTGTGTTTCTGTAAATAATCTTAAACTGTGTTAGGGGCGGGGGGCATTGAAGTTTTTGGAAACAGCACGATCATTTCAGAACTTGAATTTGATACTCCTAGGTGGGAGTAGAGTAGCATTCAGCCCAGGGCCCATAGCTCCCCTTCTACCTCTGCACTGAAGCAAGCCGTGTCCGGTGCTCCGCCCAAGGCCACCGTCAGTTAGGTTTCCAATCTGGCTGCCAAACCAGACACTATTTATGGCAGTTCATGAGCTCCGACTCCTCTTCCTTTTCAGAGGGCTCTGTCCCTGGCCTTGGGTAGTTTCCTAGGGTGCAGGAGCTGATCATGACTCGCCTGTGTCCTTGAGGGGGCTTCCGCAGATCTTTGACGTTCTCTCTGCAGCTCTGTCCTCTCTGTGTCTCTGTCCTGTGCACGTGGGCCAGCACGGTCTCTGGACTTTCAGTTCAGTCCCCTCTTATGTGGCCCTGGGTGACATAGATTCTCCCTGTGCTGCAGCTTGGGAACTCCCTCAAGGCCGTGAGCTGGAGTGACAGCCTCCTTTTCTCCCCAGCTCTCAGAAGTTCTATTTTGTCTAAGTGGTTTTGTTTTTGTTTCAGTTGGTTCAGGCAGGGATGTAAATCGCATCCCTGTTACTCATGAGGAAAGTCCTCCAGTGATTTTTTGAAATTCTCCTACCCAGTGGATAGATTCATAAGTTGACATGACCGTATACTTCTGGTGGTGGTGATTACTCTTTCTTTTGGGATGGAAATTTGTTTTCTGCATCCAAATCTTATAAAAAACATATATCTTTCAACCCATAAATTTCGCTGATATGATATTTAGCTAATTTATTGGCTTAAGTCCTTCTTTAAACTAATTAACTAATATCCACTTGATATTACTGTAGCCTTATAGATATAAATATAAAAAAATTAGACTTCTATAGACCAGATAATTTATAAGGTCCAGGGCAAAATGAATATGTGGGGCTCTTCAAAATTTACCAGAAATTCACGATGCAATAGAGCATTAAACCCAGAGCAGGACCCATCTAAGCATGACTGCTGAGATCATGCACCCATGAAGCTAGTCCTGACTTATAATGTTTTTATGAGTTTTGCCTATAAATAGTCAATAAAAAGAGCAAAACAGTTTCCTGGAGAGTTTCATTTAGTAGACTACAAAATTTCTGTAAAATAGAGTATTACACAGTGATTAAAATTTATGTGAGAAGATTTCAAAATTACAACAGTTTGCTGTTAAAAGATGATATTGTGGAGTTTTAAGTTGTCTTATGCACCTGGTGTGAAGGCTGCATTTGAGGTTGATGGACGATGAATTTGAAAGGATCATGGAGGGCCATGTCTGCCTCGGAGGCAATATAGTATTGTATTTGTTTTTGACAAAACAAAAAGCTTTATTCTTCTGTCAGTGACAAACTCTGTACATTTTAAAGCCAGAAGCATCATATGATGAAATCTGTATTTCAGAAAGAAAATCTTGGTAAATTGTCCAAGATTTTTTGATAATCTTATCTGCAAATGAAGAGGACCCACATAGTGAAAGTTTTCCCCCATCCTAATGTCTGTCCTTATTTTCTTATTTTTCTTTCTACTGTGTATGGATGCAATTTTCCCCTTGAATCTTCCATATGCCCCTTAGGTTTGCTGGAGAACGTGAATACATTCTTTCCGCCTTAGCCCCATCTCCCAACCTCTAGAATGCCAGGGGCTTTTATTCATGGCCATTTGCAATAAACCTTATCATAGTTTGAAATATATTTCTTTTTTTTTTCCTTCTTTCTTTCAGTGTGCTCGGTATGATAATGCCTTCATTGCAGAGATCCTGATTGACAGAGGGGTCAATGTCAACCATCAGGATGAAGACTTTTGGACACCGATGCACATTGCCTGTGCTTGTGATAACCCTGACATTGTCCTGCTGCTTGTATTAGTAAGTAAACAGATTTGGTGCATTACCATTTGAAGATTTGATGGCATATAAAAGGCTATGTATTTAACTAGTAACATTTCACGATATGTAATACTTTGGTTGACAAAAAAATGTGTGTGTGTCATCCTTTGTTTTCCTGGAATTACAAGATAATTAGAGACTAAGGTTGTGGGTCACATAGTTCATAAAACAAATTGTATAGATGTCATGTGAAGCTATGTTCCTGCTTTTTTCTGGGAAATTATATGCCTTAATACTTTGCAAGTCAGTCCTAACTAAAATAGTTTTGAGAAGTGGTGTTTCTGTCAGCCCACAGTCCATTCTCTTCTTAATTTTTAGCCAACGAGGCATCCAAGAATGAGGAGATACGATGTCTGTTGAATCTTATTCTCTTGGTTACATCTAGTAAAGAAGTGTCTACAACATTTCTTCATGAGAAAATGAAGACGTTATGTATAGAATCACTGGAGTTATTTGTTGCCATTGTTTTTGGTTAGAGCTTACACCCTGATATTGACCCTCACACCATCCTTTAACTGTTTTGGATTTGGGATTGGGGATTTTTCTTTTTTTCTGGTGAGTTTAGCTCTAACAAAGATTTTAAGACGTTGTGCAGGATTTTTTAGAAAACATGCACAGATCACTGTCTGAGGATGTTGCTTTTCTTTAACAGACAGAATTGAGAAATCGAAACTGGTTGTATTTCATGTATGATTATGAGGTTCAATCTGTAGTTTTCAAACTACCATTTTCATCGTTCTTCAGTTCCCCTTTTCTTATATCGCACACATCATTATATTTTTGATAGTTACCTTAGTCGGTGACCTTCATTTACTGGTCATGCATTTAATTAATACTGATTGATTATTATTTTTAATATGGTTCCTGCCCTTGAGGAAATTACAGTTTATTCATTCGTTCAGCAAATAATTGTTGAATAACCACCGTGTTCTAGGTGCTACACGGTGGGCAAAAAGCCATCTGATGTTATAGGGCATGGAAACAAACAAAAGCTAGCAGCGTGAGACTGAGGACTTTGATTAGTGGATTCAACAAGTCTGAATAGTCTCCTTGCCGCCATCTAATAGCCAGCCCAGCTGTCCATCCCCAGGAGGGGGGCACTTGTGGGGATGAGCACCGGGTGTTGTATGTAAACCAACTTGACAATAAACTATTAAAAAAATAAAATAAAATATATGCACTGAAAAAAAAGAAATAATTTACTTTTAAATAAATATGGATGAAGCACGTTGTCCTAAAAATAGTAATTTCTACAGACATGTGTTGCTTCCACAACCTCAAACAAGAGATGTATGTTATTTCCAGAATTAAATGCTATTGTACCTGGCTTAGCGCTGCATGTCCAGTAGCCTCTCCCTTTTCCAAAGATTATTGATGCGCAAGAGTGCGTAAGTGTTTGAGTGCCTCTGTTCTGTACCAAGGGGGTCAGCAGTGAACAAAAGTAGCAGAAATCCCTGCCTCTTGGGGCTTACGTTCTACTGGGGAGAAGCAGGAAAGAACAAATATGCGAATGAGGCAAATACACAAGGTGCCAAGGACAGAGAAGCATTGGAAGAACCGGAAGCGAGGAGCAGAGGGGATTAGGGGTGGGCGGCCTCATGGAGAAGGGGACACGTGGAAGTGTAGTCATGAGGTGAGCGGGGGGGGGGGGGGGGGGACAGGAAGGGCCAGACTCTGTGGCGGGACTTGTGTTTGTGGGACAGGCAGCAAGGAAACCAGAGCAGGTGGAGTCTGGCCGGTGAGGGCAGGGCAGCCCGGGGGTCGGAGACGCGGCCGGTGGATCTAATGGCCCCTGTGGGCGGGCGTTAGAATCTCCTTTCACCCCCGGTGACTCGGGGACCCTTTGGAGAGCTTGGGGTGGAGACACGGCGCCAGCTGACCTATGTCGAGAAGGTCACAGGCTGTGTAGTTGAGAGCAGACAAGTGGAGGGGGTCGTCACTGTCGTCACTCTGCAGGCTCCACGTGGTGGCGGTGCTGGGAGGTGACGGCGTCTGGGTGTGGGGAAGGTCAGGTTGTCCGTGTCTGGTGTGGCACTGGCTTTAGGGCTCGGGAGAAAGGACATGAGTCACAGGTGGCTGCCCCTTTTGGCGTGAAGACTAGAGGGTTGGGAGTTGTGTTAAAGCATTTGAATCATCTTTTTCAAGTTTCTCAGGAAATGGTTGTCGATAAAAACAATTTCATCTCTCTGTCTCTCTGTTTCTCTCAAAAATAAATAAATAAACATGTTTTTGAAAGGGGGGTCAGTCACTTAAGCTTCTGACTCTTGGTTTTGGCTCAGGTCAGGATCTCACGGTTCGTGGGTTTGAGCCATCTGCTGACAGCACAGAACCTGCTTGGGATTCTCTCATTCCCTCTCTCTCTGCACTCCCCCCCAAATAAACAAACATTAAAAAACAACAATTTTAGTGAGTTGAGAGATACTTAAATGTTGTGGGGTTTTGTTAGGTAGAACCTGTGAATGTGCATGTCACAGGCTTGTAAAGAAGACCGTTAGAACATTCCTATTTTCACTGGATCACAAATGGTTTGTGTTTACGGAGTAGGCGCAGGCACTGTGAATGTTGTCAGTATTCTTGCCAAACGATCCACAAAATTCTAGAAGATACTAATACTTGATTTTTATACAAACCTTCATATGTGATGATCTTTCTCTGCAGGCTTTAGAGGGCTGAATTCACTTAGCCCTCAGGAAACCCTTCTGCATACATGATATCTTTCTCTGCCTTTTATAGGTGGGATGGGTGCTCAGAGAGGGCGGTGTATATGCTGAAGGGCAGGGCATGGCGTCAGAGACCAGATCTGGTGTCCGAAGATGAACCCCAGCCCCTTTGACCTGCTGTCACATTGCTAATGCTTCATACAGAGCCCAGGTCCCCAGAGTGGACTAAGACCATGATGGCCATTGTTGTTTTAAAATTTTTTTTTTTTTTTTTAATATTTGTTTATTTTCGAGAGAGAGAGAAAGATGGAGCAGGAGTGGGAAAGGGGCAGAGAGAGAAAGAGGGAGACACAGAACCCGAAGCAGCTCCAGGCTCCAAGCTGTCAGCGCAGAGCCTGACACTGGGTTAGAACCCGTGAAACTGTGAGAATAGGACCTGAGCCTAAACCAAGACTCAAGATGCTTAACCTATGGAGCCACCCAGGTGCCCTTGTACGAACCTTGTTTTAGATGTCTTTCTCTTTAAAGACACCTTTTTATATTATTTTATTTGTATTTTGAGAGAGAGAGAGAGGGAGAGTGTGGGCAGGGGAGATAGAGATAGAGAGAGAGAGAGAGAGAGAATCATAAGCAGGTTTCACGCTCAGCACAGAGACCAATGCAGGGCTCGATCCCACAACCCGGGGATCTTGATCTCAGAGGAAATCCAGGGCTGGGCGCTCAAGCAGCTGACCCACCCAGGCACCCTGTAAGGATACATTTTTAAGTACATACTGTTAATTCATAAACGTGGAACTCACGGCCAATAACACTGTAACTCATGCCTGAAGGAGGCTTATCCACCCACATAGTTTCTCCTTAAGGCTCAGCATAGCCTCCTCGCACTTAGAAGCAGCGGATAGCACTTCAGCTCCGTGCTTGGGGTTCATTTTAAACAACGAAGTCGCTGACAAAAGGAGAAAACTGTGGAAACCACGGCCCCCCCATAGACCACAGTAAGACTTGGTTTGCACTGCAACGTGGAATCGGGCACAGCACTGTCTCTTAGGAGCTCTGCTCCCAACGGGAGCACCTGGTGACCAGAATGTTCGCACGTGTGCACAAATGACCATGAACGTGTCCCCGAAGTCCAGATTTTAGTAATGAGGAATAATGAGGGTCCACGGCGTTCATCACTAAACAAAACAGTTGACACTTTTTGGAATTTTAAGTATGAAATGGAAATCATCTCAACCCAATATATTTTGAAAAGTGGAGTGGGTCAAAAAATGATTTTGCAATAACTTTTCTGCAATAACTTTTCAAAATTTAGACCAGAAAAGTATGATTTTTAAAATTTCCAGCACATAGTTAAATAGGGCTTTGGAGTTTCCTCGAAGTTTTACAAATACCTCACTGGGAATATAGAGCATTTGTATGATGTGACCAACACACTTCAGGTATAACCTCTATTTTTATGCAAAGAAATCTGATATCAGAGAGGTTAGATAATAGAATAAAATCTCAAACCTAAATGTTTTGAGTCCCAGTAAAATAACTCGAAATTAACTCATTCCCAAACTTGACTCGTTAGTCGCTTGGACCATTCCATACTAGCATGAAATTTTTATATTGTTTAGTTACAATTTATCCTTCCCATCACTTTGATTTCTTAAATATTAGGACACGGGGCACCCTGCTATTTAAGATTATTATAGTTCTGCCTAGAAAATGAGCCATAACTCCAGACAATTCAGGGTTAAGTCTGATTCTCCAAGAAGAGCTGTGGCAGATCTCATGTCAAATTCAACTTTTTAATTTTTTTTTATGCTTATTCATTTTTTTTGAGAGAGGGAGAGGGAAGGGCAGAGAGAGAAGGACACACAGAATCTGAAACAGTCTCCAGGCTCTGAGCTGGCTGTCAGCACAGAGCCCGACGCGGGGCTCGAACCCATGAACTGTGAGATCATGACCTGAGCCAAAGTCAGACGCTTAACTGACCGAGCCACCCAGGCGCCCCTGCCCCCATCTTTTTATGTAAATGACCCTACAGACGATATTCAATCTTTTTCATAACAGTTTATCTTGCCTTCAGCTCCACTAACAAAATAAGTTTTCAGACTTAAATGTTTTCAGCTTCACCCAACAAACTAACTGTTGATTACCTCCCCCCCATTTATCCACAGCCTTCGTTCCATTCTGAAAAGGTGCATGTTCACCTCTCTATGTGCTCATCCACCCTCTCTAGATTCTACTAATTTCTACCCTTCCACAGATTTCTTCCTCACTTTTTCATCTCTCATTTTCATGGTCTTTCTATTGGACTCTTCTTTTATTTTATTTATTTTTTTTTTAAATTTTTTTTAATGTTTTATTTATTTCTAGGAGAGAGACAGAGAGAGACAGCGTGAGCAGGGGAGGGCCAGAGAGAGAGGGTGTCACAGACTGAAACAGGCTCCAGGCTCCGAGCTGGCAGTCAGCACAGAGCCCGACGCGGGGCTCGAACCCACGAACCGCGAGATCATGACCTAAGTGAAAGTCGGACGCTTAACCAACTAAGCCACCCAGGCGCCCCATGGACTCTTCTTTTAAATCCATAGTTAGGTCCCAGGATCTCTCTTGAATTCAAAAAATAAGGACAACAGCAATCAGATGCATTTCCTGTAATTGTCACCTCAGTGTCCCTCTCATTTGTATAGTCAGGCTTCTCTGAGGAGCAGTGTGCTTTGCTGACCCACTTATCCCCTCCCGGCCACGCTCCAGCCTGGCCAGGCTGGCTGCTGCCCACGCAAGGAGAGCACGGCCCTTGCCAAGAACAGGGCGGACATCACTGTGATGGACTCGGGGGGCACATTTCTTGGGTCAGAGAAGGAAATTGCACCGACATCCAGTTTCTTACTCAAGGTTACATTTTTAGGGCTAATCAGAGGAAGAATGTTTCCATGCCCTGTTCATGGCCATTAAACCTAAGAACCTCTTTGTTTTATTGACATGTACATGGCAAATATGGTTGTGTATATATACATACATATTTTTAAAATTTTTAATGTTTATTTATTTTTGAGAGAGGCAAAACAGAGAGTGAGCAGGGAAGGGGCAGGGAGAGGGAGACACAGAATCCAAACCAGGCTCCAGGCTCGGAGCTGTCAGCACAGAGCCTGACGTGGGACTCAAACCCACGAACCGAGATCATGACCTGAGTGACCTGAGCCGAAGTCAAACGCTTAACTGACTGAGCCCCTAGGCACTCCATGATTGTATATTTTTTTAGATGGACAACGTGATGGTCTGATAGAAGCATACTTTGTGAAATGATTACCACAATCAGAGTAATTAATACATTCGCCGACTCACGGAGTGGCCAGTAATTCTTTTTCTGTTGTGGTAAGAATGCCTGAGATCCGCTGTCTTAGCAAAACTCAAGTGCACAGAACAATATTACTAGTCAAGGTCACCATGTTGTGCGTCAGGTCCTCGGAGCACCTCCATTCCCCTGTTACCGGAGGCTGGTTCTCTGCCCCGTAGCTCTCCGTCTCCCCAACCCCAGCCCCCCGACCAGCCTTCTACTCTCCTAGAAAGGACTTTGACTTCCATTTGTTGTATGTATTACCACAGCCTAACCCTTCCCATCACTAGAATCTGTGGTGAAAATTCATCCTGACCTCATCGTGAAAATCTCCACTCCACATTCACAGTGATTAAGACCATGAAAGTGATTTCAGAAAGCAGGCAATAGTGCGTGCTTCCTGATATTTCTATGGCTTGACATAAAATTCACTGAAGAACAGAGAATACACTTTCATAGGCCTCTGATGGATACCTGAGCACTTTTGGTTTTTCCCAGGCCTGGTAAGTTTGAGAAACACATCCAAGGCATTAAGGACAACTTCCCTGTTCATTTATATAAGCTCCCATTTTTGGTAAATTATACTTCCTTTTCAGAAGTGCTTTTCATGATAACCTTTTTTCATCTCCATTTAAGACAATTTAAAAAAATTAATAATTTACATTAATATTGTAAAACATTTATATTTAATTTCTGAAAGCCCTTTTAGGAAGACATGTTACTTTTCTTTTTTTAATTTTTTAATGTTTATTTATTTCTGAGAGAGAGAGAGTGATCAGGGGAGGGGCAGAGAGAGAGGGAGACACAGAATCTAAAGCAGGCTCCAGGCTCAGAGCTGTCAGCATAGAGTCTGATGCGAGGCTCTAACTCACGAACTTCGAGATCATGACTTGAGATGAAGTCAGAAACTTAACCGAGTGAGCCACGCAGGTGCCCCAAGACGTGTTATTTTTCTATTCAAAGAAGCAATTCACATTTGTTTTAGAAGCATTGAAAAATAGAGAAAAGCCAAAGGAATGTAAAAGTCCCCCACAAACCCACAGCTCAGAGAAAGTCAATGTTACCGTGTTAATGCACAGCTTCTTGGCTTTTTGTGGGGGTGAGTGTAGCACACACCTAGTACATATGGTTTCTTTGCAATGTCATAAAATCATTCCATGTTTTAAAATATTCTGTGGAAATGTATATTTAGTGGCTGCACAGAGCTCTAGAGTTTAGATGCTGTAATACTTTTGGGGACCATCAGCTGTTCCCAGTTTCTCACACTAAAAAACGATGAGCAGTTTGTAATTTAAAAGAGTTGCTATTTATGATGGAACATAATTACCAGTTTTATTTCCTCCATGACTGAAGTGGAAGAAGTTCAACTCAAGAGGGCTCTGAGGATGTATATGGATGTCGACGCATCTGGTTTGTTCTAAACTGGAAGCACGTAACTGAGCTTTTTCTTGCCGTTGCCAACTGGATGTCAGCCCAAGAATTACTCAGTGATGCTCTGTTCTAAGACCCTCCTCGTGTGAAATGACTGGCCTGTACCTATGGAGTGCACCTAATAATTCAGTCCGTAGAAGACTAACAAAGTAGCCGAGTCCAGAGCGCTACTTGAGAAAGGCTGTGCCATTGCGCCCCCAGAAAGTCCATGTCAGACCTGGGCTACTATAGGGTCACGGATGTCTGGGAATACTTAGTGAGAAGCACCATGTGGCATTTCTGCTCTGCTTTGTTTCCCCATCCCCGCCCCCCGACCTTGCATTCAAAGTTACATCTCAAGAACGGCTTTGAGATGATGAAGTATCACCCCTTTGCGGGTGTCATAGCCCAGGAGTCATTATACAACATGACTGACTTCCGATTTGGAATGTGCCTTCTACGTAGATGGCCCTGGACTGGGCACGGAGCAGTGAAAGAAAATGCCCTGCTACCATATGCCTTGACTTTTGGTTCAAATTATATTTTTCTCAGTTTTCATTCCCTGTAGGTTGATGATGAGTGTCCCAGTGTCCCATGCAGATTTGTCCCTACCATGTGCCCCCTACGTAGCATCGCTTAGGAGTTTATATTTTACTAGCCAAGACTTCCACTGAACCGCTTCTCTAAGACAGCATCGTTTCAACGACCACGTAGTTCTTAGGTGGTTAGATTTCCATATAGTCTTTTCAGCCAAAGAGAAGAGAGAAGAGTCAAGTCATTCCCACGAGCATGAGCAGATAGAGAAACGTTGGTCTTTTGATCCCAGTCATTACGGCTCCCTGTTGGCTCCCGTGGAAGAGCAGACCTGATGGCCACGCTTGCTGCAAGCTGTAGGTGACAGAGCGTTTTTTTTTAATTAAAAAAAATTTTTTATTTATTTCTGAGAGAGAGAGTGAGAGAGAGCGAGAGCGAGCATGAGCAGGGGAGGATCAGAGAGAGAGGCTCTGAGCTAGCTGTCAGCACAGAGCCTGACGCGGGGCTTGAACCCACGAACCGTGAGATCGTGACCTGAGCCGAAGTCAGTCGTTTAACTGACTGAGCCTCCCAGGCGGCCCAGAGTGCTTTTTTACTTAATTTCAACCTCATCCCAGGGACTTGGATGCAGTGTTTATTAGTAAATCAGGCTCCACAAGATCGGAAATTCTGTCACTGTCAGTTAAACATTCAGTCCTTAAACCCCATTTGAAAAGCACATTATTGTAGCAGGTACTGCAGACTTCTCACTTGTGTTGGGAGGAGTCTGAAACACAGACCCAGAACAGCACACGTTCTGATGATGCTTTCACGTGACACCATTGTTGTCCTTCAGGATTCTTGACATGCTTGTCACTTTTCCAATATTATATATCTGTTACAACAGCCGGATCCGGGTGTTCTGTCTTCACAGAAATATGATGGTAGGTAGTTTAGTCTTTAGATGTTTTTTTCAATTTCAATGTAGATATTATGATATATATATATATAGTTTAATTCAGAGAGCTGGAGCCAGGACTTGCCAAATGAGATCACTCTTTGAATGATTTGGTAGGCCGCGTTCTCTTAGCAATTGTAGTCGGTATTTTCACAAAATCGTAACTCCTGAGAAGGTTTTAACTCTAAGGGTTGTATAACTTGCAGATAATATAACAGAATCTCAGGATCCGTGTTAACATTTGAAGAGCTGTATGTTGTTTTTGTGGAGATGCGGCGGGAGTAATGGGTTCATAAAACCCACACGTGTTATCCGCCGGTTTCTGCTACACTGACAGTTTTTTGATATTTTGTCCGGTGGGCACATGCCATTTCACGCTGCTTATTAAACCTTCGGCCAGTTGAGGCTTAGCAGAAATGCAGCAATCTGTGTTACCTGGAAACCAAGAAGGAAAACGAGGAAGAAAGATGTGATGTGGAAAAAGTGTAATGAAATGAAGACACATTTGAATTGCGCTCCGTCTGACTGCCCAGGGACTGAACACAGGAAGACCCGGCATGGGGATTATTTGGCAGACAAAAGTGCTTGCACACTTTTCTGTAATAATTGAAGATTTTTAGTAAAACTTTGGGTTAAAACTTGGAAGACTAGGAATCACGTGGGAGTGTATATAGGATATAATAAATATATATAGAATAAATATAATATATAGAACATCTATTATAATATAATAATATAATAGACTAGAATAAAATATAACTTTTTTGGAAAGGGAATTAAAAAAGTGAATTAAAGTGAATTAAAAAAGAAGGGAGCCGAGCCAAAATGATGCATAGAAAATCCAGTTACCATTCAGTATTTTCTGTCATCCCAGAGGAAGTAGAAGGGGAATAAATCTGCAAGCTTAACTTCTAAGTATTTACAGAAGCAAGAGAAGCATTTGATGGCAGTGTCCGCGTGACTCTAAGGCTGGGGACAGAAATAAGATCACGTCGCCGGGAAGCACGAGACAACACAGCTGTGACAGCTGTGACCTTGTGCAGCGCGGGGCCCTCCCCTTAGGGGCTGTGAGGAGCATGTCCTGCTTTCCACACGAACTAGTTCTCGGAATCCGCAAACAGTCGGTCCTAGAATTCCATCGTTGGCTCTGACACTCACCTGTCCTGCGGCTCTCATCCATGGGGACCCTGATACCACCTGCCTCCAGTCTTAAATAATGAAACTGGTAAATAAAAGGGTTACCATGAAAACAAAAGGGTTTGGGCACCCCCAGTCCAGGAGCATCCTGATGAGGTCTTTACAGACTGGGCTGGAACTCTGTCTAGCTCAGCGGTGCCCCAAGCACTTGGACCAGCGGCTCCCCGGCTCGCTGGGACCTGTCCAGCACGTGCAGGCTTCACAGCGCTCCTGGGCCATGAAGAGTTCTACGACAGAGACTGCAGGGACCCCAAACACATCCGACCGTGACACCCTGGAGAAACGCTCTTACGGCCATACTGCGCCATCAAGTGCAGATAAGAGCGGAGGAGGCTTTCCAGGGAAGCCGGAGAGGAGGAGGGACACCTGCTGTGTGTGGGGCTGGTGGCACCAGGATCCAGTGTCCCCACCTCTGTTACCTTCTCTGAGTAGAGTTTAGTAGGCAGTGAAAATACTCAGGGGCCGAACTTTGAGAGCATCAGTCTGAGGTGGAAGAGCATTAACTGGAAGGTCACTGATAATGAGATTCTCAACAATGGAGTTTAAGACACATCACTTCCGTCTCATCTCCGAGTGAGACGACACGTGATCTTAATGATATTATTGTCCGGGGTTTACGCAGCCAGGGACGCAGCCAGGTGGGGAGCCCCTTGGGGTTTGTCTGTTTCCAAAGTTCATGTCTGTCCCCGTTCCGGCCACCCTTCTGATCTACTGGCTTTCTTGCGCTTTGCTGAGGACGGGGATTATTTTGTTAATTTAACCGGGCCCTTTAAATAAACTGTAAATACCTTGAAGGTAGTTTCTTTGTCTTATAATTTTTTTTAAATGTTTTCTTTATTTCTAGGAGAGAGAGAGAGAGACAGCGTGAGCAAGGGAGGGTCAGAGAGAGAGGGAGTCACAGACTGAAACAGGCTCCAGGCTCCAAGCTGGCAGTCAGCACAGAGCCCGACGCGGGGCTCGAACCCATGAACCGCGAGATCATGACCTAAGCGAAAGTCGGACGCCTAACCGACTAAGCCACCCAGGCGCCCCCTTTGCCTTATAATTTTTATTCCGTTTCTGCATCGTCATCTGAGAACTGCAGATACTAAGATGGGAAACCTAGACGAGGATGATGGGATTTCGGAGTTTGGCAGGGACCTTGTCCCATCGTCTTATCCAAAGACTCACTTGAACTGTCGCAGGGGTAACAGTGGTGTGGGGCTGGGTTTGGAGAGGAAGCCACACCCCCACCTTGCAGAACGCCATTGATGGAGCTGCCCAGTGGTCCTTGAGTCTTGACGGGTTTAACCTTTTCTCATGGTGGTCAAATCCCCCGGCTGCTTATCACAGGGACTATTCTCTGAATTAGTACAAATTCGAATGACTATTTTAGAACAAGAAAGCCACTCTCAATAGGCTGTGAGTGAGTCTTTCTCTTAAACACAGGATAAAAATGGAAACACTATTTTCAAAAATATATCCAGTGAATTATGATGTTCATTCATTCATTCATCAAGTACCTTCTTTGTTATTCATCAAGTACCTGCTGTGTCCTGGGTGCTATGCTTGACCCTATGGATATATGAGCCACCAGAGAAACAAGGTCTTTGGCCGTAAACACTGGCACTGTTGTGTAGGAGAGAAAGTAAACGTGAGCATAAACACTAATTTGTGTCTTAGGTTTAAGCATTAATATATTTACATTGATAATTTTATGCATGCCTTGCATCAAATCTCAGCTTTGGGTGAGGGTTGTGATGGGGTAAGTAGGCTGTGTGGGCACCTCACACACGTGGCCCTGGGTGCACTAAGGGGACTTAGACAGAAGAGGCCCCTCAGTGGAGGCAATGCCTTTCCAAGAACTTGACCAGAAACACAGCTAAGTCACTGTGGGCTTAGGATGTGGTAATGAGAGTGAAGGAAATATCATGTATTTTGATTTTTTTAATGTTTTATTCATTTCTGAGAGAGAGAGAAAGTGTGAGCAGGGGAGGGTCAGAGAGAGAGGGAGACACAGAATCTGAAGCAGCTCCAGGCTCTGGGCAGTCAGCACAGAGCCCGACGCGAGGCTCGAACCCACAAACCGTGAGATCATGACCTGAGCCGAAGTCAGATGCTTAACCGACTGAGCCACCCAAGGCGCCCCTTGATGATGTATTTTGAAGGTGAAATCAGTTGTAATGTGAGTTTTTTAGCCTTGAAAAAGGAAAGGGGGGGTGCCTGGGTGGAGAGGAAGAATGCTTCGGATTCTGTGTCTCCCTCTCTCTCTGTACCTCCCCTGCTCACACACACACACACACACACACTCTCTCTCTCTCAAAACATAAATACACACTGAAAAAATATTAAAAAAATAAAGAAGGAAAGGGGATTTAAAAATGACTCCAAGCCACCCTTATTTGGGAAATTAGAAGGGATCGTGCAAACAAACACCATTGGAGTAACACTCTTCTGTGTGAGGGCTACACGTTCCTTTTTGAACATGTCAAGGTCAGGACCCATGGAGCCCCCCCCCCCCCACCTCCCCCCGGGCAGGTCCAGGAGGCAGTGGTTCTGGAACTCCAGAGAGTCTCATCTGCGCCCACGTGGGGACAGAAGCCCTGGAGGAAACCAGGCCACCCCATCAAAATGTGACGTCCGAAAAAAGAACGAACATTCGAAAGAGGGTCTAAAGTGTACCTATTAAAAGACCGTTAGAGAAACAGAAGGCTGGGGAGAAGACTGGAAAAGAGAAGCCGGATTTAGAAGGCAAACCAGAAGCCGGCGCTGCCGTGAATGTCCAGGGGAAACGTGGCTTGAGAGTTTCCTTGTGGATGGGGGAGCGGGATTCACAGGAGAAGCTAGTCATTCAAACATGGGGAAGGAAACGCTAAGCAAGTTACAAATTGCGTCCCAAGCTCAAATGCAAGGACATGTACATTCTGTGCTGTTTCCCCTTCATTTGTATATAAATGTTGCAGTGTGGAACATTAAAACTGTAATAGAATAGGCTCGACTAAAGAAAGCAAAAGAAAGAGAGACACTGGGACCATAAGGCACCAGAGATAAATCACACATGAAGACCATTAATGCAAGGTATTTACGGACAGAAAATATCCACTATCCATATTCACAGTTTGCTGGTTAACAAAACCGGAAAAGGCTATATTTCCTCCGAGCAAAGTATGGAGTGTTTGGATGAACAAAATCTATGCCTTTTAAAAAAAGCAGAGAACACTGACTGGTATTGGAGAATAATTAAATGAAAATCAGGGAGGTAGGAAGACACTGGCTCATTTCATGCAAGGTCTTCATCAACGAGTATTGTGTGGTTCACACAAAACCAAAAGATGAAGGGAAATAAATGAGTGGTTTAGTTGGACACATAATAGAAGTGACTTGCACAATATCTGCAAATTATGTTCAATTTACCCTAACCATAGGGGGCTCTTTACAAATGTGGATCCCATGATTTCTTGTCTTAGCTTTTTCTCGGAAACACTTATTTACTGTGGTTGCTTACGAAATTGTATCTTTTAATTGGATGGTTGACCTGTAATTATATTGTGGCCATTCATTGATTCAATCGTTACTCAGACTCACTCACCAGATAATCATTGACTTGTCTAAAGTTTTATTCCTCACCTTTGACCTTGGTAGATTTAAACTTGTCAGGGACCCAAGAGAATGGTCCTGTGTTTTCCCCTTGTTTCAGGGTGTGGCTCATTGCTTATTTTATTTTTTTTAAATTAAAAAAAATTTTTTAATGTTTAATTATTTTTGAGACCGAGAGAAAACATGAGCAGGGGAGGGGCAGAGACAGAGGGAGACACAGAATCTGAAGCAGGCTCCAGGCTCTGAGCTGAAAGCACGGAGTCCGACGCAGGGCTTGAACCCATGAACCGTGAGATCATGGCCTGAGCTGAAGTCAGATGCTTAACCGCCTGAGCCACCCAGGCGCCCCGAGTAGTTTCCTATTTTAGACATTTTATCCAAATTCTCATTACTTTCTCTATTTTTACAACACTATTATTCATGATCATGGCAATATCTATTGCGTGTTACATAACTGTGTTTGTATTGCTACACTTTGACTTTTCACCTTTAGTATGCAAGATGGGGATTAAGCTCTAAGTGCCACAGATCCAGACCCTAACAGGTCCGTCCACTGCCATGTGCCTGTCCTCCCAATCCCTTTAAATTTCTATCATCTGTAGAAACGTGTACGGGCTTCTCTAGCAAGACTGAATGCTGTCCGTACCAGTTCACTTGGAATTCACAGTTACCCTTTCTTTCTTACATACTTCGGTTTCCTGACACGGCTGGTTACTCGCATAGCAGCAGAGCCACAGTAAATATTTACGTGCTCCTGATGTAATCACTGTTGACCTCAGGATGTTTACAGAGGGAGCTGTAAAAATGTGTTCCAGTATCATTTCAACTCTTATAAAATTTTAAGTGGTTGTAATACGGGTTTTAAGATTTTTATTACCGTAAAAATTTACCATCATTAAAATCTCAAAGTACATTTTAATTATATTAAGGCTTAATACATAGTTCTTAATGAGTGAATGCATTTCCCGACGGCATCGCCTCCTACGTTATCTGCCCCATTCTAGCATCTGGAGGAAGGTTAATGCTTTTAGTTTTCTCTCTCTGCTTAAACAGTGGGAACGCTTGGGAAAGTCTCTGCTTGAGACCAGAGATGAATGAATCTTCTGGTTTCGTTCCCTAAGTTTTCATAATTGTGGGCAGATAGAAGCCCCATGGTGCCTTGGGTTGGTCTGACTCAAGTACCAGAGGGACGGCCTGTGGCATGATGGTGGGTTCCTCCTTCTCGGCCTTGTTCACTGGCTGTCATCCAGGGTAATTGGCTCTGTTACAGGTAGGTGCTGGTGCGCACCCCACCTAACCTCCTCCTTCTGGCTGCCGTGGGGCTTTCAACTGTGATGTCTCAGCTGAGCTTTAGGGAAGGAGATGGCGATCGACTGTGTTTAGCAGTTTCTTCACCTGTTTCCTTTGGTGGCATGAACATCTCAGAATGAGAGGCGTTGCTTGCGGAACGTACCTTATAAAATAGCATCTCTGCCAATCTCCTACTTCAACAACAATAATGCATGTAAAATGATACAGGGTGTAGAGAGTAGGTATTTCACAAGACCATGTGCTTCTTATTCCTAGTTGCGTTCCATTGCCCTTTGGATCCGTATCTGTTATTCTTTTTGTTCAGTGATTTTAGGTTTCCTTTTGGGGGGAGTCTCATAGTTTTGCTCATCTTTTTATAAAAACTTTTTGCTATTTTGTTCTGATTTGACTTGAAGACAGGGCAGAATTGTGAGGAACTTTTCTTTTCACTTTCAAATAATCGCTCACAAGCAACCGTGAAGGGTGTGTTATGCTTTTGTGAGTCACTGGCTGGAAGACAGACTTTCAAAGAAACTAAGTGGTAAGTTACGGGAAATAAGGGAACCAGACAGATTGTTTGGAGATCTCTTTCAGAAGTACCTGTAAGTTTCTACTTAATCTTTCATACAAGTATTTTGTTACATGTGGGTTCTCTTTGAGGAACAGATTTGCAAAGAGTTCTCATGTCCATACATCTCAGGGCACGTTGCCTTTTTTTTCAATAATAGTCCTAAGAGAGGGCATTCTGGTATTTTTTCTGATTTGCCTTAGATGCTGCACTTGAAGCTGTTACCACTGTTGGGTCTCTGTATTCTGGGCATGACACTTTAGAAGTATTTCTTGCCTTTGACTGAAATTATTTTGTTTCCTCATTGCTGGTTTTGTCAAATACATTGTATGGTAGGAGTGAGGGGAAGAGGGGAAGGAATCAACTCAAATCTACCCTCCTCAGTGTTTCAAGGAGCTCGGGCTGGACTGCCCTTCCTTCTCTCCTCCAGCTACTTCATTCTGCCCGTGCGGTTTGTAGCTTGCATTCACGGCCCAGCTAAAAACCGCATGCAGAGAGGGGCGGGTGATGTGCTAGACTCTAGCTTATAGTTGTCTCTACAAATACTGTATTTAAAAATTTTTAATGTTTATTATTTATTTTTGAGAGAGACAGAGCATGAGCAGGGGAGGGACAGAGAGAGAGGGAGACACAGAATCCGAAGCAGGCTCCAGGCTCCGAGCTGTCAGCACAGAGCCTGACGCGGGGCTCGAACCCACCAATTATGGGATCATGACCTGAGCCGAAGTCGGACACTTAACCGACTGAGCCACCAAGGCGCCCCACCAATGCCATACATAATAAGATATTCTTTCTCTTCTGATCACTTTTATTAGTACAGGTACTGTTTATTGAGTGCCTACTGCCTGCTGTAGGTCAGCACTGTGCTGGGTACTGCCATATGTTTATACCAGGTTAACTGGCGTCTACATTAAATAGTAAGAGTTGGCTCCACTTTGCAAACTGACGGACAGAATTAGGTGTTTTATCCTTGGTCCTGAAACCGGTGAGCAGTAACCCGGCACTCAGAGCGTGGCTTCTGTGTTACCAAGAGAACTTCCCTCCTCTTTTCCTTTCCTATGACCTCTCACTCAAACACCCCTTGGCAGACGTGTCCCTGTTTTGCAGCTCTCTGAAGGCTAATATTCCAATTTCCATTAAAAAACTTTTTAACATTTATTTATTTTTGAGAGACAGAGAGACACAGGCATGAGCCGGAGGTGACGGGTAGAGAGAGGGAGACACAGAATCCGAAGCAGGCTCCAGGCTCCTAGCTGTCAGCACAGAGCCTGACACGGGGCTCGAACCCACGAACTGTGAGAGCATGACCTGAGCTGAAGTCAGACCCTTAACTGACTGAGCCACCCAGGCGCCCCACCACTTTCTATTTTTGAATAGTGTCACCAAACTTACCATCAAATGAATGCAAAATAGTGGAAATATGTAATTAAAATTTTATAGACTACTTCTATCTCAGAAGCCCCATTTAGACTTCTCGTTCTTATCTAAATCTGTGTTTCTTTTGAATGTGCATTTCTTGTTGGATAGCAACTTTTATTGTTCAGTTAATAGGAGACTCCATGAATAGTTCAGCAGTGAATATTGTGGCGCTTCCCAAATTCAGTGTTTTTGGTCAAGTGAATTCGAAAGATTTGGAGAATGTTTCACTGGTTGGGGTCCGGATGACACAGGCCCTCGAAGTCTTGAAAAAGGATTGAAGTGATCTCTGATCTCACAGTACAATTGCCAGAGTCCTTAAACTAGACGTTTGCAAACTGCTAATAGCATGTGCTGTGACCTAAAATAATTGCTTGCGCATTATACATTCATCTGGGACAGGCTTCATTTTATCATGCTAGCGCATAATGCAGCGTTTTCTATAGAAAGAAGAGAAACCATCTGCAATTCAAAAGCACTAAACATCCACTCACAGAATTTTCTATTTTTCCTACCGGGTTTGATGCCAACATTTTTATCTGTAAGTGGAATATTTTGCGTCAGGATATTTGAAGCCTGTGTAAATATTCTATTCCTCATCAGGGTTTTCGTTCAAACTTCCGCCTTTCCAGCACCCAGGAAGATGTGTTAGTATCCCTTGCTGACTCTCATTTAAATCAGTTATTACTATGACAGATGCTAGATTCTCCCCTTGTTCTGCCTTCTGCATGTACAAGTTGGTATTCTGTGGTAAGGAAGACCTGTACTCAGATGTTCATGTATCTGCTGGTATCTGTGTGCACGCATGGGTTCCTAGTATTAGTTGTGCCGTGCAGAAACCTGGCAGACCTCACCTCTACCAGGGATCAAGGTTAACTTCATCACTGATAGGACCAAGGGACATCGTGTGGCGTCTGATAGGGCATGAAGGGAAAACACGCCATCCCCTCTCCGGTTTGTCTGCCAGAAACTTTCCTGTAGCCACAGTTGACAGAAGGCCTTGAAAAGACTGAGGAAGTGTCCCGAATTGGGATGGAGCCAAAGAAGAAGGTCAACTACATGTGCTGGGGGATCATGGATTACCTCCCGGGCTGCGGAAGTAGCGGTCAACATGACAGCTGGAGAAAGTACTGCCATTTGGGCGGTGCAGGGTGGTTTAGATAGTAGTATTCAGTCATGTTAAATTTTCTGATTTTGATAATTTTTATGCATGAGAATTGTCCTTATTCTTATGAAATACACACTAAAATATTAGGGGTAAAAGGATGTGGTGCCTGTTGACTCACTTTTAAGAGATTTGGGAAAAATAGTGCATAAATAGGAGGGAAACATACCTTGGCGTATTTGGGGAAAGGGCAGAGAATTTTGGTTTCCCAGGGTTGCCGTAACAACTTACCACAAACTGGGGGGGGGGGGCAGGGGGGAGGGTTAAAGCAACAGAGATTGGTCATCTCACAGTTCGGGAGGCCAGAATCGAGGTCTGCAAAGTCACGCCCCCTCGGAAACCTGCAGGAGAAGCTCCTTCCTCACCTGCTGATCCTTGGCTGGTGGCTGCATAGCTCCCCTCTCCACCTCCACCTTCACCTGGACACCTTCCCTCTGAGTGTGTGCGTCCCTCTGAGTGTGTGCGTCCCTGGCCCCATAAGAGTACCTCTCCTGCTGCTTACTCCAGTGTGGACACATCTTAACTCACACGATTACGTCTGTCTTTCACCTGATCGCATCCACACCATCCTGTTTCCACATGAGTCCACGTTCACAGGCACTAGACATTGGGACTCACATATTTCTTGTTAGGGGGACAGAATTCAACTCATCACAGGTACACAGGGCTTCTTGGCGTTACTCTTGCAACTTTAACTAAATTGGAAATTATATCAAAATAAAAGGTTGCCAGAAAGTGTCGGCGTATAAAAAGTGGTATTTGCTTAAGCAAATTAAGCAAGTCTTCATATGCCATCAATTTCAGTATTCCTGTGTTAGAGAATCACTACTCAATGAAGGAATTGGCATGTATATTCACTGACATTAAATTGTTACAGAAAGCAAACCGGTAAAATGTCATTTACAGGAAAGGCTCACTTATGTGTTCATAGGCTTAATCTGACAGGCAGGAAAAAAGATTTCTGTCTGGGAGGCGGGGGATGATGTATTTGAGTTCCATTTCCAAATACTGTAGGAATATAGGTTAGGACAGATGGGAGATTGGTGGCCTTCCTTACAGAAAATGTACTCGGGGCTACCCGCGGGAACTGTTCAGTCCACAACTGCAGAAAATATTTGAGGACGGGGATTCTTCATAGATAACATTGATTACTTTCATTTCCCCGATGAAAACCAATCATGGTATGATTGATGGTCTTGAAGCCAAACCGAAGGACTTGCCTCACAGTCTGTATTGTACGAAGATAACATTTTGGTTGAGCTGTTCTCACTAATGCACGTTTTTCTTAATTTGGAATGTCTTCTCTCATTAAGACAAAGGATAATAGCTGCCGTCAATAAACAAAGTTTGACATCTGGTGATTAGGCGTAGGAATGAAAAACCAGGAAGATGCTTTACATGCACAAGCGCACATGCGCACACGTGTCCTGGGACTCAGGCTATTCATGGGCACCGAATAGAAAGGAGAAGCCATGTATCTCTTCCATCTAGTCTCACTCTCATTAGCCTTTTAACACAGCCATCTCTGAAGCCATATGTTTTTGTAAAGTACAGCATTCAGTTATTTTAAAATATTGTTTAAGCTTTAGAAAATGTGTCGTGTTAGTGAAGGCTGTTCTTGTCTCATAGAATGAGTACAACCTTGACATTCTTCGTCCTGTATTTGAAAATCTAGTCTAAAGCCTTCCCCTCGTCCTGCTTCTCATGCCCTGAAATAAAACAGTGGTGCCCGCAGTGAAATACACACACCAACACAAGGGGCAATTAGAGTTTGCTGTTGGCACCCACGTTCTGTACTGAAAATAGTGAGCACCGTATCCTGGGAAACACTGTAGTTAACATGTGCACCCGTTCGGAGCACTATTCCCCGGCTTTTAAACCACTTGGTGAACTCTGAGCATCAGTGCAATGAAATTTGGAATGTAAAAGGAACATATGTTAGAGTATTGAAGAATACCATGTCTGGAAGGGAAAAATATATTTTAGAATACACGTATTTTTAAATTTTTATATTAAAATTGGACAACGTCAGTGATATTTTTATTGAATTACCTAATGACTCTCACTTTGCAAAACTGAGAAAAATTCATTTTATAAAGGTTTATTTATTTTTAAGAGACAGAGAGAGAGAGAGAGCAGGGTGGGGGGCAGAGAGAGAGGGGAGACACAGAATCCGAAGCAGGCTCTGTGCTGACATCTCAGAGCCTGATGCAGGCCTTGAACTCACGAACCGTGAGATCATAACCTGAGTTGAAGTTGGATGCTCAACTGACTGAGCCACCCAGGTGCCCTGAGAAAAATTCATTTTATATGACTGACTGGCTCAAAGTATTTTTTTTTTAAAAAGTAAGTACTAACACAATACCTTACAATGTTGCTAATCCCCAGCCCCATTTTCCTTTCTGTTGCTGGAAATTAGACCATTCTGATGGAACTGAGGCAGGTCTCTGACTTGTTGAGAAGAAGCCCTGTTTCACAAGTCCTCACTCTTCCATTCCAGTGACATCCATTAACAACTAAATTGCAAGTTAACACTTGAGGTAGTCACACTAAGTAATAACCAGTCATGAATCTTCTCGATGGTGGTTTGTTCTATTTTTGTTTTTTAATAGATGTATGATTTCAGAAGTGTAATTTCAGATATGAAGCTTCTCAGGAGATCCTTTAGGACCAATGTTCTTATTGCATGTACCTCAGCCTGTCCAGGGATCTCTTCCAAGACCAGATAGTCAGGGCGGTGGGGGGCCCGCATCAGGAACCCTGATATAGGTGAGGTGGAAAGAAGAGAAGGAGGGAAGAGTGAGAGGGAAGGGGAGAAAGAAAGGGGAAGAGAGAGTGAAGTAGGGGGAGAAAGAGGAAGGAAGGAAGGAAAGGGAGGAAGGAAGAAAGGAAGGAAGGAAGAAAGGAAGGAAGGAAGAAAGGAAGGAAGGAAGAAAGGAAGGAAGGGAGGGAGGGAGGGAGGGAGGAAGGAAAGAAGGAAGGAAGTCATAAATGTCCATCTAAAAGAGTAAAGGCAGGAAATGTAAGTATGCATATAGTGATTTTGTAGTTTTATTCCTGTCCCCTTGAAAATAAAGGTCAGGAAAATTAGTTTAAAAGGATTTAGTTAAAAATTTTAGGGGCGCCTGGGTGGGCTCCGTCGGTTAAGCGGTTCAACTTTGACTCGGGTCATGATCTCACGGTTTGTGGGTTCGAACCCTGCGGCTGATAGCTCAGAGCCTGGAGCTGCTTCAGATTCTGTGTCTCCCCCCCTCTCTGAGCCTCCCCTGCTCACACTGTCTCTCTCTCTCAGCAGTAAATAAAACATTAAAAAAATTTTAGTTCTCTGCTTTAATCTTTAATAATTAGCTCAAGTTCTGCTTTTGGCTCCTTATTTTTCAATTTGTTTCACTAAATCTCTTTTAGTGCCTTGCATGTGTCAGGCACCAAGGCAGGTAGGGGGGATGATAATGGACACTCAGCTCTGATCTTTGATGAGCCAAGTTCCCGTTGCCCAGGAAAGACGGGCTTCTGTACAGGGAACCCCTGGTCAGTCAGTAGCACCCACTGCTGGCTGATGGATGGGTTGGAATTGCAGTGAAGGAGCCCCGCCGCCATATTTAGCATCAGGTGGCACCTTCAGACTTGTTTTGAAAGAGCCTTGTTACTCCTCGTAGAGTAGTATTCTCCAGAAGTGCAGTGTCGCTCAGCACCAAGTTGTTCTCCAATTTATGTCTGCTGTTGTCGATAATACACGATGATAGATATATTCGCTATTGCCTTGTGTCCAGATGTTTGGCATAGATAAGATTCCACCTGAAACATTCATGCCTTGGGAAAAAGAGAATAACTTGATTTATGTCTACCTATTAGTATTGAAATCGATAATGAGACCCTGTAGTTCTCTATTAATTGGCTCCTTAACAATTGGTCCTTGGGTAGGTATGCAAAACCTCATTCCCCTGGTTGGATACTGAAGGAAAGGAATCATTAGCAAAGTCTACTTAACGCTACTGCCTCCAGGAATTTCTTTTCAAATTCTGTATAAGTAAAGATATTAAATGCACTGAGAAGACTTGGTTTGACGTTTTCAGGACCTTAAAAGCACGTGCTTCCTTACCTAAGTGAAAATCTGAAATATATAACCTAATTTGTTCACATAGAGGAGTATTTTCATATGATTATAGAAAATATAACCAAGAGCTCTCAAGATGGTGAGGTGAGCGGCATAGTTTATATTCGGGGCAGATATTAAGATAGACACTGTTTTGCCACTTGGACCTATTCTTACTTTTGTCTTTGCAATATATATAGAGCATTCCTCGGGGAAGCCTGTGCAGACTTGGTAAGGTGTAGGAAGGTTGTTTATTTAATATACATCTAGAATCACAGAAGGCAAAATCCCACATTGTAGTATATTAGATTATGAATGTTATATACCTGTTCACGTAACATTATGAATTTGGACAGTATGTGAACTCTATTAATATTGCGTCCCAGGCTTGTATCAGTAAGAGGAATAGGGAGGACTTCCATTTGTCTGGTCTGAGTTCAGCGACTCATCACCCCGGAAGGCGAAGGAGGAGTCATGGTCAGTGGGTACGAGTTCACGCCATGACCTTGGAGAAGACGGAAAGTAAAACTGTGACTGTATTTAAGCTGGAGGGGAAGACGCACCCTCAGAGGTGCTCAATAAAGGGTGCTGTGAAGCTGACAGCTATGTGATGGCCATATTTAATGCCCTTCATTAACATCTACAGATTGGGCTTTTTTTCAAAAATCGTTTCTGGAAAAAGAAAAGAAAAACAACCGGACGCCATTAGCCCAGGCCTTTATTAAAACATGGTCATATGAGAACAGCACTCAGAGGACTTCCTGTGGAGAGCAAGGTGCTTGAGGAGCTCACAGGATAGTTTGGGGGAGGTCAGAGTTCACAGAAGGGTTGCCTGTGGAGACTGTCCAAAGGCATGGGGACCTTCTGCCGTGGTAGAATCGAGGCAGCCAACCCAGAGATGCCGGTGATCCCATCACCATGGATTGGATGTCTTGGGTTTAGCAAGAGGGGTGGAGAGAAGCAGCTGGGGCTAAGCCCTCGCAAAGGTCAGTTGAACATTCTTAGCCCATTGGAGTTTCTCACAAAGTATTTGTTACATTTGTCTTAAAAAGCAATTACAGTGTTCCACACGATTCTACAGGGTTTTATCTAAGGACAGACTTTTCCGGATCTGTTTCCCAACTAATGTAGACGTGGAAGTTTCGACCAGCTTTCTTTGTTCACAGCATGAGTAATGTCGTATTTGTTCTTTTTCGCTTACAGGCCGGAGCCAATGTCCTCCTCCAGGATGTTAATGGAAATATCCCATTGGATTATGCCGTGGAAGGGACAGAATCTAGTTCTATCCTGTTGACCTACCTGGATGAAAATGGTAGGCAGATGCTTTGAAAAACTGTAGAGAGAGAGATTTAAAGACAGCGTGGTAGAAGTGCAAATGGGTATTTATTTTTTAGGCCTGCTCCCATGATTTCAGACTGATGTGGTTTCCCTGATTGTGTACAACGAAGTATTTGTTTCTCTATAGCGTTTCATCGTTCCCTCTGCAAGGCCTGGCTGCTCTTGTCAAGGCAGTTTTGCAAGACGGCAGAAATCTCGAGGCCAACAATGAAGGAACATTTTAACAAGCATCCAAAGTCCATAATTAGTGGGACTGGGTTTGTAATTATAATCTGCTCTCCCCTGGGAGGGCAAGAGAAGTGAAGCAGCACAACTGAATTCTGAGTTAATGAGAGCGAGGTCATCTGAAGTGTATTCTCTCAGGAGCGGGTGGTCCTCGCAAGAATCACGTGCCAGCGAGCGGGGACTTAAGTCAAGGGCAGCTCGCACAGCTTCCCAGCATCCACTGTTGGTGACGCTGGGGGACACAGATGTCAGAAGAAAGCGCCCGGGTCATGTTGCTCGTGAGGAGAGCTCCGGATAGATTCCCTCACAAAGAATGTTTAATTGCACAGACAAAACGTATAATTTCATGAGCAAGTTTGGCCTTGGCCAAGTGGGAGGTGTTTGAAATCCTGAGCCCGGTACGGTATGCAACTGAAGAAGTCTGCCACTCCCCCCCCCCCCTTTTTGTTTTGGTATAAATAACAGCAAGGAAATTCCAGACCCTTCCAGTACGATCTTTTGTCGGAGAAGACGTTTAAAAGTTTTAGGAGCTGCACAGTGTCACAGTGCGTCTCACTCTGTCCTACTTGGTGCTAAGAAAAGCTGTCACATCTGCCTCTTTGTTCCCGTGCTCTTTGTCTGCTCCTCCAGAGCGCACGGATCAAAAGGTTTATTCTGAGGATAGCTTAGAATAATAATAATAATTAGCATTCAGCAGCCACGGGCCCTTAAAAACATGATCTCATTAATTCTGAGAGTGGGGTAAGTACCATTATCTTCATTAGGGACAATGAGAGCCGTGAGCCGAGCTGTCCTGTGGAAGGAAGGTCACCGATTCCCGGAGGCTGGGGTGACGGAGGCAGCGGTGGGGGGCAGGGTGTGGCTCCCCGCTCCTCCCCCTCGCTCCTGGTGTCTGCTCCTTACGTGGGGTCACATTCAGATCTCCGGTGACTTGCTGGGGACAGGCTCCATCATGCCTAAAGGGACTGAAGCCTGAAGTTATGTACGCGCACCCCACCGCTGTGAAGTTTATCGCTTAGGGCCTTTGGGAAACGTGGACTTAACCGTGCACGATTCTGGATTTGCACAAACCACTCAGTTGCGTATTACTAGCGGAACCACTTCTATTTAGTAGCCTTCTGCTCTCCTTATTCCGAATGTCTGACAGGTACAGTAGTGAATAGTTCTCTGAAAACTAAAATCAAGTTCCCCTTCTTGGCAGAAGAACTAACTTGACTTAGAAACCTTTGCAGCTCCTGCAGGGATTTTGTTCGACAAGAAAATGTAATATTTACAAGGGCAGTGTTATGCATCTCACGTAAAGAAAAATGAGTGCCTTCCGTTGGGAGGTGGATTCTGAACGTGACGAAGGGGAAGGGAAGAGGGAGGCACAGATTCTCGATGGTTAGGAGAAGATCTGTCATGACGAGGGCTGTCACGATCGGTTTATAAAATACACGCTTGCTGGAACAGATTCAGTTTCGTATCGCCTAAATTGTTAATTCTGTTTTCCGTTTGTCACTGCTGGTGGGCTGGCCTGTGCCGCGCGCCCACCCGCCCCTCCCGTGCCTGGTACACCGCCTGCTCCCATCTGCCTGGGTCATTCCTACCTGTCTGTGTCATCAGCCACACTCACTCGATTGATTCTCTGGCCTCCTTGCTGGTGTGCTTTCAGGGTTCTGTGCTATGACAGGGTGGGCCGACGTCCTTAGAAATTTTTAAGATTCCCTGATGAGATGCTTATTAGCGTTCGGTGCTCAGTGTTTCAGAGCCACGTTCCCAGAACCGGGGGCTGCGGTCCTCAGATATTCTCTGTGCATCATGGCTTCCAACCTGGGTACTTACCACGCTGTCCCATGTGGCGGGAGGCAGGCGAGGTCGTGAGCAAGTTGATTACACGGAAAGTCGCTAGTCACAGGTTCTAATTGTACTACCACCCCAACATCCACCGTACACCCGGGCACAGCAGTAAACCCCAGCTCACCGCCCGGTCTTCCTGGGCTGGAAATCGAGACAGCCACGGAGGGCTGATGGAGCCCTCGATGCATGTTGGATCTGCAGAGCGCGGAACACCAGTTGGCTTTCAGAGAAGGCGACTGATTATAAAATGGTCGAGCGAGGGCAGAGAGCACCGCAGGGGAGGACAGGGTGGTAGAGGAGGGATGCACGGTGTGGGGAAAGACATACACACGCGTGCTGGTCGCTTCGCTGCACACGCCCCTTCTCCTTCCTTTGAAATCCATCCTTTTAGAAAAAGAAGCTCACAGTTACGCCCCTGAGCTCCTAATCTCCTCGACTTGCCCCCTCAAGTCCGGCCTCTGCCCCTGCTGGAAATGCCCTTCCAAAGATGGCCGTTGCCTGCTTGGCTCTCCATTGGCGGATCACCCTTCTGTTCTCGCGTGCTCCCTCACTCCCTGTAGTGCTCCTTTGACCTCCGTCACGCTCTCCCGCGAGGCCTCGCTCGCCTGCAGTGATCCTTCCATACCATTCCCCATTCTCTTTGAGCTTCTGCTCAGTTGCTTTCGATGTGTGGCCGCACATGCAGATGCCACAGTGTTTTCCTGGTTCATCTCACCCTGTCCCTTGCGCTGTGACCGCCTGCCCTTCTCCCAAGAATACTCCTGCGGCTCAGATATCTCAGAAGGCCTTCTGCCCCGCCCTGTGAGATCTTCTTAAGTGTCTCGCCTTGGACATCAGCGGGTTTGGAATGCCATGCCCAGCACGGAAGCTTCATGCCCTGCCAAGATTCCTTCCTACCCTGACAGCCAGGAACCCAATATCTGAATGTCACTTCTCGTTTCCTAAATCCCTGACATTGAAATGTCACCAAATTTTATCTCCTCCCTTGACATCCCTCTAATATGTTCGCATCTCTCACCCTTGTGGCGTTGCAGCCTTCGTTAAACCCTGGGCTTTCTGTTGTGGAACAGCCTCAGAAACTGACTTCGCCTTCCCTGATTCATCCTTTTATTATTATTATTTAAATTCAAGTTAGTTAACATACAGTGTAGTATTGGTTTCTGGAATAGAATCCAGTGATTCATTACTTACGTATAACGCCCAGTGCGCGGCCCAGCAAGCGCCCTCCATAACGCCCATCACCCATCTAGCCCATTCCCCCCACTGCCCCCCACCTCCCCTCCAGCAACCCTCAGTTTGCTCTCTGTGTTTAAGAGTCGCTTATGGATTGCCCCTCTCTGTTTTTGTCTTAGTTTTTCCTTCCCTTCCCGTGTTCATCTGTTGTGTTTCTTAAATTCCACATAGGAGTGAAATCCCGTGTTTATCTTTCTCTGCCTGACTTAATCCCGTTAGCATAATCCGTTCTAGTTCTGCCCACGTTGTTGCACATTTGCAACAGGGTTTCATTCTTTTTCATCGCCAAGTAATATTCCTGATTATTCTTTAAAAGATTCCCAGATTAATCAGTCCAAAGTGACCTTGTGCATTTCTTCTGCTTATAAAGTTCCCCTGAAATGCTGACGCTGCACCACCCTGAGTCCCCCCTGGTTAGGCTGGGAGGGCTTCCCGGCGTGCCTGGGGCAGTCCCGCACTGTGCATCTGGCGGGGCTGATTGGGGGGGACGGAGTTAGTGGCTCACGACACCCTTTTGGCTCGAGCATGTTTATTTCTCTTTTCTAGAACGTTCATGTGCCTGCTCCAAGCATCCTTTAACTCTTGGGCTTCTTAGGAAGCTTATGATGGAGACGAAAATTAGGGTTGGATGCGATTCTAGGAACGAAGAGAATGCTGTGCCACAGTCACTGTGGCTCATGTCATAGCGTCACGGCACAGCCGTCTGTGATAACGCAGACCACCCGCAGTGCAAAATGGAAAATGGAGGGAAAGGAACGTTGCACTGTTGCAAAAACCAATATTATCTTAAGAGAGACGGTTAAGGAAAGTTAAGATGGGGTTTCGACCGACTTGAGGTGTTAATGTGACATGAGTGTTACACGTGTCCTGATGTTACCAGATATTTTCAGGCGATAGTAATTAGTATCCCATGTAGTAACTTGAGGCTTTCAGGCAAATGATTTTTTTTCCTGATATCCTAAGTGAAAAAAAAAAAAAAAAAGACAAATTGCTATCAAAATAATAACTCTAATCAGGACTTATATTAATGTTTTTTTCAGAGAACAGGATGAAACTAAAACTTAATTTCTTTAAAAAAAAAAAAAAAGACAGACCTGTCTGTCCAATTATCCTTTACAAAATAGACTTCTTACGAGCTCTTGGTTATAGTTTTCCTGGAGTCGCCTGAGAATTTTGACTGAAAGAGAGGGAATCTCTGCTCCGTTGTCTTGCTGAAAATAGACTTCTGCTTTTTTCCTCAACACAGAACAAAAATCTAAACTCGCATCTTACTTGGTATCAGATTTGATTCAAAATGAAGTTTTAAAATAATAAGATACAATGTCATAATATTCCTCTCTGGTACCTTCAGGACAGTGGCTGAAATAGATTGTATTCTCATGACATGTGGTAAATGAGCTGAAATGAGTGATCTCTAATCTGCTTTAATGTGTCTCTTATCATTGAGCTGTCTTCTTTTACGGTTCAGTTTTAATGGTGTGTGTAAATAATTCTCTAAAAGAGACGTAACTATCCAGTAAACACTGCAACGTTATAAACCTAGAATAACGTAGCCATCAGATTCTTCGACTTCAACGTGAAAAGTTGAACACTGACATTGGAATAGTATTTTCCAATTTTAACTCCCACATCAAATTCCATAATCCTAAAAATAAGAATAGAGTGACACGATCGTTTTAGTTGGTTCTTAACAAACCTCAAAGCAACTCTTAGGGAAATCTGTTAGTTCTGAAACGGCATGTGGAGATTCCAAAGCTGGTAATTGGTTCTCCCGTCCTGTCCCCCTACTAAAATGGGTTTGGTTTGCACAGAGTATTTGAAACAAGCCACATTATTCAGATAGTGCATTTTGCTTTATTTTGTTTGGTTCTTGCCTGCCTCCTTACTGCAAACAAAAACAATGAATGATTGGTGCATAGCTCACGTAGCAGAAAGCTCCCGTCTACCGAGTGCTTGCTCGGTCCAGTGAGCCGGATACTGTGTTAGCGCTTAAGTGGGGTAATTTGTCCTCCTAACAACTAGCGAAGCCAAACCATCAGCCCCATTTTGCAGATAGAGAAACTGAGGCAGAAGACGAGTTACATCCTCCCATTGGCACTAGTAGTCCGGGGAAGGCACGGCACTGAAAACCCAGCACCCTGACCCCTGAGGTTTGTCCAGGCTCAGAGAGAGAAAGAGAGCTGGATGGGGGTCGGAGGCTCTGGGCTCGAAGGGGCAAATGAAGGCAGGTGTGGATCAGGCTGAATGGTCTCTGCCCTGCAGACGGGTCTTGTGAATAATAGTGCGTGTAACTGTGCTCCCTTGGGATGTGTGTCATTCTCTGAGGGACTGTGGGGGCAGAAGACCAGACAGGTTAAATGCCTTTCCCAGAGTCCCCCCGGGGAGGTCAGGCACCTGGCATGGCCAGGAGGCATGGCCAGGAGGCATGGCCAGGAGGAACAGTCTGGCATTGGTGCTTGGGTCCCCTGTGCCCCACACGCCCTCTGTGTTTGTGGCGAGGACACAGTCAGATGAGAGAGAGAGAGAGGGAGAGAGAGAGAGAGAGGAAGAGGGAGAGGGAGAGCGCTCAGAGAGTGTCTGATTGTCAGCAGTCACTGGCTGAGAGGCAGATGTTAATCATCATCATTCTCACCATCTCCATCACCACCACCACCATCATCACCACCATTATCACCATCATCATCATGACCATCATCATCACCATCGTCATCGTCATCACTATCATCACTTTCACTGAGAATAAGGTGGATTATTTCCCCTTAGCAAACACCTGTCAGGTCCAGGAACCAGTCCTGGGAACGGGATGCATAAATGCGCAGGTCTGAGCCTCCGTGCAGATTCACATGAAAGCTCGGGGTACAGGTATAAACAGGACGGGGCAGACCTGACCTTCCCGTGGCCATGTCCCCTTCCTCAACAAGTCTGACTCCAGGGCTTCACTCAGCTTTAGTTACTTTCTCTTCATTAATGTGAACAGTCATGAAATGCTTGATTGGAGAATCTTTTTACATTTAGTTTGAAAACATGTGAGAGCTTCAGGGAAGTTGTGAAGACATCGCAGAGAGTTCCCCTACACCCTCTCCCAGCCCCCCACATCTACACCCACACGGCCGTGGTCCGTTTGTCCAGACTACGGTCTTAGCTCTGGTCCGATGCTATTCACTAAACTATAGACTTTACTCTGATTTTTCCAGGTTGCCTACCAAAGGTGGCTTTCTATTGCAGGGTACTACATTGCTTTGGGGAGCAGCTCTTTTGGCCAGAAAATTAGAGAGAGCAAAAGCTATGTTTTAGAGCCCATTTCAGTTCCATTTGATGGTTTAAAATACTTTGGGCAGTGCCCATTGACGACCCACACCAAAGCAGAGGCACATTGAGAGCCTGGCATCTATAAGACATCGTGTCACATCCTTGGGATATAATAAAAGGAAAATGATTCAGGGCTGTGTTTTAGCTGTAAATAGAAGGCGTGCCGCAGGAAACAATTATGTGGACTTTGAATGAGATTTCAAAGCAGAAGTGGGGCTTCAAAGAGGAACTGGTTGAAAGAACAGTAAGAGAAAAGTAAGGCTTGACCCCCAGCGGCTGAGAAACATCTCTGCCTTCTGTTTCAAAGGCTGTTTTCCCCGTAGGCGTGGATCTGGGCTCGCTGCGCCGGCTGAAGCTGCAGAGGCCGGTGAGCATGCTAACAGACGTCAAGCGCTTCCTGTCCGGTGGCGGGAATGTCAACGAGAAGAATGATGACGGAGTGACGCTGGTGAGTGAGTAGCTCTGACTCAGAAATATTGCTGATGTTGAGACTTTATTGATTTCTAAAGCATGGAATTGGATACAATTAACTTTGGAAAATATCCTTTTTTTCCGATCATACAAGTCCTACATATGTATTGTAAAAATCTTGAAAACACAATAAGCGCGCAGAAGGGGATAGAAGTCATTTATGTCACCACTCAGAGAAAACCAGTGTTTATAGGTTGGTATATTTTCTTCAAGCCTCCTTTCCGTGCATCTTTAAAAATGAACAGTGACTTTTTAAAGTTTATTTATTTATTTTGAGACAGAGAGAGTGTGTGAGCAAGAGTGGGGGAGGGGCAGAGAGAGAGAGAGGGAGAGACAGAATTCCAAGCAGGCTCCTCAATGTCATCTTGGAGTCTGACGTGGGGCTTGAACTCACGAACCCATGAGATCGTGACCTGAGCCAAAATCAAGAATCAGACGCTTTGCTGACCGAGTCACCAGGTGCCCCTAAAATAATTTTTATGCATTACTTTGTCAACGTGATGCTTGAAATGAAACTTACACAAGAATGTTTTCACTTTTAATTTTAAGCAAGACAAATTATGGGTTGCTCTGGGGAATGGATTTCTAAATCGAAGTGAAATCATGTCATTACTGGTTTTCATAGCTGGCGGGCACGGTCGCACTCACGTAAAACCAGCACAACTACCTTTGGATTAATTCTCATATAAGCATAAGGTCTAATCCTCAAAATAGGAAACATTTGGCACTCTTGACCCCATAAAGCGTACTTGGGCTGGGCGTGCCTGTGTATAGTTAATTGTGGTGGATGCAAATGTCCAACGGCTCAGGGAAAACGTTGAGAGGAAGGAAATTAGCAGAAGGGAGTATGACGCCGAAGGGCGGGATGCGTCGACGTGTCTGTAATCAGCGATTCTGTTTCTGCTCTGCATTTTCCCAGGGGGTGAGGTTAACCAGGGTGGGAGAAACAGCTTGTCTAAGTGGACTTTTGTGTCACAGGTGTGGGAGGCCTGCTCCAGTTTTAGATTCATTAACTGCAAATCGACCACCTTCTAGATGGAGCCGTCTTCCTCGATACTGACTTTGGGGTTCAAACTGTACGTTTCTAAAGACTATCAAAAATAACTCTGAGTTATAAGCAAAGAAAACAAAGCATGTTTAGAGTTTATTGAAAAATCACATATTCAAACAGAAAAATAGTCTAATTGATCTATTGAGGAGGAATCTATTAACCCCATCGTGTGAACAAAGTAGTAATGAGCAAAACGACGAAAGCCCTTTTCTCCTAGGCTTACCTTTCTTTGGGGAAGATACGTAATCTAAATAGAAATGAGCCAAATGTACAGCATATTAAAAATGGCAAGTGCAAAGGAGGACATCCTAAGAGAAGATAAGGAGGTGGTGGGAGGTACACAGGCCAGATCTCATTGACAGGGAAGTTTGAGTGATGACCTGAGAGAAGTCTACACACACGGCAGGGGTGCCTAGGAGCGTTCCGGGCTGAACAGTGGTATGTGCCAAGGCCCTGAGGCAGGAATGGGTGTCCTGTGATTTAGAAACAGCGCAGAGGCCCATGAAGCTGAGCAGAGTAAAGGGAAGGAGTGAGGCAGCTGGACCGGCCCCCACAGGGTTTGTGTGCCTGTGTGAGGGCCCTTCACCTACTCTGAGTGAGATGGGCTCGCCCTGGAGGGCGCTGAAGAGAGCAGGATGCGGCCCTGCTTCGGTTCTGAAAGCATCACTCACTCTGACTTCTGTGTTAAGGACGGACTGGCAAAGGGCAGGGCTGAAGCGCAGAGTTCCGGCGAGAGGCTTGGTTGAAGTGGCTCAGAGCTGCAGCAAGCCGAGTGGTGGAGGTGGCCAGGTGTGTGGGAAAGGGGGCCGCAGACCGACCCCACGCACTTGCGGCTTCGGCCAGAGCGCAGGGGTCGGCACGCAGTGCGGCAGAGAGGGCTGAGGAGAAAATGAGCTTGGGGCAGAAAGCACGCGGAAGCTTTGGAAACGGAGGCGGGAGTGCCTCTGGTCAGCTTCACGGACACGTGGGGCCCGGAATGCAGGAGACGTCTGGACCACAGAATCACTTTTGGGGACGCGAGCGTATACGTGACATTGAAAGCCCTGACCGTGGATGAAATCACAGATTTGATACAGAAGAAGAGAGAATGTGGGACCCAGTCATGATGCTGAGGAGGAAGAGAAAGATCCAGAAATAAGACTGAAAGGAGAAAATCTCAAGGTAGGAGGAAAACCAAGAGATTGAGTTGTCCTAAGGAGCCAAGGAAGGGAGGCATGAAGATGATGATGAGGAGGAGGGGGAGGAGGAGGGAGGGGAGGGGGAGGGGGAGGGGAAGAGGAGGCGGAGGAGGGGGAGGGGGGAAGGAGGGGAGGGAGGGGTTCACTATCAGATAACCACTGAGAAGTCAAGTGACTGGAGGTGGGGAATGGGCCGTCGGACTTGGTGATGGGAGGTGATGGAGGTCGCTGGCCTCCTCACCGAGGGAAGGTGCAGCGGAGTGCTGGGCTCAAACCCAAGCTGGCATGGGCAGTAGTGCCTTTAACGCATGGAATGCACTAATGCGTGACACAGAGCAGAAACCAGGAAGGCCTTTGTGTCTTTGGCCTATGATATTGCAGATTTATATGTCTTTTAAAAAATCACTTTTAAATAAAAATAGCAGGAGCGTTTCAAATACTGCTAAGTAAAAGGACCCACATACTCTGGTGCTGAAGCTATTGAAAGAAGCAATACAGAGCAATACATCCCTGTCGAGTTCTGCCATCTTCAATTCTGACATTCTTTGTGACTCTTTTCTATTGAGCAGAGAGCATAAACGTTGCAAATAATTGTTGTATAGCAACTAAATGATCATCTCTGATCATCAAGCTTTTCACGAGGAAATTAACAGTGATCTGAAGGCTAGGAAGTTGTCCCTTGAAGATCACAGTATTTAGCAAGTGGTAATGTAGTTTGATTCTTATGCCGGAATCGATCAGTCTATCATGTTAATGACTGCCTCCCCAGAGCCCTCCTCCGGACTGTGTGTTCCTGTCTGTTATTGGAGGAAACAGTAAGAAGATATTCGTCCACAGATTTCTGTGGCTGAGTTGGAATGTCGGTCATGGTTCAGAATCATTTCCCACACTGTCAAATTGTGCAAGAAAGACGAAGCTATCGATGAAAGGCTCAATACCTCTTTCTCCTTTGTTAGAACATGCAAGAAAATTACGGAACTTGGTGTAGCTCTTTTTAAAAGATCTCCTGGGGCGCACTGACTGATACCCTTTGTAAAAGAAAACAAAACCTCAGCAAAGGATACTATTCCACGCCCCCCCCCCAAAAGCCTTGTTATAGAACATATGGAAATGCATCCTTGAGTTTGAGTGCATTGATGCTCTTTGAAAATCTACCATAACGACTTTCAGATACGTTATGAAGATGCTGGTTCTTTACTCTTTTGTGACACACTTTGATGTATAACGTCTGGCCTTGGGACGTATTTACTTGGTTTGTTGGAAAAGAATTATTCATGAGATGCAAACATCAAACAATTTTATTTTTGTCTCCCCTTGTTATGTGAGTAGTGCTGGTTCATCCCTTACTTCTGGGTGAAGACTTCGCCAATGCCATCAGGTTTTTGGCCACACTTTATAGCACCATGCATAGACTCAACTTAGAGATTCACATGCCTGGTCCTTTATACCAGTGAAAACTCCCAGCTGGCATGAAGTCAGGGTTCACTGGTCTTTTGATCTACCTATTACCCCTGGGGTAGCTGTGGAATCCTTGTCAGAATTGCGTTTTTAATGTAATAAACACGGTGTCCAGAGTTACAGGGAAAGCCAGTTATACTGAAACATCATCATCATATTAAAATTAAATTTGCAATAGATAATGCGTGTGCTTCATTAGTAATGCACCGAGGAACAGCTTTACCCACTACCATCATGTTAGTAGATTTGAGCCTGGGTGATATCTGGAGATTTCGGCTTGGACAGCAATGTGATACAAGATTTCTTGTGATGATAGATAGCATCACAGCCATGCAGCCTGTGTTCACCGTTGAAGAATTTGCTAGATGTCCGTCGGGGGTAGAAAAAAGTAAAATGATTTTCCCACCCAAGTGTGCAACCCCCGATCTGTGTACAGATCCCACGGGGGCTGGTGGCTCAGGCTTGACGGACCGTGATTTCAGCTCCATCCTGAACCTGTTCCTGGTGTAGCAGGTCTGTAGAAGGGAGGGGGGTGTGATCACCTGTCTCCCCGCCTGCCACTGCCTTCTCTTCAGTGTCGCCGAAGTGGAGGGAGAGGAGGGGAGGGGACAGATGGGCAGGAGGAGACCCAGTGGGGGCTGGAGGCCTTTGACTTGACCTCCCGTGAGAGGGTGTCCTGCTCTCTGGGCTGGAAGCTGACCCTCCCTTGTGAGGGTGTGGGGTTCTTCAGATGCCACCTCCTCGCCCCCGTCACGGGGACCTCCAGATGGCCCTTTACACCTGCCTCCGCGCTCGGGAATCAGGGGTGCTCCCGCCTGTCTCTCTCGCTCCCTCGGGCACACCTCCCCCGACACAGAACCGAAAACGAACACAGCTTGTCCGCTGTGTTTGTGTCTGCCCCTGGGGACTCCTGAGGGCAGGTGATGTCAGGGGGTCTAGGAGCTGCCCTCACTGCCCGCAGAGCAGGGAGCCAGCCCATCACTCGCCCTTTACTTTTTCTAGACGGGAATCAAAACCTAAGGGACGGTGTCCCCGCCATGCCGCGGAGGGCACATGGCTTCTGTGGGTGGTCACCGTGGCCGGGCTCTCCTGAGTGGGATGAGGGAGGAACCCAGCCCCGCCGAAAACTGTCCCACATGTACGCTGTCCTTTCAGCTTGCATTTTCACCTGTCATGCCCTCAGTCTTGAGGTCAAAGTCAAAAGTAATCTAGCCAGTTTTTGGACAACTATTTTCAACCATATATATATATATATATATATGGTCTCACTTTGAGATAGGATATTATCTTCACACTCAGTCCGAACTATGGTAGGAAAAATCCTCCGTTAATATTCTGATATAAAAGCGGAATAGGAGAAGATGTGAAATTATTGGTTCAAAACCTGGTTCATTCCTGTAAGTGTTTGAATAGCTGTTCCTCAGGATTGATTTTCATTTACTCTCAACATCACGTTCATCCCGATTTAGGGCGGCGGAGGTCACAGACCTTAAAGAAGATCACATTCAATGGGCATATGTTTCGGATTTCACACACAGCTTCTTTTTAAAAATTAGCTGCACAAATACAAGACTGAGTGACAACAACACCCATTTCCCATGTTACACAATAAAAAGGACTTAACTCTGAGTGGCAAAAGCCCTTTCACTGTGCAAGTAGGGAGGAAACACAAAGGAAAGTACTGATGCCACTGACTGTAACAAAACTACAAGCAGACGTTTACACATCAAACAAGAGCAAAATTAAGAGGCAGATAATAAACCAGGAATAATACTTGCAACAGCTCTTTCCAAGTGTTGATATTTTTAAAATATGCAGTGTTCCTAGAAATGGATGAAAAGGATGATCCTCTCTCAGTAGTGAAACAAATAATACTGAGAGTTATTTCACTAAAGAAAGTACAGCTATCCTGTAAATATATTAAAATAGACCCATTGTTAGGAATCGAGTACACTGAAATTATTTATAGTTGTTTTAGTAATGAATCCTGAAGGGCAGATAGCTAAGTAAGGGTCTGTGCACCCTTAGGTCTCTGCATACAGGGTCTATGCACATGCAGGTCTATGCACACAGGGTCTGTGCACACACAGGTCTATGCACACACAGGTTTATGCACATACAGGCCTGTGCACACTCAGGGTCTATGCACACACAGGTCTGTGCACACGCAGGTCTGTGCACACACAGGTTTATGCACATACAGGCCTGTGCACACTCAGGGTCTATGTACACACAGGTCTGTGCACACACAGGGTCTGTGCACACACAGGTCAATGCACACAGGGTCTCTGCACACACACAGGCCTATGCACACCAGGTCTGGGAGCACAGAAAGCTGAGTCCCTGCATACGGCCCTAGATAGGGTGGAAGTTGGCAGAAAATGGACATTTTTTACACTCTGACTTAATGAAGAGAGTGCCCCCCATGGGGTCTGTAGGATTCAGAAACTGGTTGTTGGGAGAATCAAGGTAAAGGCTCCAAGCTCTTGATATTTTCCTGTAATGAATTTTTAAAAATCTGTTATCTCTTGTGATGATGTGGACGTATTCAAAGTCAGGGCTTTTCACTTCCGTCTTGAGATTGCCTAGGATTAAAGGTGTCTGCCTCCAGAGACGTCACTGGTAGCTCATGCTTTGGATCGTGTTTCTGCCGAATGAGCCAAGACTTTCCTTTTAGTCTTTCCCTTGAGAGCCATGCCTGACGTGACAGGCTAAGAGCTGAGCTGCATTTGAAATGGCAAAACCCAAATTGGCCGAGTAGAAAGCAAATCTACTCTCAAGGAGTTCATCCTGTGAACTTGACATCATTAGTAACAGGTGCTAACAAGCAAATGGGCAGTTCCTCGTGTATTTTATATCTTTGATTATTCAAATAATGTAGGATAAATTTAGGGGCAAGTGAAAGATTTCTTTTAGGAGAATGAGTATATAAAATTAGTTTTCTCTAAAATATTTGTGGATATTAGGGCGCCTGGGTGGCTCAGTCTGTTATATGTCCAGCTTCGGCTCAGATCATGATCTTGCAGTCTGTGAGATCGAGCCCCATGTCAGGCTCTGTGCTGATAGCTCAGAGCCTAGACCCTGCTTTGGATTCTATTTCTATCTCTCTCTCTGCCCATACCCTGTTCATGCTCTGTCTCTGTCTCTCTCTCTCAAAAATAAATAAACATTACAGATTTTTAAAAAATACTTGTGGGTATTTTATTCTTGGGACTGTTTGCTAGAGTATTAATGAAGTAAATTCTATATATAACAAAGTATGAGAAGATTGATGTGAAATGTAATCTCTTAATGTTTATGCCTTAATTTGAATGGATATATTTGCTCCTTTGGCACAGTTAAGTATAAGAAATAAACATATAGGTATATACTGTACATTAAAGAGCATAATCAGGTCCAGAGGTAAAAAAAAAATGTTTCTACTGGATTTTATTAATATATATGTACCTGTATTTAATAAGTCCTTTGAACTTAATTGTAATTTTGTCTTTATAATAAAAACAGAATCCCATGCTACAAAACCAGAAAGGACTCACTGTTTTTACTACTTTTATATTATTTTTGTTTTTATTATTTTTAAATTTTTAACGATTTTTTATTTTTGAAAGACAGAGAGAGACAGACTGTGAGCAGGGGAGGGGCAGAGAGAGAGGGAAACACAGAATCCGAAGCAGCTCCAGGCTTCGAGTTGTCCGCACAGAGCCTGATGCGAGGCTCAAACTAACGGATGGCAAGTTCATGACCTGAGCCAAAGTCAGATGCTTAACTGAACCACCCAGGTGCCCCATTTATTTTTATTTTTCCTTTCCTCATAGTTATTTATTATTATGTTTGCGAAATCAATCGTGTGGTTACTTAATAACCTCATTTAAATTGAGAACCAGTTTAAGTCAGTTGAGAATCCGACTTCCACTCAGGTCATGATCTCACAGTTCATGAGTTCAAGGCCTGCATCGGGCTCTGTGCTGACAGCTCAGAGCCTGCTTCAGATCCTGTGTCCTTCTCTCTCTGCACCTCCCCTGCTCATGCCCTTCCTCGAAAATAAAAATAAACATTAAAAAAAGAATAAAATGGGTGTGATGAGAGTTGGCTTACAAATAAAGCCTGCAGCATCAGAAACGGGACTTACCACATCTGAAAATTTGAATCATTTTACAAACCCTGATCTCCTCATTGTAGCTCCTATGGCTTGATTTCTAAACTTCAGGTTGCATTCAGAAACTTAATGGGGAGCATGTTCACATGAGAGCTGCATCATCTTTTTAAGGTCTGTCAGGATTAACTCATCCTTTCTGGTGTTCTTGCACCTTTTACCTGTTCATAAACATAAAAACGATCACATTTCCTATTGTCATTTATGTCGTCCGGTCTCCTCTGGTCACACCATGTACAGGGCCCGAATTTCCGAGCCAGTCACTGCATGTGTGACTTACAGGCAGGAGGCGTTAAAGAGTTCAACGATTGTATTTTATATTTAAAAGTATTCAGATTATAGTAGAAGGGGACACTAAAAAGGGAAATGGGAATTAAATGAAAAAGTGCACGTTGTCAGGATCAGAAAGGAAAGAATAAATAATTCACCTGTAAGCCTTTTTGCAAAGAAGGCTGATGTCCAGTGATAGCAAGTAAATAAAACTGCGTGAATGTTCTTTTCTAAAAGGTATTTTAGGTTTAGTATTTTATTAGCTCTCTTCAAACCACTGAATAAATTGTTTTCATGCCACTGCTTTTTTTCAAAAGTGATATAACAAAAAATTTCTTCATTGCAGTTACATATGGCGTGTGCCAGTGGCTACAAGGAGGTGGTGTCTCTTCTTCTCGAGAATGGCGGGGACCTCAAAATAGTAGACAATCAGTATTGGACCCCTCTCCATTTGGCAGCAAAGTATGGCCAGGTGAAGTGATTTCCCAAATTACTTTGAAAAATTCTATAATTAACGTTATCATTTCATATCTGATTTTTTAAAATTTCAAATTGTGTACTAAGTGTATGACTTTTAAGGACATCATATTCATAAACAAATATTTTTATGGTTCAAAGAAAACGTCTTTTGAAAGGATACATACAACATACATTGTCAGGATTCTGCATGTTGTAGTCAAAATTGTTGGATAAATAACACAAAATTGTAATGGACTTATTATTTTCTTAACATTACATAGTCTTTTTAATAGCTTACAGTTTCATGAGTCATTAATAATTCTACTTGTTCTCTACAATTAGAAGTACAGCACAATTACATTTTAGTTTTTATTTTTCACTATAAATTCTATTTCACCTTAATGAATGAAGAATGAATAATCAGATATTTTTTTCTCTGAATTGATTTTTGGCTACAGCTAATATAGCCTGAGTCACTAGTGCACAAATTACTTTCTTACTGGGTACCATTATATCATGAAGAAGAGGCAAACTGACTTCTAAGTGACTTATGTGGGTGAATATGATAGCTGTGTTCATAACAACTGATTAGTAGTAAAATCTGTTTATAAAATATACAGTATTTTGTGTTAGAGAAAGCCTGACTTTCTCTACTGTTTGGGAAGATACCTCAATTTTACATAAATATGGAGGTTGAGGTTAAACTTGTTAATTCTCAAACATTGGTCTGGGGTGACAGTCACATCTCTTAAGTTCATAGGAGGTTGAGTCTCTTAGATCCTAACTGGTATGGAAAATAGCAATCATAAAATTTGAGTACTGCAGTTATTGAAATAGTGGAAAACATTTGCATTTCAATCATTGTGGGAAAAGCACATTGCTTAGGGAAAGTCTTTTAAATTAATGAAAACATCATTGGCTTTGCCAGCATTTCCTGTATTAAAAGATTCATTCATTCAAGAAATGTTTCTAACAGGTTATTTATTAAGTCCCCCAAACTGTGCTTTTAGCAAGTGAATGTGTGTGTGAGTAAATGGATGGGTTAAAGGAATGCGGCTGCAGGTCGTGAAGTCATGGGGCCTAGGGTCCCAGGTCCCCCAAGTAGATCAGAGGAGTCCTGGGGAGGTCAGTAACCTCAGTACACCATGAATACATCTGTGCTCCATTTCTAGGACTGCAGGTCTTGTCTTTAGTGAAAAGCAGAGAAGCAAACATATAAGCAAGTACTATTTCCTAGGCCCCAGCCTGTTGCTCTGTGCTGAAGAAATGGTAATCAGTGACTTATCAGAACATGCTCATTTAGTCAGAGATCCCTCTCGAAGAGCTAAATCGGCAAGTGAGTGATAGCTTGGTAAAATGTAACAGAATGCCACTACAACTTAATTAAGTAAGGCTTTCATTTTACCCAATTAAAAATTTTTTCTGATTGGACTTTTAGAGTTAGATCAGGTTTCATTTCAAAGAATAATAAATTGTTTCCCCTTAATGACTTTTGTTAGGTAACGTACTCTGGGGGAATAGGACTAGATTGAACACGTTTATCTTTTTATTTATTTATTTATTTATTTATTTATTTATTTATAGTTTATTTGTTTTGAGAGAGAGCAAGTGGGGAGAGGCAGAGGGTGGGAGAGACAAAATGGATTTGAACCAGGCTCCCTGCTGTCAGCTCAGAGTCCGACTCAGGCTCAACCTCAGGAAGCCTGTGCCGAAATCAAGAGTCAGATGCTTCACCGACTGAGCCACTCAGGCACTCGGTTAACAAGGTTTTTTAAAAGACATGGCTTGGACTAAATATAGCACTACTTTGTTATTGGACCTTTAAACTATTTTTGTCATAACCCAGTGTGTGATTTTTGTTTTACTTCATTACAGGTCAAATGAAATATTTGGTATGAGTTGGTGTATTTTATTTGTTATTGTATTTCTTGGTTCTGTGATTTCCATTTAGCTCTTTTTTTTAATAGTTTATTATCAAGTTGGTTTCCATATAACACCCAGTGCTCATCCCCACAAGTACCCTCCTCCATGCCCATCCCCCCCTTTCCCTACCCCCCTACTTTCAGGTTTCATTTCTTATGGGTGCTGCCTCAGCCTCGTCATCACATGGTTCCCGCATGATCCATCTTGCTCTTGTTGCCAGTTCATTATCTTGTCTCATTCAAGTTGTGATGTCCTGATCTTGGCATAACAGGGCGCTTTTAATTGCATTTTGGACACTTCAGTGATTATGTTAGGAGAAGCGTGGTCCTCCATAGATCTACTGTAGTCTGCCTGTTTAAGTTCAGCATGCAGGGCCTGGTGCATTCGGGTGGCTTGTGGTTCTAATGACAGTTTCATTTTCAGACCCCTTGAGGTGTCTGGCTTATCTGATGCCCCTGGGGTTCTCACTGCTTTCTGCTGGTGCCTGCAAAGGGTGGAAGAGGTTCTCTCCCAGCCCAGGCTACCCCATGTCTCTGGGTGAGGTAGGGAGATGTCCACAGGGACAAAAGACTTTCAGGGCTGGGGGCCTGTTGGGGCATTCTCCCTCTTGCAGGAGCCCCCTCCCAGCTGTGTTTGCCTCTCGTTGGGGTTGGGGAGGGGGTCTCAGCTCAGTGTAAGAAAAGTGCTTGGCCTGGTACTTCATGTTAGTGGATCATGGTTCTGGACTCACCTGATATTGAATGAGTTGCTGGAGTGACACAGTTGGAATGTGTCAGGGATGCGTCTACCCAGGCCCTTCTCTGTCCCTAAGTTGGGCTGGAAACACGGGGTCTGGGCTAGCCTTTGATTGCCTGGGATTCCTCCCCTCCGCTGGGCCTGAGCCACGTTGCCTTCTTCCTCGCCTCTTCACACCTCTTCCTGGGTTGCTTGTGTTTTCCAGGGGTTATTGTAATTGGCAGGGAGGAGGAGGAAGAAACCAGGCTACGTTGGTATGTTTTTTTTAACAATCATTTTTTAAGGTTTTATTTATTTATTTATTCTGAGAGAGTGGGAGGGGCAGAGAGAGAGAAAGAGAGAATCCCAAGCAGGCTCTGCACTGTCTGCAGGAAGCCCAATGTGGGGCTCAAACTCACAGAACTGTGAGATCACGACCTGAGCTGAAACCAGTATTTGAATGCTTAGCCAACTGAGCCCCCCGGGTTCCCCTAAGTGGGTATGTTTTAAAACTGTTTCTATTTCAAAACAATTACTTATTTCTGCAAGCCTTGTAAAGCTTCATCAAGAGTGGGGCGCCTGGGTGGCTCAGTTGGTTAAGTGTCCGACTTCAGCTCAGGTCATGATCTCACGGTTTGTGAGTTCCAGGCCCACACCAGGCTCTGTGCTGACAGCTCAGAGCCTGGAGCCTGTCTTTGGATTCTTTGTGTGTCTCTCTCTGTCCGCCCCCTGCTCATGCTGTCTCTCTCTCTCAAAAATAAATAAAACATTTAAAAATTTAAAAAAAAAAGAGTGATGAAGTGTATTTATGATTATTTTCACATGAAACCCACCTGTGGGCAGAAGAGAATTGAAGGTGCATTTGTATAACTTCCATTGTAAGGTGTCTATTGGGATCTGTGTTTCTACGTGTTGAATGTGTCTCAGTGTGACTGATTTCTCCTGACTCCTGTTTTGAAAGAACATCCAGGCATTTCTGTTCCACTTCCTGGGAGCTATATATGATTAAGGCAGAAAGAATTCATGGCTTTCAGAAGTTATGTCCCTTAGGCAATCAGATGCAGCTCCTGATTCTTTTCTCAGTTATGTACCTGCAATTTCAGAGCCCAAGAGCTCTGTATGACCTCTCAGGGGTCCATGGGAAACCCTCCTCTCCAGAAGGGGGAAGTTCTACCCAAGAAACTACATTTTTAAAGGGGCTACATTTGAGCTTTATTTGATGATAAGGTGTTAAAAAACAGGATGAGAGTCAGATAAAGTTTGTATCATGGAAAGAGACGTGTTTTCTAGAACTGTGATACAAGACGAGTGAATATATTAAACTAGTAAAACAGGTTGGCTGTATGGTAAAAAGATTGGCATTTGGTTTTAGTTATGAAAGTAGATTCTTTTAAGTGTTAATTTACACAGTTACATTTCACAAAAAATATGTGATTCACATATATACCATTTGGTATAGAGTAACATATATACAAAATAATGATTACCGTATATACATATATGTACGTATACGTGCATATATAGCATGTACCTGCCTTGGTGGTGTAAGAAACACAAACCCCATACAATTACTGCTGACTTCATAAAGCCTGCTGGCGATTCCTGTCCCACACGAGCTATAAGATATGAGATGGCTGAGGAATAAGGCAGGGAGAATTCATGCATATTAGTACTCTCACCCCATTACCTGCCATATTTGAACAATTTTTCAAACTTTGGGTTTTCGGAATTTTTTTTCTCAGCCTAGAGAAACAGTTATGAAATTAACATGGGAAATTTGATTCAAAGCTACATTTCCTTTGCAAGATGCAGAGTAAATAAGATTGATGTTTTTGTTACTACTTCTCTGGTGCACCAGTTATCTTCCTAACATTCATCATTTATTAATGATAAGTGAATTAAAAAACACTTTCCAATTGCTCCATTTATTCTCTCAAGACGAGCTGAAAAATATTTGACCTCAGTTTTTGAAAAATGATGTATATATTTTTTATCCTTGCGTGTATTTCCCAGACACTTCCCCACACAAACACCTATATTTCATTCTGCCTAACCAAGTGATTAAGGCAGGTTTATCCTGAGGACTCCCATGGCCTCCTTGCTGGCTCTGAACATAGCTCAACCACTCAGTGGCTGCGTGAACCTAATGAGCCTCACTAATTCTTCTTCCATGGAGTCTGGTCCCAGGGTCTTCAATCAATGAGAGCCATCAACCTCAGTTAAAAGGGGGATTTTTACATAGCTGAGGACATTCTGGGGAACGACAGGCGAATGTATGGGATGTATGTTGAACATCAATGGGGGTGTGTCCTGGTCAACTGATTCAGTTGCAAGATTTGTACAGACAGATATCTGACACACAGGTTTCCAGAAATGCCCAATTATAGTTTTCAAATGAGGCATATTTAAAAAATAATGTCACCTTTATCCTCACCTTCTCTAGAAAATGACTAGCCATTAATTTAGTATTTTCTAAAGCATGGCACATTTCAGTACCAGGGATAGATCTGAAGATCACAGGTGCCTTTTCCATTTTACTCCATCATACCCACTCAGTTGGGGCCTCCATCAGAAGGTAAGCTCCAAGTAGGGAAGACTGTTTGCTTGCCCTCTACTCTCTACGTCCAGCAGACTAACCAAGGAATTAAAAAGACAGATTGATCAGCCAAGAACTCAAAGCAAAGTGCTAATGCTTAGAGGCAGAGGGCAGCTTTTCTGTTAGAATATATGACATGAAAACCAAAATATTGCCCCTCGATTTGGACTAGAAAAAAACTAAGAGATTTCTATTAATAGATTTTGAATAAATTATAGCTCCATTATTTTGTCAAAAAAATACCATAGGATGTATAGAATGATCTTTAAAATTGTTCTTTTGTGGGGTGCCTCGGTGGCTCAGTCGGTTAAGCGTCCGACTTCGGCTCAGGTCATGATCTCAAGGTTTGTGGGTTCGAGCCCCGCAGCGGGCTCTGTGCTGACTGCCAGCTCAGAGCCTGGAGCCTGTTTCGGATTCTGTGTCTCCCTCTCTCTCTGACCCTCCCCTGCTCATCCTGTCTCTCTCTCTCTCTCTCTCTCTCTCAAAAATAAATAAAACATTAAAAAAATTAAAAAAAAATAAAATTGTTCTTCGGTAAAAATACCACTTAACATTCATTTTGGAAATAATATTTTAGAAACAGGTTTTATTTGAATATCAAGTAATATGAATGGAGATTTAGAACTCTAAAGAAATTTACTGTAAATATATCTCTGTTCAGAAAAAAAAAAGCTTTAGACGTGCTAACATTTTTAAAGACTAATGGCATTTTTAGAGACATTCACAGCACTTTCACTTTCTTATAAATACCTTACAAATATGAATACCTTTATGGAGAAGGTAGTTCATAACTTGTAACAGTTTTTCTTATTGACATTAATATTGGGATGGCATATATATTTTAAAACTTCCCTTTATACTAACTTCCCAGTGAGAACAGAGAGATGCTTATTCTTGTCTAAAACTGGGAACTGAGTCATTTATGTGACCAATGTCTTTGGGTTTTATAGTTCTTTTTTTTTTTTAATTTTTTAAAAAATTTTTATTTATTTCTAGGAGAGAGAGAGAGACAGCGTGAGCAGGGGAGGTCAGAGAGAGAGGGAGTCACAGACTCTGAAACAGGCTCCAGGCTCTGAGCTGGCAGTCAGCACAGAGCCCGACGCGGGGCCCGAACCCACGAACCACGAGATCGTGACCTAAGCGAAAGTCGGACGCTTAACCGACTAAGCCACCCAGGCGCCCCTGTTCTTTTATGAGTCGTACATAAAGTAAAATTTGATTCTAGCCTTCACGTATTTTTAGTGTTTATAATAGGATTGGTCATCTGACAACAAATGATAGGAAAGTAACAGCACACATGCTACAACCTAAATATCCTTCCCTTCCAGAGCATTTCATATCACACAGCCCACATATATTGATGTTCAAAGGAGTCCTTTGTATTCTCAAAAGCATCTTTTCCCAAGTTCATATGAATTAAGATATCCCTGGAGATTTTTGTTTTCTGTTGTTGTTTTGTTTTTCAGGTATTTCTTCTTTGCTTTAATGAAACCTAAAAACCCTCCCTGGTTTTCCTCCCCCCCCCCCCCCCCAGTGTTGACAGGCTCAGTGCTCCGTGCAGGTTATACAAAGATGTGATTATATACGCCTTTAGGGAATCCCCTCCCGGAAGCTCCCAGTGCCCTGCCTCCCTGTGGCACCCAAAGTGCCTCGTGTCCCTCTCACCGTGCAGACCCCTGAGGACCCCTGCCCACCGGGTTAATGTCTACCAGCCTGGCCTCCAGCTCCACTCCTGGAGGAAGGGGATCATCAGCTCCTTCCTGCAGCCCCAGCGAGCTGCCCTCTCTCTGGGGCATCATTTATTGGCCACAGAACTGGTCATCGTCCTTGCTCCCACCTCCTCCCCCGTCCGGTGCGTAATGAGCCCCCGAGCTGCACGCAGCTCCCACCTGGGAATGGCGTGGGGCTACGCCAGGTGCAGCCACCGCCCCCGCCCCGTCCGAGGCGGCGGTGCCTCGTGTGGGGACTGACCCTCTGCCGTGCGGCGGGCAGGACGCACCGCTCGTAGCACACCCCGCGCGTCCGCCTGGCGCCCCGGGCCGCCCCGCCCGGCCGCGGCCAGCCGCGGGCACCTTCCGCAGCGGGCCGCCGTGTGCGTCTGCCGTGCCCTTGGCTTTCCCGGACAGCGCTAAGCGGTTGGACCTTCCTTACACGGAGGCGCAGGCGGCGGTGACTGCCTCTCCGGGGCCCCCGGGGTCCAGCCAGGAGGCCCCCTCCGGCGTCCCTGAGCCGTGCCACTCGTCACGGTGGGCTGCCCCTGTCCCCGCTGCCCTCCGGTGCACCGCGCGTGCCAACCGAGTGGACAGACGGCAGCGTTTCTCGTCGGCTCAGGGCCTGACCCAGAGCGCGTCGCTCTGCCCACGAGCGACAGGGCCCGAGGCGGGCCTCGGGTGCCGGTGCCCGTGCCGCCGGCCCTCCGTGGGTGCACCTGCGCAGCAGGCGGGCTGGCCCGCGGGAGGGACCCCAGGGCGCGGGGGCCGGGAGCTCACGTCTGGGATGGGCGCCCGGGAAGAGCTGCGTGGGCACAGGGAGCGCAGCCAGGGCGGACGGCACGGGCAGCCCCCGGGGGGGAGCGCAGGGCTCACTGGGGGGCAGGGCCGTGGGGGGTCGCGGGGCCCGGAGGCTGCTGCGCGGGGGCGAGGAGGTCCGGCTCTGGGGGGCCGCGCAGACGCAGGCCCACCGGCGACCTCGTGTTCTGAGGGACAGAGGCAGGGCTCTGTTCCACGTGAAACCCTAGCTGGGTCGCAAACGGGGGGCGTGGTAACAGTTCATCAGACGGTTTTGTATTGTGGATCCGACATCGTCCTGGGGGTTCTGAGTGGGGGCAGTGACACTGCGGTGCGGAGCGACACCTGTGACCAGGAGGCAGCACTGTGAGTTCTGGACCTTAGCGTTTCAGGGTCTTCTCGTTAGATTGCGAAACCATCCCTTTCAGCGTCCCAGCCAGAAGCCGGGTATCGCCACGCATTGCTACTGTTTGACTCTTCAGAGAGGGAATTTAAATAACTTTCAAGGAGTTAATTTTGCTAAATTCATCCAATCAGAAGGACAGATCTCCAAGGAATGAATAAAGTCCATATCCAGTGAAACTTGGGTGGGCTTTAAGTTTCAGCTTAAATGTATATTTTCTATTAGCCATTTAGAGCCTCCTTCTACCCACTCACCCCCCACCCCCACCCCAACACACAGCACACAGCAGTCACCTTATCTTCCGGTGCCTTTGGTGATTATAATGTTCTTATATTAGTGCAGATGAATTCTTACTGGGTTACACACTCGACCTATTACATTTGAAGCAATTTACCTAAAGATCTTTTGTGAGGATAAAACAAATGTTTCAGAGGAGAGTAATTGAAATTAGCACTGGCCTGTTTAATTTAGTTCTGGGGTGTGCCTTCCTGATTTCTCATTGGAAGAGCATGGGAAATACCGAGTCTAAAAAAGAAAGGAATTCCCCAAATGAGAGAAGCTTCCTCCTTCCACACTTGAATGCTTATTTTTATGGGCCTGAAATAAAATGGAGTTGCTTTTATTGTTGAAGATTTTCACGTAGGAAACATTTTGCTTTTGTTACTTAAATGCTTTCTGCAGTTCTAATTGAAGCTGTCGATGAACAGTGGTTTGCTTGAGAGATTGCACCGGATTCTCTCTGGAGCTCTGGAAACCGTGCATTGAATTTAGAAATGCGAAGTTAATTATTAGACTCTGATGGTCTGACATTTTTGCAGAGATATGAAAGCTTGTAGGTTTGTTACTGTTCTTCCAAATTTGTGGAAACCAAAGGCAATCTTAGCAAATTTTTGGCTCTTTTTTTTTTCCTTTTCTTCTTCCTTTTCTCTTTCCTTTTCTTCCTTTGTCCTTCCCTCTCTCCTGCTTCCCATCTTTCTTTTCCTTCGTCCCTTCCATATGGTTTAAATGCAAGCAAGTCTCTCTGATTTTTACTATAATCAAAACTCTTTTCTGTACATATTTTCATGTCCTGGGCATCTGCTCTCTATATTTTATCTTTCAGATTTCAAGAGATTCTTTCTTTAGTAAACTATCTACTTGGAAATTAAAATAGACTTCTAAATATAGTCTCTCTACTGTACTGTAGTTTAAATGTTATTGATGTAATCTGTGTCCTGAAAAACCAAACACTGATTTTGAATTGGCTTTGGGAAAGCTAACAATGAGCAGACTATTTAAAATCTAATTAATTTTTTAATGAGAAGACTAAGAAGAGTGATCATTGGTGGGAAGGGAGACGTCTCAGTGTGCCTGGATGTGAATCGAAGCTCCCCATGTGGGCAGAACGTCACAGTGCATGGCACAAAAGCAAAACTCAAGATTGGAAAAGCCAGCCTCGTTCTCATCAGTATAATAAAACAAGAAATGGAAACAAAAGATAAAGACGGGGAAGGAGAAAGGACTATAAGAATGCCAAAGGAATCAGTAAAAAATGGAAAAAGTAGAACCATTAAGTGCATTTATCAAGTTGTTTACAATAGCATGAAAAACATAAACATAATATATTACATAGTATTATGTAATACTATGTTTCAGAAGATATTTTAACAAAAGATTTCTACACTGACAACAATGAAACACTGAAGCGAGAAATGAAAGAAGAGCCAACTCAACGGAGAGGCAAGCCACATGCATGTGTAGTGACAGCGAGTTATGTTTGAGCTCTCTGTGAAAGGCTGAATATTATCCCCCAAAGATGTCCACACCCTAATAACGCAGAACCTGTCAATAGGTTCGTTACCTGGCAAGGCAGAAGAACTTTGCAGTCGTGGTGGGTTACAGATTTTGAGATGGAAAGATTTTCAGGGATGACCCAGATGGGTCCTTAAAAGCAGAGAAGCAATCCTTTCTGACTCAGGGTCTATGAGAGGTGTGGCTATGCAAAACTATTCTGTGAGAGGTGTGGCTATGCAAAAATGGTGGGAAAGATGTAGCGTTATTGGTTCAAAGATGAGGGGTGGGTCCACAGGCCAAGGAATGAGTTGCTTCTAGAAGCTGTGAAAGTCAATAAAAGGATCTTCCTTGAGAGCCACTAGGGAACATACTGTTGCCAATACGCCGATTTCAACCTAGTGAGACATGTGTCAGACTGCCGAATTGTAAGATAATCATTTCTTTTTTGTTTAAAGCACTATATTGTGATATTTTTAAAAAGCCATAGAAAATTAATACAGTATCTACTTAAAGCAATTCCAATCAGAATCCTAAGCCCTTTCTTTTAGATATTGAAAAGTTCATTCTAAAATGTATATGGTGACACAAAGTATCTACACAGACAAACTTATCTCAAAAAGTAAGAAGATTACAGATTTGTTTCAAGACTCACTGTAAGCCTTTCACTTATGTGATTTCAATACTGACTATAAAGCTGCACTAATCAAAGTAGTTAGGGAGTGAGGTAAGATTAGACAAATAGATCACTGAAACATAGACCAGAATTCCGAAGTGGGCAGGGACTTATATATTCCATTAATTTTCTAACAAAGCAATTCGGTCAGAGAGAAAAAATGTTTTTCAAGAAATATGGCTGAAAAACACACTGGTGCTGGACCAAAACAAATTTGAGCTTTTATGTGCCACTTGTGAAAACTCACTTGAGGTAGTCCATAAGTATAAACATTGAAATTATAAAGCCTTTAGAAGAAAATATAGTATGATATTGTCATGATCTTTGAGTAGGCAGAGTTATTTGAACATAAAGAGTGCTAACCTCTAGAGAAAAAAAGTACAGATGTTGCACCTTAACAAAAGCAAAACAAAGTGAAAATAACCTTCAGTTCTTAAAAAAATAACATTTTCAAGAATATGAATAGGCAGACTGTAGAATGGGAGGAAATATTTGGAATACACGTATCTGACAAGTGTGTCTAGAACACACAAAGAACACAGACCGCTGATAAAAAGACAGACACTCCGGTGATAAATGGGCGAAGAAGACTTGAACGGACACTTCACGAAAGAAAATCTAAGATTGGCCACTAAACACATGAAAAGGTGTTCAGTGTCCTTTGCCATCATGGAAATCAGTAAAAGTAGACTGAAATGTGACTGGATTCCCAGTATGAAAGCTAAATTTAAAAAAAAAAAATGACAATAACACATGTTGGAGAGAATCTGGATCTAGCAATATGTAAGTGTACAATAACAAAATTATTAAATAGAATATGGAGCGACAGGGTTAGGTGCTCTTTGGAAAGGAAATTGGGGTACTCTAACCACTTTGATGATGTCCAGATCTTTACCTTGCAATTCCTGTCCCCTGAGAGCTATATCCTGAAGAGACCTGCACATGTGTCCTGAGACAAATAAATGAGAGTATTTGTAGCAACATTATTTGTGAAAGTGACCACAAATGACTAGAATGCCCACTGAGGAGGGCGGACAAATTGCGATACATTTGTACAGTGCCGTTATGGACAACCAAGAAAATGAATAAATCTTGTTTACATCCATTGCCTCTGGTGATTCTCAAAAATGCAGTGTTAAGTCACCAGAGCAAGGCTTCAATGAATATAGACACTGGGATTTCATTTCTATAAATGTCACAAACAGATAGAACTGGGCAATATGTTGTTTGGACATACTTCTGTACGTAAGGGTTAAACCTATAAAGAAAACAGCCGTAGCCCAAAATTCACAACAGTGGCCAACTCCAGGAGATAGGGATAATTTGGGGAAGAAATGCAGAAAGATACCATGAATGACCTATTTGAAAAAGTTGGACACACTGAAATTTATTTCATTACTGCTGTTTCAGTGGTACATGTACGTTATATGTATTCTTTGAATTTCTATTTTATAATAAGGTTTAAAACATAAATTAATCTCTCATCAAGAGGCAAACTATAAGAGACTCTTACATACTGAGAACAAACTGAGGATGGATGGGGGGTGGGGGAAAGTGGGTGATGGGCATGGAGGAGGGCACTTGTTGGGATGAGCACTGGGTGTTGTATGGAAGCCAATTTGACAATAAATTATATTTTTTAAAAGTTGCTTTCTTCTTAAAGCTTGAGAAGAAGTTTCCCTAACTTCCCACATGACTTTAGTTCATGTTATCTGTGGGGCTGCGGTGATTAGACAGTACCGGTGAGACTTTAATCGAGTTGCTAAATTGAAACAAAACACGTAGACTATGCCCTAAAATAAACCTGGAAGGCGTTAAGTGAGCCTTTTCAAATCCTCAGCGATTTATTCCTCATTTGATAGCTAATTTTTTGTGGGAGTGTCTGTCATTTTATTTTTAATAAGAAATGGAAAAAAAACTGGCAGCGGAGAAATATGCGTCCACCTTCTCACCCACCAGACTCTAAGGGCCCTGGAGACCCAGCTGTAGCACCGACTCATGAACCTCAGTATCCATCACACCGTTTCTTATATCCGTGATCTTTAATATTTCAGACAAACCTGGTGAAGCTTCTTCTGATGCATCAGGCGAATCCAAACCTTCTGAACTGCAATGAAGAGAAGGCGTCAGGTGGGTAATAGCATCCGGGCACCACCGCGCAGTTACTGTCTTCTTCCTGTCCTACCAAAGTTGTTCAGTCATCATTACCAGAGTCTGCTCTTGTGCACACTCTGGTCCAAGCACTGGTCACAGACTCCTGTGCCCCACCCCCTGCGCCTTTACAAGAATGGGAAGAGGGGCTCCATTTATAGGGTGCCCTTGGACTCTGGTGCAATTTGCTTTCAGGGCTTTAATTTCCTGGGCAGTGATTCCTTCCACGTAAATGGCTTTAAAATATATTTGTGCTATTATTTAATTAGTTTCTTATCATTTCAAATACCTACTTGTTCGCAAGAGTAATATTTGAAAAATGTGTATTTATTTTGAGAGAGAAAGCAGGGGAGAGGCAGAAAGAGAGGGAGACAGAGAATCCCAAGCAGATTCCCTGCGGTCAGCACAGAGGCTAACTCAGGGCTCAAGCTCACGAACTGTGAGATCATGCCCTGAACCAAGATCCAGAGTCCTGGAGCTTAACCTACTGAGCCACCCAGGGGCCCCTTCACTAGAGTAATTTTAAACAATAATAATGTTTTCTTCTGTACAGATAGGAATAATTTAAGAAATCAAGATGGACTTTCTCAAGCTAATTTAAAACTTTGAAAATCTTAATGTTACTATTTTTGAGAAGTATCTTTCTGAAAATCTCTAGAGTTCTTTTTACAACTGTTCTTGTATATATGCATATACTAATTTAAAAAATAGATGGTGTATTCATTTTCTAGCTTTTAAAATTTGACACATTTACTAATCAGTTATTTGCTTATTAAAAATAAAAATCTAAATAACAAAGAAAAGTATAGCTGAAGTAATAAAATGACATACAAATTTTGAAGGTAGTAATTGATCTAAGTAACATAATTCTATTTATTCTTATTGCTATAGCTTTAATAATCTAAAAGCACTTTATGCCTGAGACTTCTCATTGCATGTAATTAAAGGAGTATTATGACATGACTAATGACAGCTTAAGACAGAGTGAGAGCTTTTCTCTGTTTCTTATTTTTTTAACTTAAATATTGTTTAAGTTTATCCATCTTTTTTTAATGTTTATTTATTTTGAGAGACAAAGAGAGAGAGCATGAGCTGGAGAGTGACAGAGAGAGAGGGAGAGAGAATCCCAAGCAGGCTCCTCATTGTTAGTGTGGAGCCCAATACAGGGCTCGATCTCATGAACGTGAGATCATGCCCTGAACCGAAATCAAGAGTCAGATGCTCAATCAACTGAGCCACCTAGGCACCCCTAATCCATCTTATCTGTTCAAATGAACTGAATATTTAACATACAAAACTCTAAGATAGCTTTATAGTTTAAAACTTTAGAATCAAGTTAATATTAATGATAGTGTAGTAATCTTAGCATTAACTACAAAAGCATGTGTTTTTTTGTTTTTGTTTTGTTTTTGTTTTTCTTTAATAGAGCCTGGGTGGCTAAGTCGGTTAAGCATCTGACTTCAGCTCAGGTCATGATCTTGCAGTTCCAGAGTTCGGGCCCCATGTCAAGTTCTGTGCTGACAGCTCAGAGCCTGGAGCCTGCTTCGGATTCTGTGTCTTCCCCCTCTCGCTGCCCCTCCGCTCTAGTGCTTGCTCTATGTCTCTCTCTCTCAAAAAATAAACATAAAAAAGATTTCAAAAATGGTGAATATTAAAAGCAAATAGAAATGTATAGTTTTTTTTCCTATTCTTTAAAAAATGCATTGTGAAGTATGTCACATCCTCTGTTTACTATAGTTCCAACAGATCACATTTTTCAAGTTGATATCCCTGGCTTCTTTCCCAGAGAAGAGAATATATGATTGACTCTTGAATGCCTGGACTCCCATCTGTCACACTTCTACCTAGTTAACACTAAACCTAAATGGGCCCAGATGGGCACCCAAGGCAACCCACAGTCCTGGAGCCCAGGGCATGACTAAATATCTGGTCTGGCCTCAGCCCTTGGCCACTTCAGGCTACGGTGGCTGTGGAAGACAAAGCACAATTCTGCCCAAGGTGGCTGAGTCTACCATCAGTACAATCCATTTTCTATACCTGATTGGTCACGAGTGACAGCAATGGGCTCTCAGTAATCATTTGTTGATTGAATGAAAATATTTCTTTCTTGGGGCACCTGGGTGGCTCAGTCCGTTGAGCATCCAACTCTTGATTTCAGCTCAAGTCATGATCCCAGGATCATAGCATCAAGCCCGACATCTGACTCTGCACTGAACTTTGAACTTGCTTGGGATTCTCTCCCCCCTCCCTTGCCTCTCGCCACTTCTGCCCTTCTCCCTCACACACACACACTCTCTCTCTAATTAAAAAAAAGAAAGAAAAAGAAAATGAAATTCAAATCACGTTAAAAAGAGAGAGAGAAAATACTTCTTCACAATAAGGGACAAAGAGCTATAATGCAGTGAGAGTTTCAAGTAAATGCATGAAGTACCAATGTCTAATCCAACAGCAGGAAGAATGAACCCAAGAACAGTAAAGTAGAAACCCATATGAGGACTAGGCAGGTGAAAATCATCATCAGTATTTTACAATATTCTTGCCATTTTATATTCCTTGAATTTGCAATGGACACATAAAGAATTATCTGGGGGAGAAAGGCAGTTTGAGGTGTGGCTGTTAGGTGGGACAGAACAATCACCCAAGGCAAGGAAGCCTATACTGGTTACGTGGATAGGATTTACCCTAGAACAGGTAGTGTTACAATCTTGGCATAAATATCTCCTGTGGGGGCTGAATGAACCCCCACCCCTGCCCACAAAGACACATAACTGAAGTGTAGATTTAGATGGTCATGCAGTTCAGTCATGAGGCTTGAGAAGGAAGAGGTGCACCTGTTAGATTCCTGGTTATAAATGCAAATTTTTCTTCCGGATTGACTGACTTCCAGTTTCCATTGTTGGTATGTATGAATTTGATGAAAGCACATCTGTATTACCGCCTGAATATATTCAGATGTCACTGTCAGCCTGTAATTTATCAGGAAATATAATTATATTTCAGATTGAAAAACACAGATCACAGAGAAAGGCTTGACTTGGTGTTTTCATAACAGAACTATTTACTTGTCCATCTACCTATTTAGTAGGATGTTTGTAGAATGACCACTACAAGTTTTATACTAACCCAGTCTTTGGGAAGGCATAACTATTTTTACGTTTTTGATTCATCAAGATGAAGGAAGAGTTACAGAGAATAAAATGGTATTAGGTTCTTTCAAGCTTAGCCTCTCCATGATTTTAGATTTTACACGTCACCACTTGGTGAATATTAATTTTATATTTTTCGTTTCTTTTGTAATTAAATATTACTGGTACAAAACAAGATAGTTTTTTAAAATGGCAGTGCTGGGTGGCTTAGTCGGTTAAGCGTCCGACTTTTGCTTAGGTCATGATCTCGCGGTTCGTGGGTTCGAGCCCCGCGTCGGGCTCTGTGCTGACTGCCAGCTCAGAACCTNTATTTTTCGTTTCTTTTGTAATTAAATATTACTGGTACAAAACAAGATAGTTTTTGAAAATGGCAGTGCTATGGGGCGCCTGGGTGGCTTAGTCGGTTAAGCGTCCGACTTTCGCTTAGGTCATGATCTCGCGGTTCGTGGGTTCGAGCCCCGCCTCGGGCTCTGTGCTGATTGCCAGCTCAGAACCTGGAGCCTGTTTCAGTCTGTGACTCCCTCTCTCTCTGACCCTCCCCTGCTCATGCTGTCTCTCTCTCTCTCCTAGAAATAAATAGAACATTTAAAAAAAATAAAATAAAACAGCAGTGCTGCAATTTCATTACTACCATAAACTTTTAACATTTTTCATTTTGCTCTGTGTGTTGATAAATTTTGGCATTTGGCAACAGAATCAATCAGAGTGAATCGTTTCCTGTGATCTTGCCACCTACGTCTTCTGTTTCTTTTATTGTTTTTTAGTAGACATTGCTGCTTCTGAGTTTATTGAGGAAATGCTGCTGAAAGCCGAAATTGCCTGGGAAGAAAGGGTCAAAGAACGTTTATCTGTTCCTGCATTGACTGCCGAGGAGCCCTATGAGGAGATTCTCCATGACCTTCCAGCACTTTCCAGCAAGCTGTAAGTGCCTTCAGTGTAGAATGCTGATGTCCTAGACCTTGTCGCTGAGGGCTGACCATTTTATTTGCCATCCCTGTTAACCATCATTTTACAGTCCATATTAGGATGAACTTTTAATGTGAAGAATTAGAAAATGGAGGCTGTCAACATACTCACCAAAAAATACTTGTGGACAGTCATGAGTTTAGCATAATTTTCGCAAAACTCTCTGATTCTCTTAAACATTATTAGTTTAGTTACTGGATCAATTTGTCACCATGAGACCAAAGACAAGATTTTAAACACACCCCACATTTTTTGCTAAACTGATTTGTAAGATTTCCTGTAACTGTTAAAATGGCCAAATTCCTAAAGCAGGAAATATGGATAATCACTTTTTTCTCTCTAAAGTACAAAACATTATGATTTCTTCCTGTATAAAATATCTCCTAAATACTGATACACACTATAGCAAGGCTGGGCCTCAAAAGCGTTATGCTAAGTGAATGAAGCCAGACCCAGAAAGCCCATGTATTATATGATCCCATTGCAATGTGATGTCCAGAATTGAATGGTGCATAGAAACAGAAGGTATATTAGTGGTTTCCAGAAGTGGGGACAGGGGTAAAGGGGAATGACTCTTTTCTTTTGAATTTTAAATGCTTATTTATTATTGAGAGACAGAGACACAAGCAGGGGAAGGGCAGAGAGAGAGGGAGACACAGAATCCAAAGCAGGCTCCAGACTCCTAGCCATCAGCAGAGAGCCCAATGCGAGGCTCGAACTCACCAACCACGAGATCATGACCTGAGCCCAAGTTGGACGCTCAACCAATGCCCCTGAATGACTCATAAGGGATATGGGGTTTCTTTTGGGGGACAATGGAAATGTTCCAGAAGTAGATGCAGTGATTACACAGATTTGTGAATAGGCTAAACAAAAGCACTGAATGTACACTTTAAAAGTGAATTTTGTGCTATGTGAATCCTATCTCAATGAAAGAAGCCAATGCATAAGGAAAAAATATTTCACTTTGATAAACAAAATCTGCCATATACAAGCAGCGGGACCCTGGGAAAGTTCTTTCCATGAAACTGTTTCTTTTCTGGCAATAGAGAGTCTGTCTAATACTGGCATGTTTGAGGGCGCCCTGAGTAAATAACACAGTCTGGGTTCAGACAAACTGCAGAGAAATCCATGATGGAGGCCAGGTCACAGCTGATCACTGAGAGGGGACACTTTAGAGGACGTAACTGAATGTGGTGGCTGAAAGTGTTTACCAGTGCATCCCAGTATCATTTTTTTTATTATCGAGAGAGAGAGTGAGGGAGTCAGGGAGACGGGCACATAGTGGGGAGAGAGAGAATCTGAAGCAGGCTCCACGCTCAGCATGGAGCATGACATGGGGCTCAATCTCACAATCCTGGGATCATGACCTGAACCAAAATCAAGAGTCAGACGCTCAGCTGACTGAGCAACCCAGATGCCCCTAAAAGGATCCCATTATTAGGCTGCTTTACCAACTAGGTCCAAGGTACCTGTGAACCCAATGGAGTCTCCCACATGATGAGCTTCCAGACAAAGCTCACAGCAGAAAGGAACAAACCCTAAGAATAAGGAGAGGGGAGCTAGGGAGATGGTCTTCCCAGATTCATGCATCAGAGATGCTGGATGCCCAGACTTAGCATGACTTGATTTCCTTTCCAGGGGAGGAAAGGAGAGGCTTCCAGTGGACCACTCACAAGGGGGTTGTGCTGGATAAGCAAGCTCAGAGGGGAAACACGTATTTCAGCACTGATGCCATCACTACCAGTCAATAATACTTTTAATTTCAAGTTACTCTTGATAATTCAAGAGGCTAACGTTGTGTGTGAATGCATACATTTACTCTACATAATTCTCCACTTGATACTGACACATATTCATCATTGGATTAGACGTTTTACCTGTGTTGGAAAGTAGCTTGATTTTATGTCAGACACCCCATGAAGAATTTCATGGATTATCTTCTTCCACCTTCAAAGCCTGATTATGCTTCTCTCATTTCCCCAAATTCACAGAGCTGGGATATGACACATCAAGATTTAGAGCCCAGCACTCCTACCCCAGATCATCCGCATCGTGTTTTCATAGGAAATAGAAAAGTGCTATCACAATGATGTGGGAGAAAAGGGGATTAAAAAATGCCATAGAACTAGAAGTCAGAGTCCAGTCAGGAATGGTTAAGATTACCACCAAGGGATCCCAAATGAATGCCTGGAATAGTTTGACATTATGTTTACATGATTATATTACTGATAGCCCTGGAATGAGAGGAGTAATAGAAACATTTGCTATGGAAGAATTTTTCTTTTCATATGTTGAGAGTAAAATCAATACCCAGTATATTCCATTTTACTGTTAGAATTATGTATGGGCTTTCCAGTTAACTGTACACAGGTTCCAAGTTTGAGTTCAAACCAAATTCTCTCATAATAAGTTATTTGGGATAAATACTAACTTATCCATGCATCGATAGCTTTGTTTATGTCTTCTCCTTTTAAAAAATAAAAGAAAATGAAAAGAGCCATTTTGCCCCAGAAGATAATCTTATATATATTTTTTATATTGTTGATTCAACGGTAGGTTTTGAGCAGATTAATGAGTGGCCTGTTTATTCTATCCAATTCACTATAATTTGTCTTGATTACATTTTCTCTTACTGACTTGGAGCTTAGAAACTTTGCAATATGTTTATATTGAATTTCGGCCTTCTTGTTCACTGCAGTCCACTGTTCTCTTTGTTCAGAGAGAGAATTGAAAATTAAAGAACAAATCAATCATAATATTAAGGTTTTTTTTTTTTTAACCCTGAAAAAAATTGCAAATAGACCTGACTAGTTTAAGGATAGAAATTAAGTACATTTGTAAATTGTCTTTTATGATTTATGATTGTGATACATTTCATCTGTGTTTCTTTGCCTTTATAGTGTTGTTAGTAAATATGAACCAATAGAAAATAGACGAAATGGCATACCAACTAGGTACAGTTAGATTTTAGTGCAGAAATTTTACATTCTTTTTAAAATTTTTTTTAAATGTTTATTCTTGAGAGAGAGAGAGAGAGAGAAAGAGCATGAGCGGGGCAGGGGCAGAGAGAGAGAGAGGGAGATACAGGACCTGAAACAGGCTCCAGGCTCCGAGCTGCCAGCACAGAGCCTGATGCAGGGCTCAAACTCACAGACCACAAGCTCGTTACCTGAGCTGAAGGTGGACACTTAACCAACTGAGCCACCCAGGCGCCCCGAGGAGGTCATTTTTATTCGCGACGCTAAAGCTTCTGATTTGGCTAGAAAGAGGAAATTGCCCCTGTGAATTTCCTCTTGTGGTCGGTCAGCTTCAGCTCTGGATCACTGTCAGTGTAGCAGAAGCGTTTCCTATGCGCGCTCAGGGAGAGTCTAATCGGGAAGACGTTTCACTTCCGCAGAAACGATAAGCGTGAGGCACTTGCAATGCTGCCTGCTGCTGATCTGCTTCTAAGCTAAAGCTGCCAGTGCCATGGAACAGCATGGGACCACTACCTCTGTCTACCGTGTTCAACACCCTTGGTCTTGCTTGCCCTGAGTGTCTACACTGACTCCCCAGGGCGACCTGTGAGGCCCTGTGCTCTGCGGCCATTACGGCCAGAGATCGCAGACCATACATCCTGGTTCCGATGCTGGTTCGCACCCACTGGCTCTGTGACTCAGGCAGTTTAGTCAAAGTCTTTGCCGCATTTCTCCTCAAGTGTAAACCGTGGGTGCTGTGTAGTAAGAATTTGTCCAGGCCTTTCTCCCTGCTTCCAGGGAGGGGAGATGCTAAAACCTTGAAATTCCCAAGCCATAGGACTGATTGTCTCTGATGTCCAAGATCCCGGGGCGGGGGTGGGGGGGTGTCAAACTTGAATTTATGCCACCAGGGTGCCTGGGTGGGAGCGGGGCTGGTCACGCCGGCCGATCCAGCGATGTGAGTAAGTGACTGAGCAGTGAGCCGGCCTGGCCTCCACGAGAGGAGGAGGGAGGCCTGGGCTCTGGGTCCAGTGATTGAGTCCGTCATGCCTGCGTGACAAAACCTTGAGGAAGAGTCGGCGGAGCTTGCCGGGTGGGGAGCACCTCTGTAAGCCTGGAGGGTGATGTGCCCCGATTCCACGGGGAGGGCCCTGCTGACCTCCCCCGGGCGTCTGTGCGCAGGGCTGGCCCTGCTCTGTGTCCTGCGTGATAAAGCTGAAATAGGGAATATGGTGCGGCCCTGAGCTCCGTGAGTCGTTCTAGCAAGTCATCAACCCCCAGGCAGCCGTACGTGGTAGGGGCTGGGTCAGAAGTGTGGGTGGGCGTGGAGACCCCCAGACTCGTGGCTGTGTCTCAGCTAGGGCCAGCGGCCTTGATGGGAACAGTGCTCTTCATTTGTGCCCTTCGTATCTGTGCGGTGGCTGGTCAGCGTCAGGACTGCCGTGTAGGACACCGCACGGGGATGAGGCTGGCAGTCTCTCGAAGGTGCTCCTGGCACCTCGATGACAATCTTACTGAAACCCTTAGAGCGGTATCCGGCTCCCTGTGACTCTGCATCCGTGCGTGAGAAATGACAAACGGAAAAACAGATGTTCTTCGTTTGTCTCTAATTCATTTGCATAATCGTCTAAAGAATAAAGCCCTTCTAGCTATAAGCTGAGACAATAGACTTTAGCTTTCAGTTTGGTGCTTTCAAACTGAATATGACCATATGGAGAAAAACTTATTTTTCTAAGCAGCTGGAAAGAAACATCTAGTCTAAGAGAAGACCAGCCTGGGGCGGGTGCATCCCTTGATTAGGTTGCCTCGGGGCTGGGTCTGCAGGGTTTCTGAGTCATGTCGCACCTGGGATGGAGAGGTGTGATGGGGAAAAGCATGCAGAAGTGGACCTGAGAAGGGCCGAGTACACAAGGACAAGGGGCTGGGGTGCGTGGGTCCCAGGGTGCGTCAGGCAAGTGGCCATTGATGAGAAGAAATACCCTGTGGTGATTTTTAGGGGTCAGAGTATAGGTTATGCAGTGTGTCTTTGACCTCAATAAAACCCTAGACTCATGACGGTCTTAGAGTAGATGTTATGGAAAGCCTTGAAGAGGCGCCATTTTCTGAAAGACGCCCACCATGCCTTCAATCCAAAGTGAGCCAACTGTGGCCACTCAAGATTTCTTCTTCAGCCTTGGCTGCTCGATGGACAATAAATACGATTTGCATAATAGAGCAATTTCAATAGTCATTTCCAGGGATCTTCATTTAAACCCCGTGACTTGGGGTGGCTAGACAGAATCATCTACATTTTATTTGTGGAGGAACAGAAGCCCAGAGGTGTGACAGACTCATGGAGACAGCGAGTCTGTAGCTGCCTAGACGTTTTGTTCATGCTCTCCAGCCTGAGTGCGAGCGGGCTCAGGAAGGTCATCTTGAGCATCTCCCTAGGCCCACCATGTGCATAGTCATGTCACGCAAGTCTATAAAAAAAAATTATGTTGCAAGTGAAGGACATGGGCTTTGACCCATGTGTCAACACCACACACGGCTTTCTTTACAGATCCACCTCCCAGCAGTTCAGGACGCTTGGGTAAGCAATCCTGGAAAGCGCGTTTTTACTCTTAGACCCTTAGACACGGTTGGGCTACAGTCGTTAATCACCTTGTCCCTGATGGTGGAACACCACATCTCTGGTTTGTCCTGTTAGGTGGTTGTTGTTGAAGGACCTGAACATTTTTAAAATCAGCCCAGCTTCCATGAACATTCTGCAGTCAAATAAATTCACCTTAGGTAAAGTCGGACCAGACTCCTAGCCTTGGATTCTTCAGTCTTTGGAGTGTTGAATCCCGAAGTCTTGATAAAGCTGTCCGTCAGTTCCACGGAGCTTACAGGGGTCCAGTGGGGGACAGAGAGAAATGTCACACAATCCAGGGACATGAGACCTGGAGAACTAGTTAGTCTGATTTCCGATTTTAAACCGTTTACACTGTCCCTCAAACATGGTTGGGTAACCAGTCAATCTTCCAAAGTTGGTTGTGAACCAGACTGTCGTGAGTCTCTGGTTTTACTGAGTCTAGAAGATACACTGCCTAACTCATGAGGTAGTGGGAGGGGACAGGCATTATCGTTTCTAGTCATTTCTTCCCCCTGCACTTGAAACTGCCTCAGAGATGGCGCTCACTACCTTTCAGAGCAGTTTATTCATCTACCACTAGATACACACATTGTTCTCTTCTCTTTTTATATTTTTTATAAATATAAATGTTTTATATAAATGTCTTATCAACTTTACTTGCTAAAAATGACTGAAAATGTGGATTATTAAGTGTTTCCTTCATTCAAGTGAATAATAATCATGTTTTGTATAAACATCATTCATTAAATACCTATTCGGAAAAATAAACACCTTCTAAAAATAAACACAGACAGTGACTTCTAACAGTATAACATGGCTTATTCAGAACCCCCTTCGTGTATTCCCAGAGCTGATGCATTCAATTTATTTTATTTTAGATTTTTAAAATTTCTGTGAGGGTGCCTGTTGACAACTACCAGATGAATATAGAATGTCTTAAAAACAGTGTCATTTCCTGTTCTACCATGAGACACATTGACATTTTTGTTTTATAAACACAAGGAATATTTTACCAAAGTGTTTTTTTAAGTGTAAATTTTTTTATTACACAAACTAAAGTCATTTGGGGAGTGTTGGGTGAAGATAGCAGTTAATTCAAAGCTGTCCAATAAGTGTTTCATTCAAACTTAACCTCCGGATAATGATTTTGTAGATGCAAAAAAACTCCAAATTCCCTATAGTAAATAATTTATGTAGCTATGTTGTTAGGATTAAAATTGAGAACTATTTACTCAGTAAATTACCACCACAATAAATGAGTCACATATGCCATTTTTTCAAATGTTTATTTTTGATGGGGGGAGGGGCAGAGAGAGAGGGAGACACAGAATCTGAAGCAGCTCCAGGCTCCAAGCTGTCAGCACAGAGCCCAATGTGGGGCTTGAACTCACAAACTCATGACCAGAGCTGAAGTAGGATGCTTAACCAACTGAGCCACCCAGGCACCCCACAAATGCCATTTCTTTACATTTGTTTTGATTAGATTTTTTCTTTGTTGGCCTACTATACCTCAATATAGCCAATTTTGCTTGTTTTCTAGCCAGAATTGCTTGTGTCATAATGGGCAATGATTGTTACTTTTGTTAGTTTTATTTTCTAACATTCCTGTTTCCACTTTCAGAAATAAAATCCCAGTTCCTACAGGCACATTTGCTCTGCATGAAATGCCTTTTATGTTTATAGAAATAAGTAAGTCTTGAATAAATCCAGTAGAGTTCAGAGATTGATTGTCTGCTGGTACAATCCCATGTGGTTTTTTCCAGTCAAGTTAAAGTGATCTCTCGCCCATTTAATCTAAACTCCTCTTGGATGGTAGCCATTTCATTTACCTTATGTTTGTGAAATCTGCTTTACCTAAGCCTTCTTTTACTATTTTCCATCCTATTTTTTTCTATCTTTCACTGATAGACCTTTTTTATATAATTAAAATTTTCCCATTGAGGAAAAATTCGAAAGTACAGGAAAACAGACAGAAGCATGAAAAGACTCACTCATTAATGTCCAAAGAAAAATTATACCAGAGAAGTTAAAGACGAAGGGAAGAATTTCTTCAAGACTATTGCAGTAGAGGGAGAGAGACTGAACTTGACACTCGATACAAAAGGTCAGAGAGCTTTTCAGTGCTGGGATGAGCTTGTGGAAAAGCCTGGGAGATGTTAGCAGGAAGGTTGGCCCATGTGAGGGCCATCCACACTTTGCTAGTTGATGCTTAAGGAAGTGCGGCTCTTAGCCTCCCGCAGAGACTGGGAGACTGGGGCCCCCTCCCTCAAGCCTCATGGTTACGATTCTGCAGAATAGCTCCCAGGTCCTTGGGAAGCACATTGCCAGTTGTAGAATATTACATCTCAGAAGGACAAAGGAAGAATTTACAGCGGAAAGTTCTCTAAGCTCTAAGAAAAGGGAGGGTGGCTGTCTAGAGTTGGGGAGAAGCCTGTCTAAAGGTCAGCTGAGAAGAGAGGACTGTGAAGTCCATCTTCATCAGTATCCACCTTCTTTTTTTTTTTTTTCTTTTTGAGAGGAAGAGAGAGAGAGAGCCTGTGAAAGTTTGGGAGGGGCAGAGGGAGAGATAGAGAACCCCAAGGAGGTCCCAGGCCCAGCGTGGAGCCTCACCTGGGGTCGATCTCACCACAGTGAGATCATGACATGTCTGAAGTCAAGAGTCAGACACTTACCCGACTGAGCCACTCAGGCTCCCCCCGCCCCGCCACAGTCCACCTTTTTAATCAAACTGCTATTAATTTGGTCTGTTTCTTCTTATCCTTTATGTGTTTCTTCTTCTTGATTGAGTTCTTGTTCTCTCTATATAATTACATCTCATGTTTTTAAAAATCAATCTCGTATCATAAATATTTTGTCATGATTGATAAACATTTAATGAGTATCGAAATAAATAGCAACGATTACTTAAACATGATTCCTTTTTCTAGAAAAATAGCATTCTCATACATTTTCATTGTGTACAAATGGATAATCAGTGAAAATTTAAATATCTAGAAGTTAACTTAGATGAATGCTGTAGTTAATCACAATGATTATGGATGAAATCTGCTTCATTTTACAAGTGGAATAGAAACTTAAAGAAGAGCTGTTCCATAGACATTTAATACATTATCACACGCCGCCAGTCAAGGTACATACTTTGCATTTTAAAAATATTTATTGACTTATTTTGAGAGAGAGAGAGAGAGAGAGAAAGCAAGCAAGGGAGGGGCAGAGAGAGACTAGGGAGAGAATTGGAAGCAGGCTCCGAGTTGTCAGCTCAGAGTCCGACACGGGGCTGGAACCCACAAACCATGAGATCATAACCTGGGCCAAAATCAACAGTCAAAACCTTAACTGACTGAGCCCCCCAGGTGCCCCATATTTTCCATTTTCTTATAGAAAATATGCATATGATAAATATGTTACCATGTGACCCAATTGTATTATTTAGAATCATTTTCTTCTTATATGAAGAAGAGTATTTTAACTAGTTACTTATAATTATCATTAGTAGTAGACCTATGATATTATATATAATCTGTGAAGTTATTGAGTGTGTAAGTGATTTTTAAAGATGTAGGTGAGAGCGTGTAGGAGGAGAGAGTATGTAGAAGCACCACAGAACTGTAAGGCACGACACACACTGAGATGCTGCCTCATCTAATTCCCGCAGTTGCAAAGGCGCAGCTGTGGCCCAGAGACTGTGAAGGCTTAGAAGGCCAGGCAATGGCCAACCTGAGGTAGAACCCGACTTTGAATGAGGTCACTGTATTCCTGGATCGGTCTTCTTTCCCAGTCTTCCTCTCGGTTGGAAACACAGTAGAACCTGCTAGTAACACTGTGATTAGATTTGAGGTAGGAAAGGAGTTTTGTGGCTATTTTAGTAAACTCACTGTTTCTCTGTTTTGGAAATTCTTTGTGGGGCGCCTGGGGGGCTCAGTTGGTTAAGCAGCTGACTTCGGCTCAGGTCTTGATATCACAGCTCGTGAGTTCGCGCCCCAAGTTGGGCTCTGCATTGACAGCCTGGAGCCTCCCCTGGGATTCTCTCTCTCTGCCTCTCCCCTGCTCGTGCACTCTCTCTCTCAAATAAATATATTTTTTAAAAAGAACATAGAAACTTTCTAATTGGTGAGTTTCTGTGGTTTCTACCTGACTCATCAAACCACTGCTTCAGTCATCATTTTATACTCAGAACACATGGTACAGTGTAGGCAACTCTCTTTAGGTTTTTCTTTTCTTTTTCTTTTAAAACTTCCTGACAAAACAGAAAAAGAGAGATGGCTGGTACAAAAGGCTAGATAAGTAAGGCCATATTTTGGTTGGTGTGAGGGTGGATTTGGGATATGGCCAGTGTGGCTGGTGGCTAAGAACACACACTTGGACCTCAGGTCCCGTCTACACTGCTGCCTCACTGTGTGTCCACAGCCAATCTGTCCACCTGTCCCCCAGTGTACTCCTCTATAAAACAGGCAGAAAAGTAGATGTGCCTTATAATGTTGTCCGTTGTCTGATACAGAGTTAATATGGATGGAGTACTTAGATTGGAGATGACCATACCTTAGATCCCATGTAACATTAAAATGTTTTGTAAGTGGTCCACTCAGATTAGAGAAAATATGGTGAAGGTGCAGTGGTCTTCAAATACCTGAAGGGTTCTCGGGTCAAGAAGCATGGGACACGCCTCCAAAGCTCCAGGAATGAGGAATACCAGTTAGGGCAGCAGGCATCATTGCATAGTTGCTCACAGAAGAAATAAGGCTCCTTTGTGGTTATAAATATCTTATCATTCTATGGTATCCAAGCAGATCTGAATATGAAACTTTTATAAGCATTAAAAGTATTATCATCATAATAGTGAATTTTTTAGATTTGTGTTTAGTATTTGTTCATTTTTGAGAGACGGAGTGCAAGCAGGAGAGGGGCAGACAGAGGGAGACACAGAATCCAAAGTAAGCTCCAGGCTCTAAAGCTGTCAGCACAGAGCCCAATGTGGGGCTTGAACCCATGAACTGTGAGAACATGACCTGAGCCGAAGTTGGACGCTTAACCGACTGAGCCACCCAGGCACCCTGAGAATTTTTGAAGTTAATAACTACACTCTTGGGAAGGACAGTCTGTCATGGGCTTTGAGCACCCTGCACATCGTTGCTCAGTTTTTCAGACTGCAAGGCCTGTGTAGTTAGAAATACAGGCCATCAAGTAGCTCAAGGAGACCATAGAGCAAACTCCAGGGAAGGGGCACTGGCTTACCTTCTGCTTCATACAGTGTTTGCTGCTCACTCAAAACGTATTTGATTTGGGGGCCTGAGTGGCTCAATTTGTTAAGCATCTGACTTTAGCTCAGGTCATGATCTCATGGCTTCTGAGTTCAAGCCCCACGTCGGGTTCTGTGCTGACAGCTCAGGGCCTGGATCCTGCTTCAGATTCTGTGTCTCCCCTCTGTCTCCCCCCCCCCCCCGCTCGTGCTCTGTCTCTCTCAAAAATTAAAAAAGAAATAAATTAAATTTAAAAAAAAGTACTTGATTTGTGACCAGATTCTATCCTATGACACAGCACACTGTGGGCGCAGGTGTCTGTGGATATTCCCCTGTGTGGGCCCCTCCTGCCCACTGTGGGACATGGTGCGAACATGAAACTCTGTGTGTGCTGGGAGTAACGATGTCCTCCATCTCAGACCCGGGAATCTCTTGTCTCCCACACTTATCCGTGAAATAGTAACAAGCTGACCTGTTAGTTTGTAAGCAGAGCAAAGTCCCAGAAACTTCACAGCGCTGGGCGCATGCAGGTGACAGTAGCTGATGTCACTGCCTGCTTACTCCTGAAGCCATTGCGCTAAGCCCTTTGTGTGCATTAACTTAGAAATCCAGTACGGGTCTTGTTTACAGATTGGTCTTAGAGAATTTTTATGTAACTTGCCCGGGATGGCAGAGCAAGTGTCACACTTTGTACTTCTCTGACACAGACACAGTACACTCGTTGCCACCGTTCTCCACCATCCTGGCTCATTAGTGTGCTCCACTGTTTGCCTCACCCACTTAAACATGTCTTCATTGAGTAAAACATCATCATCTAGAGCTCAAGGGACACATAATCAGCCTCACATTTCTGTAGAAGTGTTCCTCAGTCCTTTCCGTCGTGAAGTCAGGCACTAATGCAGCCCATTTACTGTTGTTGTTGTTGTTTTTCCACACTTTGCTGGACTCTGTTGTACGTTTGGAAGACAGGGCACAGAGATGGGCTGTAAAACAATGAGACGCTGTGGTTAGTAAAAGAAGCCCTTCGGAGCATTTCCCTCCACCGCTAGCAATGTTAGTCTGCAGAATCATTTGCATGTCTCTAAGCAGCAAGAGAGTGTTGAAATTAAAAAAAAAAATCGCTTGTAATGGCATAAATACACGCACTACAACAGAATCAATCTAACAGATATTTGGAAGATTTTAATGCCAAAAGTTACAAAAACACTGAGGGAAATTAATGATCAAACTAAATAGAGAAAGAGACTGTGCTTATGGATGACAGGATTCAACCCCATTAATATGTAAACCCTCCCTCACATTGATTTATCAGTTGAACACTGCGCTAATCAAAGTCCCAATGGGTGTGCTTATAAAACTCGACAAATAGATTGTAAAATCTGTATGAAAATGCTAATGATCGCGAATAGCCAAAACAAAAGAGTAAAGTTGCAAGAGTCCAAGTACTTGGTTTTTATATCAGTGGAACGTCATGGAGCACCCCAAGATAGACCCACGCATATATGGTCAACCAATCTTAACAAAGGTGTCCAGATAATTGGCTAGAACATTTGGACAGCCAGCCATATATGCGCGTATACCACACCACATACAAAAACCACTCACAATGGATCCTAGACTCAAATGTAACGATAACATTTCTGGAATATAACCTGGGAGAAAAGCTTTTTTGACCTTGGGTTAAATTCTTAGATAAGACACAAGAAACTTGAGCCATAAGAGGGGAAACAACAACAGCATCAACAGTGTATTTTGAAACACACCGTAAAGAGAATGAAAAGACAAGACCCAGACTGGGAGAAAGTATTCGCCATGTATGTGTCCGCCAGAGGACTTGAAACCAGAATATATAAAGCCAGTCCTCTAGCTACAAGGATTTGAACTCCCACTTTACCAGAGAAGAGCTTTTCTATTGATTAAGCACATTAAAATGCAGATTGAAACCACAGCGAGAAACCACTCATATACCTACTAGAGTGGATTTTAAAAAGAGAGAGAAATATTGGCAAGAATGTGAGGGAAGTGAAAAGCCAGGGCATTGCTGGGGGGAACGCCATGCTGGAAACTGTGGCGTTTCTTCTAGGTTTTTCACCGAGATACATGGAAGCGTGTGTCTGCCAAAACACCTGTATGCAAATGTGTATAGAAGGTTCCTTCACACTTGACCACAAGTGGACCAACCCAAACGTTTGGTGAACCGATAGCCCGAGTGTAACGCATTCCACAGCTGACTTCGAGTCAGCACTAAAAAACAAGCCAGTGAATGATCTCAAAAACATTATGTTAAGAAAGCCAAGGTGGACACCAACAGCTACGTGCTCTATGATCCCTTTCACGTGACATTTTGAAAAAGGCAAAACTATGGTGAAAGGAATATTATCAGTGGATGCGAGGGTCAGGAGGCAAGTGGACAGAATTGGCTCCAACGAGCAAGCAGAAATATGGGCACCTGGCTGGCCCAGTCGGAGGAGCATGTGACCCCTGATCTCAGAGTTGTGAGTTCAAGTCCCAGCGGGGTGTAGAGATTACTTAAAGGAAATAAAAAACAAAGAGCAGGCACGAAGAGATGGTTGGGAATGATAAAATCCTCTATAGCCGTGGTTATGTGGGCTACACAAATATAAATAGTTAACCGTTTACAGCTATAGATATATTCAACGCATGCATCTACAAATACATGTACATCTACAAAAAGCGAATTTATTTTACTCTATGTAAATAATGCTTCAATAAACCTGAATTTTTTGCAAACCAAAAAGTGCATTTAAGCATTAATTAGAATCACAAGTGCTGTTACAGAATACGTGAAATAATTATGTTTATATATATCGCACTTCATTAAATATGTATGTATTTTTGCCTGTATGGTAACATTTAGGGAAATGCATTTTTAAATCTTACTATCATAAAGTGTTACAATGCAAATTAAACATTTAGATTGTGTTTATTTTTAATGAACATTATATAATAATGGCTTTCTTTTGGCAATGCTCTTTGGAACAAAAAAATGAAGTAGCTTTTCTTTTTTTTTTTGCCTAGTTTGAGCTGTATTAAGTAATGAAACTTACTGTTGGCAATACTGCAGTTTTTGAGCACATCGTTCCTCACTGATTCCTCTATTATTATTTCATTACAAACTTTAAATACTGCCCATGATTCTATAACATATTTTTTTTCAATATTTATTTTTGAGAGACAGAGCATGCGCAGGGGAGGGGCAGAGAGAGAGGGAGACACAGAATCCAAAGCACGCTCCAGGCTTTGAGCTGTCAGCATAGAGCCTGACATGGGGCTCAATCTCACAGAGCATCAGATCATGACCTGAGCCAAAGTCAGATGCTCAACTGACTCAGCCACCGAGGCGCCCCTCTATAACATATTTTTAATTATATATGAAGAGTATTTTAATTAATTGTATAATTTTGGCCTTCACGTATTTGCAATTCACTTTCCCATTTAAATCTCTTGCTTAGTTCAGCCATGCGTTAACCCTTAGCTTATAAATTGCCTACTGATTTGTCTTTCATAGTCATATATACATTTGTAAACATTTCCGTCCCAAGTTGAATATGTTTTTCTTTTAAGGTTGACATGGAGTGAACTTTAGAATAGAAAAGTTTACAGACTGAATGTTTTTTTCCCCCTCCGTGTGGAGAAATGGTTTCTTATCTCAGTAAAACAACTTTCTATAACCGCACAGCTTTGTTGTGGTCTTTTTTGATGAATGCAGCAGTGTCCGGAGAAGACTAACCACAGCATTGATTCTGTCCTGTAGCAGCCCCTTGGTGTTGCCAATTGCCAAGCAAGACAGTATGTTGGAAAAAGACATTATGTTCAAAGATGCAAGGAAAGGTCTATGCAAGCGACAGTCTCAGGACAGCGTCCCTGAAGATGCCACCGCCAACAGCCCCGCCAGACCTGAGCAGGTAAGACCCCTGTGGCCCCTCTACTGAGTGTCCGCTTAGCACATCATGCTTTAAAATCCAACATCTCCAAACCAAACACCCACGGATTTCCATTCAAAGAAAAATTCACCAACGTAAAGGTGAATAGCTGCTTTAAAATTCCCACAGATAAATCGTCATGGCGCTATAGTGACCGCTAAACATGGCGGCCGATGTGTCGTAGAAGGATTTCATTGTAGACTCTTGACCTCTATATCAGGAGTGTGAGCTCAGCCAGTATGCGGATTCCTGAATATTTACAGTATTGTCTCTGGGCATCATTTTGATTGTTACGTAGAGTATGCTTTTTGTTTCCTTCAAAGATCCAAGTATTTTATATAACAACAAGAAAGAAAAATCAACCACTAAGAACCATTTATGGAAAGTAACTGTGGTGGTGTACTGTGTGTGTGTGTGTGTGTGTGTGTCCCGCAGTGCCTAGGTTATGGGTGATCGCTTTGATGAGCTGGGAGTTACAGAAATTAGTGTATTTTCCGTTACCTTTCCTACAGAAATAAATGATTTTTATATGCTATGTCTCTTATAAATGGCAGAGTAATTTTATAAATGTCAGAGTAATCCTTGAAAATGTTTTGTTTCACTCTAATTTTGGACAATTTATTTTTTTTACATTTTTTTCATGTTTTATTTATTTCTGAGAGAGAGAGAGACAGCATGAGCGGGGGAGGGCCAGAGAGAGAGGGAGATACAGAATCTGAAACAGGCTCCAGGCTCTGAGCTGGCAGTCAGCACAGATCCTGATGCGGGGCTCAAACCCACGAACCGTGAGATCATGACCTGAGTCGAAGTCGGACGCTTAACCACTGAGCTGTCCAGGTGCCCCTAATTTTGGACAATTTAAAGAAATTTAGCTAGGGTTTCTAAAAACTGTCTTTTCAAAATTTAATTTTAGTTTCATTAATTTTTGTTATTTCAGAATAACTAATAAACACTTTTTGTAATTTTGAAATACTTGAAGTTTTCTTAATGCTTATTTGCTTTGGAAAGAGAGAGAGCATGAGGGGGGAGGAGCAGAGAGAGAGGGAGACACAGAATCTGAAGCAGGTTCCAGGCTCTGAGCTGTCTGCACAGAGCCTGATGTGGGGCTTGAACCCACAAACCGTGAGATCATGACCTGAGCTGAAGTTGGATGTTTAACCGACTAAGCCACCCAGGTACCACAATACTTTTAAATTTTATTAGGTGTATCTGTCAGCTTAAGCTGCTATGACAAAATACTACAAACTGGGTGGCTTAAGCAACAGAAATGTATTTTTCACAGTTCTGGAGTCTTGAAGTACAAGATCAAGGTACCAACTGATGAGGTTTCTGATAAAGGTCCTCTTCCTGGCTGCTTTCTTCCTGTGCCCTCACCTGGGAGGTGCGGGGGGGTGGGGGGGGGACAGAGACAGAGAGAAGGAACAAATTGGACACCAATCCTATACGATCAGGGCCCCTGTGACCTCCTTTAACTTGCATCACCGCCTTAAGACTCCATCGCCAAGTACTCACGTCGAGAGCCTCAACATCTGGATTTGGAGGCATACAATTCAGTCCATAGCAGTAGACAAACTGAATGTTAGGTAAGATTTAAGGCCAAGCCTTTTCTTTTCGTAAGGGTCTTATGAACTTTTTATAACCTTAAATGTGTGTTACTTAGTGAAAGAAGCCATTCTGAAAAGGGTACGTATAGTGCGATTCTAGTATTTGACGTTCTAGAAAAGGCAGAAACGTGGAGACCGTGAAAAGATCACTGGTTGCCAGGGCTGGTGGGGGGAGGGATGAGTATGTGGGGTACAGAGGGTCTTTAGGGTGCTGACACTGCTCCGTGTGATTTTATAATGATGGACGCGTGTCATTATACATTTGTCTAAACCCACAGAAAGTCCAACCCTCAGAGTGAGCCCTGATGTCTGCTGTGGATTTGGGGTGATGGTGATGTGTATTCACAGGTTCAGCTGTAACAGCTGTGATCATCCTGGCGGGGGACATTAACACGGGGGACAGGGGGACAGGGGAAGTCGCTGTGTCTTCCTCTCAGTTTTGCTGTGAATCTAAAACTGCTCAAAAAAAAAAAAAGAAAAAGAAAAAAAAAGAAATCCATTGGGCACCTGGGTGGCTCAGTCAGTTGAGCATCTGACTTCAGCTCAGGTCGTGATCTCATGGTTCCTGGGTTCAAGCACTGCATCAGGCTCTATGCTGACAGCTCAGAGCCTGGAGCCTGCTTCTGATTCTGTGTCTCCCTCTCTCTCTGACCTCCCCTGCTCACACTACCTCTTTCTCTCTCTCTCTCTCAGAAATAAATAAAACATTTTTAAAAATGAAATATAAAAAAAGAGAGGACATTGGGGCCCCCGAGTGGCTCAGTTGGTTAAGCATCTGACTTCAGCCCAGGTCATGATCTTGTGGTTTGAGGGTTCGAGCCCCACGTCAGGCTCTGTGCTGACAGCTCGGAGCCTGGAGGCTGCTTCAGATTCTGTGTGTCCCTCTCTCTCTGACCCTTCCCCGTTCATCTCTGTCTCAGTCTCTCTCAAAAATGAATAAAAACATTAAAACTTTTAAAAAAAGAAACATCTAACAGAATAGTAACAACAAGGGGAAATAATTAAAATGCCGTCTGGGCACGGTGATGGGCTTAGGCTTTAGAAATCTTAGTATTTGGTCAGACTATCCCCCTTCTCCCTGTTATGACTGTTTTGACCGCCTCGTTTCTTTTCCCCCTAATTTCTTCTCTCCTCTTCAGTCACGAATACTCGATTCCTGTTCTAGATCTCTCCTTTTACACAGATAGATAGGGAAACAAATCTTCAGAGAGATCAGTGGACAGTCGCAGAGAGGATGTTGATCTTTTGCCTCGTGCTTAGCTGCTTGCAGGCTGTGACAGTAGATGTTACCGAACCTGCCACTGGAACATAGAAATAATCATTCTTTCTACTTGTAAGTGTCCCAGAGCCTTTGAAATCTTTATAAAGAATGTGTCCCTCTGATAACCTGGCTTATGATCGATCATCAGAGCCCTCTTCCTGACCATTTTGGGACGCTGATGTGATGAATGCAAGGAATTCTTCCCTTGATCCGCTCTCACGCTGCATTTGTCACATTTCATTACGACTGACAGGGTCGGGGGTCTGCGCATTTTTACGGTCAGCCTAGTACTCTCCCTCACCCCGTGAAACAGCCGGGCCAGTGTGCATGGAAATTGTCATGAATACCAACAGGATACACCTGCAATAGCTCTTTCGGGCTTGTGGGAACAAACGTGGGGCTTCCGTTCATGCTCTGCGTGCGTTTTCCAAACATTCACGGAGAAAGTCGCATTGAGCTTGTTAGAGCTGTGGCTCTAAGAGGAAGTTTATTATCTTAGAAATGTAAACCGTTTCTTCTAAAGAAAAAAAATCTCACTTTTGATGTGTCTCCTTTTTATGATGCTTTGGGAGTTAAATACTTATGCTAATTTGATGGAGACTTTTGTCTTATTTTTGCATTGTTCAGAGTTATTACGATCCATTACTGGCTTGTGTCATATCATGTATATGCATGAGTGTGTGTGTATGTGTGTGTGTGTGTGTGTGTATTAATGTGTATGTAAAAAGGGTGTGTATACACACACATACACACCCATTTTGAGGGGTATGTATACGTGTACATTATTGTACTTTCAGGAAATAGTGGCAAAGACATAGGAAAGAAAAGATATTTACATCCATCCCTAAGTTCATAATGAAAGTTTTCTTTTATCCTTCTCTCTATAAAGACTTTCGCCAGTAGTCTTTTTATTTCTTGGAAAGACATATTTGCTCATTTGTAGTTATTTTCTGAGTTCCTTTCATATCTAAGGGCAAACTTGAGCTGGTGACCCTGGAATCCAGTACAGGTGTCTATCAGTATGAGTAAACCTTCGGTATTTTGATTTTTCTTTTTTTTTAGTGTTTATTTTTGAGATAGAGACAGAGCATGAGTGGGGGAGGGGCAGAGAGAGAGGGAGACACAGAATCCAAAGCGGTTCCGGCTCTGAGCTGTCAGCACAGAGCCCGACATGGAGCTTGAACTCATGAACAGCGAGATCATGACCTGAGCCGAAGTGGGACGCTCAACCCTAAACCTTCGATCTTTGGTACACTGGTGCCAAGTGATAAATTCAGTGCGGTTCTGGGGCTTCCTCTTCTGCCCCCCGTCTCCGTCCCGTGCCCCCTCTCCTGCTGCACCATCACCTGCCCTGTTTCCTCCCACCCTGCAGCCCACGGGCGTCTTCCAGGGTCTTTCTTTTTTTTTTTTTTTTAATTTTTTTTTAATGTTTTATTTATTTCTAGGAGAGAGAGAGACAGCGTGAGCAGGGGAGGGTCAGAGACAGAGGGAGTCACAGACTGAAACAGGCTCCAGGCTCTGAGCTGGCAGTCAGCACAGAGCCCGACGTGGGGCTCGAACCCACGAACCACGAGATCATGACCCAAGCGAAAGTCAGACGCTCAACCGACTAAGCCCCCCAGGCGCCCCTTCCAGGGTCTTTCTGACCTTGCGACCCTTACCCCATTCTCCCCTCCCCCTGCCCATCTTCTCCCACACCCCGCGGGACGGCCTCCCGCAATTATGTATGGCTTCAGCTCTGCTGTCATTTCCTCAGAGAGGACTTCGTAATCCATCCGAGCACTTGGTCACTTTTCAGAGCTTCTTGTTGTTTTCCCTCATAGCGGTTTGTAGAATCCTGATTTCTTACCGTTAAATCACAAATTTCTTACTTCTCCCCCTGCAGACTGTAAACACCCAGGTAGAAGCCCCCATCCCTTCTGTCCCTCTTTGCACTAAACCTCGAACACAGTGCCCGGCAAAGGGCTGCTGAGCAAGAAAATGAAAGGCGAATTATTGAATATATGTAGTCAGATTGACTCATTATCTGCTAGACCTTCTCTGCCGCGACCTAATGGTTATTCTCTCTGCTTCCTCTGCCGACCTCTCAGCTGTGTGACCCCAGGGAAATTGTGTGGCTTCTCTGGGCCTTAAGTTCTGCATCTGCTGATTAAGGACCATATCACTGAATTTCAAACTTTTTAAAATTATTACTTCACAGGAGATCCTTCCCCATAAAGGGATATATGAAAGAGAACTCCAATTTTTAAAGCAGATGGAAGCTGGGTGTCTTTGCTGAGAGCCACAGAGATTGACCCTCCTCTCTCCTCCCTCTAAAGGCAGGCCTCTGGGAAGCTGGCAGAAAGTTTACCTTTGGAGGTCACGGCCCTCTCTAGCTGTTTTACCAACTACGTAACAAGGCGCCCCCCACACTTATCTGCAGAACAGGCACCTTGCTGAGCCTCCGAGCAATCTAATTCTCACAGCCTCCATTGAGGGACACGTCATTGTCTTTCATAGGATGACAGAGGATTGAAAGTGACTTACTAATGTTAGGGAAGAAAAATATTCAAGTTCCCATAACCAGGGAGATACACCACTGAGATTTAAACACGTTTGCTCCACTGAATCCAAAAATAATCGATGTAAGGGCGCCTGTGTGGCTCAGTTGCTTAAGCATCTGACTCTTGGTTTCAGCTCAGGTCACGATCTCCCGGATCGTGAGGTAAAGCCCTGCATCGGGCTCTGCACTGACCACAAGGTGCCTGCTTGAGATCCGCTCTGTCTTCTTCTCTCTCTACCCCTCCCCAGCTTGTGCGTGCTCTCTTTCTCTCTCTCTCTCTCTCTCTCTCTCTCCTCTCTCTCTCTCAAAATAAATAAAAACTTAAAACATACACACATACACACACACACACACAAATAATAATTGATGTCTTAATGTGCTTCAGTTTCTAACATTTAAGGTAGGGAAGCTCAAATCAGTGTGTGAGATTTTTACTCAAATGAGCATGACTGATACAAAATACAGAATCAAACACTGCCTCCATCAAGCAGGCTGCTGGGTACTTTGCCTGGCTACGAGACTATGAGACTCTTCAAAGTAGAACTAAGTGTATCATGTTCAACAAAAAGAGAGATGGGGCGCCTGGGTGGCTCAATCAGTTAAGCATCCGACTTTGGCTCAGGTCATGATCTCACGGTTCGTGGGTTCAAGGCCCGTGTTGGGCTCTGTGCTGACAGCTCAGAGCCTGGAGCCTGCTTCTGATTCTGTGTCTCCCTCTCTCTGACCCTCCCTTGCTCACACTCTCTGTCTCTCTCTCAAAAAAATAAATTAAGAAAACATTTAAAAATTTAAAAAAACAAAAACAAAAAAAAGAGAGATATCACACAATCCAAAAATTGACTTTGACAACCCAGAAAATACTGGGGGAGGTAGAACATTATGCCTTCTATTTTTATCAGCAACAAGTACCAGCTTGTGGGTACCACTCGACTATGTAAGAAAATATTTGTGACAGCATGGAAGTTGCAAAGGTGCACTTCCAGCTAATTAAAATGAACTAGTCAACTATGTTTAATAAGACTATGTTATATGCGCCTTACAGATTAATTCTGAAAGATATTTTGAGGCGTATTTCTTTTAAAGGCTAAAAAAAAAAAAAAAAAACAGAGAAAATAAACCCAAGGTGTTGGCTCTGTGTGTGCATGTTGAGGGGCAGAGAGAGGCTTGTTCTCGACATTTATGTGGTCGGGAAGATTTTACAAATTAATTTTTAATACATAAACATCTGTCTATTAGAATATGGTATTTGCCATTTATATATATGGTGGTCTCTCTAATTCCACAGCCCACTGCCGTGACCCCCTTCTCACTGGAAAAAACAACAAACCACTCTTCGGACTATTTGAGATTCCCAGTAAAGAACTTGAGTTTCCGTTATTAATACATTAGGATTATCAGCCGTCTGGGAGAGCGTGACTTGACCTTATGAACTCAGACGGATTGCATTTTGTGAACTCATCACTCATAGAAATAATCCTACACTTAGATTTTTTAAATGTGGAATATTCATCAATGCCATAGACATTTAGCTGATAAGCAGTAATATTTAAGTTCAGATTATTCAACGGTGATGAATATAATAATAGAATATGTAATGCAAGCATAAATACAAAGTGCAAGTGCAAATCGAGAATACAACCACAAATACAAATAATAGATGTAAACTTGCTGTTGTTAAATATTCACTACGGGCACCCAGGAGCTCAGAGAGAGGTTGATAAGAATTCCCTTGTTATTTGGTTCCTCTGTGTTTGACATAAGAAAACCAAAGCTGTCATAGAAGATCAAATGTCTAGTTTCACCAAATCATCTTATGTCTGTAAAATTTAACATGGTCCATTCCTCGGGCACCTGGGGGGCTCAGTAAGTTGAGCGTCTGACTCTTGATCTCATCTCAGGTCGTGATCTCAGGGTCCTGAGGTCCAGCCCCGTGCTGGGCTTCGTGCCCAGAGCGAAGCCTGCTTGGGAGTCTCTCTCTCTCTGCCTCTCCCCTGTTCACACACGACCCCTCTCCCCTTCTCTCTCTGAAAATAAATAACTGAACATTGCAAAAAAAATGTCCATTCTTGTGAATGATAGATTTTCATTTAATCCCAACTCATCTCTTTTTTAATTGAAATATTTCCCCCGTTTTTTTTTTTTTTTAACTCTGTCACTTTCCATGAAATTGAATAGGGAAGATTTTTGTCTTCCTGGCAGAATTATCTTAATCTCGCAGCTACTTTCGTTGTAAGTGTAATGTAGAAAAGAATAAAGACCCCAAGCCAAGATTCTAGAGTCTTCTTTCGAAACCTGGCCACCTCCTGCATGCACGCAGAAACAAAATTCCAGGCACACTGCTTCCTTCGCCACGCCAACAGCGGTCATGGGGGAATTTGTGCTTCAGCGTTGGAAATGCTGCAAATACGTGAGATTTCAGCTACTTGCCTTACAGAGGACTCAGTTGTCTACATTTTTTTTTTTTAAATTTATTTATAGGAGAGAGAGAGAGACAGCGTGAGCAGGGGAGGGTCAGAGAGAGAGGGAGATACAGACTCTGAAATTGGCTCCAGACTCTGAGCTGGCAGTCAGCACAGAGCCCGACACGGGGCTCGAACCCACGAACCGCGAGATCATGAGCTAAGCGAAAGTCGGACGCTTAACCGACTAAGCCACCCAGGCGCCCCTCAGCTGTCTACATTGACAATCAATGTGCTGAAATGATTTTGGCCGGATAATGCCTTTGCGGACGTCGGGTTACATTGGGAGGGCTCATGTCGGTGCGTGTGTGAGCGTGCGGGCACAGGGCCCAAAATTCTCATCGGGGCACATTTCTCTGTGGCTGTTGAAGTTTTTGTTCCCTGTAAGTGAACCATTTCATGTTTTAGTAGCGGTTTCAAACTCACGTGGCCTTTAAACCTTTGACACGTACTTGAAAATGGGACATCACCAGCTGTGAAGAAAGTTGATTGGAAAACAATTAGAATTGATCTTGCTTATGGTTTTCCCCAGGTCAAGCTGATGCCTCCTGCCCCCAGTGATGACCTGGCGACGCTGAACGAGCTGAACGATGGGAGCCTGCTTTATGAAATTCAGAAGCGCTTTGGGAACAATCAGATATATGTAAGTGCCCACTGCCTTTGTCTTGCTGCCAGTGTTTACCCTTCAGTGCTGCAGACATGACGGGTAAAGGGCTTATTGTTGTTTCTGGCCACGCTGAGAGCTTAAGGTGGATCTCTCTGAGTTCAGGTTCATTCTGATTGAGTTCCAAGCCAGGTTCAGCAGAGACCCAGATTTCAAAGGTGTTAAGTGAAAGGTAATACCCTGTGGGTAGGCAGCTTTCTTGTACTCAAGTTTGCTGTGGAAGAAGATCTCACTAGAAACAGAAGGATCTTCAAGTCACTTATCAAAATACTGTTTGTTTCGTGTACTTTACATAGGCTGCCAGGTCTGGAAAGGGAAGCTTAGGCGCTAAAGTCGACTCCTCACGTCAGCGTGCATGAAAAGAGACTTTTGTCGCTCTGTTATCAGGAAATGCTTTGTCTGTAAAGTAAATAATTTAGGCACCCATCTCTGATAGCAAGGTATGAATAAATGACACAGCTGACAAACGGCACGGAGAATTAATTCGCTGTGGTTCTGCCCTGGTTCGTGTGTGTTATATCTTCCAACACCCAGAACAATTTACACACCATGTAATCTCAGTCTCTGTCTCTGTCCGTCTCTCTCTGTCCTTGAATTTGTTATATTCAGCTCAGAGCAATTCAATTGGAAAGTCTGTAGGGAAATCTGATTATGCCCCTATCTGCTATCCCTTTTTGATAACACCCCCTTTCTCCTGGTCTACCGAGAAATTGATTAAGTACTTTTCATGTAAATGTGAAGTCTGAGCTTCCCATACTGGTCATAAATCGTCAGGTGCTGATTAGCCTATGAAAATTCAGTGCAGCATCTTAATGCTTGGATAGATTGCCTGCCTCTGTAAATACACGTACAATTAAATGCTTCTATCAAAATGAATGGAATCGAGTCATGGGCATAAAGTGGTGAAATCTGAGGACTCTGGTCTCTGTTACTCTTGTTATTTGTGTATTATTGTTATTCCATTTTCTCACCTATTCCAGCTGATCTTCCTTCTCCTCCACTACCTCTTCCTCCTTTTTGACTCCTTACTTACATTGCCAGAGGATCATTGCTTGAATTCTTTTGGATTTCTCTGCTTCCGTCATGCTCAGGTCCCTCTGTCTCCCTGATACCCACGTAGTCTACGTCTTCATCTTGGCGGTCGCCATTCTCATCAAAGCCACTGTCTTCTCTTCCCCAACCGCCTCCCAACCGTCGAGAGGCAAACTTGTTCCCCCATCATCTGGTCTAGAGCAGTTTTTGAAATGAACCAGTGTAATCTGGAAACTCCCGGTCTTCGACCTCCCTGTGTCTGATCATGTTTCCTGAGAGGACAGCCAGTCTTCATTCGTGATCTGGCCCCCCGGACACGACGCGTTGATGCCCTCAGCCTCCAGCGACTGCCTTCCTGTCTGTACCAGAATTTTCCTTGGCCTGTTTTTCTTTCCCCTAAGTTTCTCTTTCTACCCCACGAAATAAACACTTAGCTTCATCAACTGCCATCAGACGTTCTTCAGTCTTCAAGTAAACTTCCCCAGCCCTTTCAGATTAAGTCATGATGGATCTTTCTTCTGACCTCTTGTGATTTTATACCTTCCTGGTGACTTGATTCATCTCCGGGGTGCTGTGCTGGACTCTGGCTCAGCGAGAACAGACCCATGCTGGTTCTGCTCACCACAAGGTCTGGTCCAGAACTTTCCAATGGCCAGTGACAAGTACTTCCTGCTGTTAATCAGGGTCATGGCTCTCGCTTCTCCTGACAAGGACAGTCCTCTTAGACTCTCTCTTTGGACCATCAGAATTAATATTCCCTGCTTTGCTCAAGCTCACATAAAATATAAATTTGCCACTGTGTGAGACAGGATTTCCTTTTTTTCCATACCGGAAGTATTAAAGAGCTAAATCGTCTGGGATCAATTATGTGATGAGTGCTCTAAGTTATGTTATTTGAACTCACCTTTAATGGATAGATAGGCAATTTAAACATTATTGATTGAATAATAACAAGTGATTCTCAAAATATCCTGTGGACCGTTGGGTGTATGAGCTTTTTATTACCGTTCGGCAGGGAGAGTGCATTTAGAACCTCTTATAACAATTTGATGGTTGCAGTTCTGTCTGTTGAATCTAAAAAGAACCCAGGCTTGGGTTTTGTGTGTGTTTGTCTCTTCCAGTGCCGTGTTTACAGGAATCCATTGTTGTTACATTTTACAAGAGTATCAATCCATGATGAATTGGAAATTGAAGTGTTCCTTCCCACAAACACAATAGCACTGGTTTCAGTGGATGTTGTATTCAGAGCTGGTCATGTGATGCCCCCACCCCCACCCCTGTTCCCTATGTGCCTCCTCTCCCTCCCCTGTGACTCTTCCTCCAACTTCAGCCCAAAGTGCCTGGTTAGGGTGTTGGTACTCGTCTTTCTCTCGTGTCCCAAATCGGATTTTCATGCAAATCTCAGCCACCTTCCTTTCAGACTATATGTAGAATAGACCCCATCAGCCAACCCATCAGCTACCAATGGCCCATCAGAGCCAACATACCACGTCAGCAGGATTCATTGTTTAACCAGGAATTTCATCTCTGTTTGCTGTAGTCTGGCCAGATATATAAGGTGGTTTTTCAAAACAATCTGTAGATTTCTTTCCTTTCTTTCTTTCTCTCTCTTTCTCTCTTTTTCTTTTTTTTTTTCTTTTTCATCTCCTCTCCTCTCTGTCTTTCTTTCGACAAAAGCCAGGAGCAAACATAAGTGACTCTTTTAAGTAAGTGTATAGAATTCCATTTGGATGTCAGATTGGGAAGGTTCCATATAGCCTGTAGCAGTAGGATATGCCCACACCATCAAACGAAACTAGTTGCAAGAGAGGAGGCGTTCGCTTGCTAGGAAATGCAGAAAATAAAGGCATTCCATTCTCTGAATTATTACTGTCAACTAGAACGGAGAGAATAGAGTATCCAATCAGATTTCTTTATGGATGGCAGATAAACATGGAAGCAATATTCTCTTTATTCTCTTTACAAACACACTGGTAGGATTCAGGACTCATAAATAAATAAACACAGGCTCCTGCACCATCTGATTAGCCAGGTAGGCGGCCCAGCTCACCGGAGCCCCGGACTCACTGAACATTCCCCTCCAGGTGACCCCATGGGATGGAGCAGGTCTTTTCTCTAAGAGCAGTTCAAGAGGCTAGCTTGTGTCAGAAGTTGAGGTCTCTCTCCCTTGCAGGACGTTTGAAATTCTGTAGACAGACTCATTTTCCCCAAGCTTATAGTGCCCACTAGCCTGTATCTGAAGCCTCATCCACCATATGCAACACCTACCATGTTGTTCCGTGTCATTCCACTAAATCTATTATAGACCCTAGTGAACACTTAACAGAAATAACTATTTTTTTAATTTTTTAAATGTTTTATTTATTTTTGAGACAGGGAGAGACAGACCATGAGTGGGGGAGAGCCAGAAAGAGAGGGAGACACAGAATCCGAAGCAAGCTCCAGGCTCTGAGCTGTCAGCACAGAGCCCGATGCAGGGCTCGAACCCATGAACTGTGAGATCATGACCTGACCCGAAGTTGGACGCTTAACCAACTGAGCCACCCAGGTGCCCCAGGAGTGGGCTAGTTAAAAAAAAATGTGAGGGGTACCTGGGTGGCCCAGTAAGTTGAGTATCTGACTCTTGATTTCACCTCAGGTTCTGATCCCAAGGTCATGGGGTCAAGCCCCTGTTGGGCTCTGTGCGGAGCCTGGAGCCTGCTTAAGAATCTCTCTTTTCTTTTCCCTCTGCCCCTCTCCCCTGCTCTCACTCTTTCTCTTAAAAAAAGTGATATTTTAGAAAGGTGAGATAATGGAAATCTGTAGGTTTATAAATTAAACAAAAACATTTACAGTGTTCCCTTTCATCAACATAGCCTCTTGATAATATGGCATAAGTGTAATAAGCTCATACTCTAGGAATCTATCATTAACATTCAGATCGCATTTTCCTGAACAATTTTTTTGTTTATCACAAAATATATTTGCAAAGACAGTCTCAAATTCCTTCAATAATCAGATCAAAGTAAAAATTACATCTCAATAAGAAAATGCAACTTAGAAGTGTTTTGTTTTTATTTTAAAGTTCCTCACTTTTCTTGCCCTAGCACACTTTTCAATTCTCCCTCGATCTACTCTTTTTCTTCATTTTTTCTGAGCAATTTTCAGATACTTCAGTACAAAGGTTCACCTTTGGGCCAGTCATTTCCCTTTTCTTTTCTCCTGTTCGTGGCTGTAACAAGCCTTCTTTTAAGCCAATGTTGGATTGCATCGCAGCCTATAGAGAGAATAGCGCACAACTCGTGATGAGTGTAAGGCATCATGAATTTTCAGTTGGTGAACATGCTCGAGTAACCAGCAGCTTCAGAAATAAATGGAATATAAGCAGCACCTTCCCCAGTTTACCCTCCTCATTAAAAAATATTTTGGCATGCACTGGGGCTCCTGTGTGGCTCAGTCAGCTAAGCATCCAAATTCAGCTCAGGTCATGATCACATGGTCCATGAGTTTGAACCCCACGTCGGGCTCTGCTAACAGCTCAGAGCATGGAGTCTGTTTTGGATTCTGTGCCTCCCTCACTCTCTGCCCCTTTCCCTGCTCATACTTATGCTCTGTCTCTGTCTCTCTCTCTCAAGAATAAACATTAAAAAATTAAAACAAAAAGATTTTGGCATACATAGCAACATTTTCATTTTGTATTTTGTTCTCTACTTTCTCTAAAGGGAATCATCCAGGGTGTTCTCCTCTGTGTCTGTCAACTTTCATTCATTGTTATGTTTCTGAGAATCAATCTTGTTGCCTGCAGCAACAGCTACTCATTTTTCTGTAAAATAAGCTGCTGTATGAATATAACCTAATTTATTTATTTAGTCTACTGTTGAGGAACCCTTGAATTGGCTTCACTTTTGGGTTGTAGAATTGTACCATTACAATTATGGTATAATTGGCTTAGGTGGCTTAGGTGGAGCATACTATTAGAAGCCACCTTAATGCCTTTTTCAGCAACACGCGAATATAAGTAAGGATTTCGGGGTGGGGGGCACGTAGAGCTTTGTTCGCAGGGCATGAGCCCAGCACTGGATGTTCAGTCTCATAGACACACCCAAACACTTTTTCCGGGAGCTTACCCACCACACATTTCGGGATTCCACACCCTCCCCCCAACAACATAATCAGTCTTATCTGTTGTACTGTTAGTTTTTATATATTTCAGCCATCTGGGCAGGGGTGTGCTATCTCATTGTGGTTTGAGCTCACATCTGCCCGCTCCCTGATGATGGTGACCAGTAGGTGTGTGTTGCTCATTTGGTCATTTCGGCTCAAGACGTGGCCATTCAGTTATATCGACGCTTAAAAATAAATGGGTTGTGTTACTTTCTAATCAATACATAGGGATTTGTGTATATTCAGGATATTCTTTCTTTTTTAGATGTACATGTTGCAAGCATTTTCCCCCAGTTGGTGGCTTCCACCATTTTCGAATAGGTCTGTAGAATAAGTGTGTAGAATAGAAGTTTGCAATTTGTACAAAATACTTTACGTTTAGCATTTTTTGTGTTCCGCTTACAACGATTTGGCCTAGGCTATTTTCCTGTATTTCTTCTTTTAGTTTGATTGTTTTAACTTTAACATTTAAGGTATATTACAAGGGTGGAAGTGATTTCACGGTGGTAGGAGAGGAGGGTCCAGAGTAGTGTTTTTCCACTGTCATAACAAGATGACCATGGGGAGTGGGTCTGTTTTGAGAATCCATCTTCTGTTGTATGGATGGGTCCATTGGTGTCTAAACCAGTAGCGAAAGGTCTTAATTACCGTAGCAGTGTAATAAATCTTAATACATAGGAGCCTTCTATATATCATGGAAGGTTAATATCCCTCCTTTGGTTGTATTTAATTTTTTTGGAACATTTAAAAATTTTTGGTGTCGAAGTCTTGACCCTTTGTATTATATCTGTTTCTGGACATTTTCCAAGTTTCAGTGCTATAATAAACATTATTCTCTTGTTGAAAATAACAAGGGAGGGACACCTGGATGGCTCAGTCAGGTAAGTATCCGACTTTGGCTCAGGTCATGATCTCATGGTTCGTGGGTTCCAGCCCTGTGTTGGGCTTTGTGCTAACAACTCAGAGCCTGGAAGCTGCTTCAGATTCTGTATCTCCCTCTCTCTCTAACCCTCCCCTGCTCATGCTGTCTCTCTCTCTCAGAAAAAAAAATTTTTTTAAATTTAAAAAAGAAAAAGAAAATAACAAGGGGGTTTAGTTTTCTTATTGTTGATGACAAATATGGAGATATAATTCGATTGTAAAATTCATCTTTTTTTCACCAATCTTGCTAAATTCTTCGGCACATATTGTCATCTAGGGTGTAGATAATGGCTTTTATTTTTCTCTTCTAAATCTTTATAGCTTCCTTACTTTGTTCTCTTACTTTATTTCACAGGATGGCACTCCTAATAGAAAGATGAATGGAAGTGGTGGTAATAGGCATCCCTACCTCATTTTGGATCCCAGGGAAAAGCTTTTGATGTTTTATCCTTAAGTACATTGTTTGCAGTGGCCCTATCATAGATCTAGTTAAATGTTATTGGATTAAGTTCCTTATATTAATACTTTTCAAAGTTATTTTTAGTCAAGAGTGGGCATCTAATGGTATTAAATGTTTTCTGACATTTATTGAGATGATCATATGGCTTTTATTCTTTACTCTTTAGAATTATAAATTTTTAAATTTTTATTATTTTTGAGAGAGACAGACAGACAGACAGAGCAAGCAGGGAAAGGGCAGAGAGAGAGGGAGACACAGGATCTGAAGCAGGCTCCAGGCTCTGCGCTGTCAGCACAAAGCCTGACTCACAGCTCAAACTCACAGATTGTGAGATCATGACCTGAGCTGAAGTCAGCTGCCCACCTGACTGACCAAGCAGGAGTCCCTACTCTTTAGTATTATAAATTATAAGAGTTGATTTATGAAGCCGACCTTGCATTACTAGAATAAAGCCTACTTGGTTGAAACAGATTATCTGTTGAATGTATTACCAGGTTTAATTTGTCAATATTTTGTTCAGGATTTTTGCATGTACTTAATGAAAGAGAGCAACCTGTAGATTTCCTTTCTTTGAATATACTAGTTAGGTGTGCAATACCAAGTTTATGCAAACCTCTTAAAATGTGATGGTGTTCTCTCTTGTGTTATTTTCTGGAATAATCTGTGTAACATTTGTTTATTTTGTTCATTGATGTTGGGAAGAATTCACCAGTGAAGTTTAAATTTTCTTGGTGGCAAGGTTTTTTAGACAGAGATTCAAATTTCTTTTTCGGAAAAATAAAGTCATGAAATGTTCTAGATCTTATGGTGTTCGTTTCATAAGATGTAGGGGTGTTGTCCACATTATCTAAATATCCAGACACCGTGGCTAAAGTATGATTCCTAATATCTCTTCATCTGTTTTCATGTCTGTACTGTCTATAGTAGTGTCATACTGCGGATATTAGTAATTTGTGCATTTTCTCCTGTTTCCTTGTTCCTGTTAGGGTACTCAGCGTTTTATTACATTGTTCAAAAGGTCACCTCCTGACTTTTGTTTTCTATCCTTTTAATTCCTGCTGTTATACTGATTGCTTATTTCTGTATAATTTGATGTACTCTGATCAGCTCCTTGAAAAGGATATTTAGATCATTAATTATCTGCTTTTCTACTTGTTTAACATTATAAATGCTATAATAGTTTCCATGCTAAATACACCTTTAGTTGCATCTCACAAATTATGATATGACGAAAATAATTTCTCATTTGCATTGTAGCTCCTTTTTTAGGCTCATAGGTTGTTTTCAGATGCATTGTACAATTCCCAGACCGTTTGTGATTTCCTAGATATCATTTGTTAACTTTTGCCTTACTTTCACCATGATCAGAATGACACTCTATGTGATTCAGGTCCTTTAAATGTAATGGAACTGGTCTGTGTTCAGTTTCTAAGAACGTATGTTCCATAATTGTTTGATAGCAGTGCTGTGTATAAGTCAGTTAATCCACTTGGTAATTACTTCAGCATTTTGTCTGCATATTCCATGAGTTACCAAAAAGAATTCTTAAAAATCCCCACTACTATGGCGAATTTTTCTCCTTATAACTGTTTTTGCTTCATACATTTGTGTGCTAAATTTTAGTCTTATAGATATTTTAAATTGCCATATCTTCCTGATTGATTTAACATGTTATTGTGAAATGTCCCTTTTCATCACTTTTACTTATTTTTTTCATGAATTGAGCATTGCTAAATCACATTTTTGTTATTATTATTATTGTTTGCAGGTGTACCTTGTTTTATCTTTTACTTCCTAATTTTCTTAATCTATGTATTTAAAGTACTTTAATCCAGTTCATAATCATTGCCATTTAATACTATTTAGTAGCTTTGCATTTGGTGTAATTACTGATGGTTTGGGGTTTAAGTATATCAGTTTATTATTTGATTTCTATTTATTCCATCTGTTCTTTGTGCCATTATATCTCATTACTTGTCCTTTTTTAATCACAAGAGTATTTATATTTGCTCTTTTTACTTTGACTTTGCATTATGCATCGTCTTCTTATTCTGTAGCAGCATTGAACTCATTACTTTATTACCTTCAGCAAATTTTGCCATGTGCTTTAATTTTATATGTTTTATTCAGTCAGACTCTCACAAAACCCCTTTAAGAAAAGAAATTCTTAGAATCCAGTCATTTGACTTGATATGTGTTCAGTGGAACGAGCCTATTTTGAAATCTATGTTTCCATGTCTTTATTTAAAACTTTAAGTACAATTTACAAAATGTTAAAATATTGCTTTTATTTATTCCCTGTATTTTGCACAATGATTTTAAAATTCTATAATTTTTAATTTTAAGTGTTGTATTTATATAGTCCACTGACTACTTATTTCTTTTAACAGACTTTTATTGGAGACATCCTCTTACTTGTTAATCCGTTCAAAGAGCTTCCAATTTATTCCACCATGGTGAGTATAAAGTTTAAAATATCATTTAATAGTGTAGAGTAACTCTCAGCAGACGTACCAAACCATATCAAATGATCGATTATGAGGAAACCCGGAAATAATAAGTGAAGTCAGAAACTTCTCAGGAAATTCTAAACTGAATATTTGCATAATAGTGACTTTAATTTGTTCTGAGACAAAAATGGAAAGGGATGTTATTTTTATCAAAAGATTCCTTTGCACTTGTAATGTGTAATTTTCCTATCATTGTAGTCACTAGACAGACTTCTAAAATTAAATAATGCATTACTCTGTTTTCCATTCCTTCCCGACTAATTCAAGAGCAGTTGGTATATTTATTTTAACATCATGACCTCTTTCAGAAAAGTCCTATGATGTTAAAACGCTGAAAATAAGAAAGCATAATATTGCATTGGTACATTTTTCCAAATGACTTTCCACTTTTAATTATAAGGCTTTGAAAATTAAAAGAGCAACTGCTTTTGGAAAATTATTCCAGGCAACTGAAAACACAGTATGATTTTTGAGTAGTGAGAGATCAAAAATATCATCGTGCGAGCTCTCTCTCTCTTTCGCACAAGGCTGCTTCCAGTTAAAGCAGAATACCTCATAGGGAGCAGGAACATGACAAAGAGGAGTGGAGAGTAGACACCTGTTCTTGAAATAGGGATCTGCTCCGAGATTTTGGAGGGGGAGGTGGAGAAGAGGGAGAGGGAGAGGGGAAGGGAGAGAGACATCACCTTCTTGAAGCTCCCAAGGAATCACTGAAGAATTCTTACAGAAATACCTTCTGAGAAAGAGAGTGCACCCTAAATAGCCCAACCTCCACCCTTCTTACCAAAGTCCCTTCCACTGTTGCTTTGAAACCACTACACCTTACCTACTGTCCTTGTTCCCGTGGGTCCCATCCAAGCCTTAGCCCTGGACGGTTGGACTGTATGGGTGCATGATAGACTGGGCGTTCGGAGTGTATGGGTGCATGATGGACCGGGACAAGAGGAATCAGGAGTTCTGCCAGAGGAGTAAGGCTAACCCGACCTGTGGTTATTAGATAGACATATTGACTACTTGCATTTTTATTTCTTTTGATGTCAGTTTTTTAATAATTTTGCTTTTCAAGGATTCTGTTCATTATATGTAATCTTTAATTTTTGGCATATAATTATTCATGATCCTATTTTTTTTCAACATGTGCAAAACTTGAGTGATTTATTTTCATTCCATATGTTGGTCATTTTTTTAAAAATTTTTAATGTTTATTTATTTATTTATTTTTACAAATAGTTTATGGTCAAGTTGGTTTCCATATAACACCCAGTGCTCATCCCCACAAGTGCCCTCCTCCATGCCCATCTCCCCCCTCCCTCCCACCCCCTCTATATGTTGGTCATTTGGGCCTTCTCTGACTTTTTAAAATCCGTTTGCTAGGAATTTTTAAATTGTAGTAATATTTTCTTTTTTTTTTAATGTTTGTTTACTTTTGAGAGTGAGAGAGAGCGCAAGTGGGGGAGGGGCAGAGGGAGAAGGAGATGCAGAACCCAAAGCAGGCTCTGGGCCCCAAGCTGTCAGCACAGAGCCCCATGCAGGGCTCGAACTCACAAACTGTGAGATCATGACCTGAGCTGAAGCCGGATGCTTAACTGACTGAGCTCCCCAGGCACCCTTTTATTAATCTTTTCAAAGAAAACCATATCTCGACTTTTTTTTCTATTGTATATTCTCTATACAATAGATTTCTGCTTTTTTATTTTGCTGTCTCCTTTTTTCTAAGTTCTTAGAGTTTAATTTGATAGTCATTTTAAGTTATATCATTATATTTTGAGTTTTCTGCCTTTTATAAGTAAGTATTGGGAGCTTCTTATTTTGCTTTAAACACAGCTTTACAGAATTCTTCATCTTTGATATTTCACAAGTTCATCATTATTCAATTTAAGAGAGAGCAAGACTCCCTGCTATTTAAAGGTGACTCTTAGTGTATTGTTTCTGCCTTATATTTATGGTTTCACATTTGATCTTAGACTCAATAAGAATCTTCTGGTGAGATAAAAGCTAGTTGTAAATAATTGAATAATATATACATATATATCTTTTATTTAAATGCTTCTCTGGACCTAGAGGTCAAATTCTAAGTATTAGGGGAAATTTAACATTATAAGTTATTTTATTATGGCCTATCATGTTATAAGTATAACTTGTCATGTTATAATATATATTGTATCTCAAATGAAACAAACCTGGGACTTTGTAGTTTGTGTTTACAGTGTGGCAGTTTTATGGCTTCAACCATCATGTTGTATTTTCAGTTCTCTCAGAAATACACTTTAATAGAGAAAGGAGAGACACATGAAGAAACATATTTCTTCTATATTATTGTCAGAACAAGATATAATGTATTGAGATTTTTGAAGGAACAGTTCATTAAAACTTAAAATAGTGAATGCAACATATAACTTATATGCATTATCCTTTATATTCATCATTTTCAACAGACCCTGATATAGAAAGTAAGAGGAAAATAAATATGTTGAGGTAAAATATGTGATCATAAAAAAGCTTGAGGAACAAATAAAGAGAAGAGCATCTGTTGAAGACACAGGTTTTTAATTTGTAAGTATAGGAGAATGTATAACAAAAAAGAAAATGAAAGAAAAGAAAAAATTATGATGAAAAACCAAATTCAAGTGAATATGTGAAGTTTTTGGAGGTTAAATTGAAATAATGTTGAGATTCTCCATTCGATGCAAGAGTAGGAATAATTCACGTAAGTATTTCATTTTATCAGATTTCTAAGACTCACACCACATTTAAGAATGAGGTAGAGGGGCACTGGGGTGGCTCAGTTGGTTAATCATCCAGCTCTCGATTCTGGCTTAGGTTACAATCTCATGGTTTGTGAGTCTGAGCCCCGGGACAAGCTCTATGACAGCCCAGAACCTGCTTGGGATTCTCTCTTCCCCTCCCCTGCTCATGCTCTCTCTGTCTGAAAAAGATAAACATTTTTTTGAAAAGAACGAGGTTGAAAAATAATAAGAAGCAGTGAAGAAGGAGAGGAGTTAAAGGAGAGGAGGGGAGGAGGGAGAGGAGGCATGGGGCCACAGCAGTGAGAAGACAGATGGTGATGTGAAAGAACAGGTCTGTCTAGCGCACTGTCGAGGTGTAATCAGGAAGGATGAACACCCGGTGTCTGTGACACTGTGGAAACCTGAGTAAACATCCTCAGAGTGAGCACTTCAGCCATAGATACACAGTTGTCCCCTCAGACGTCAATGTCAGGCTTCCCTCAGGTATTTCTCACTGTTAGCTTTACCATGCTTCATGATACCATGATACCATGGGCTTCATACACCAAAGATGCATCACCTGGAAATCTCCGTGTACAAAACGCTGCCACCACTCCAGATAAAATACCTGCAGGTACTTTCTCAAGATTATGTTTTTGCGTACACAGGGATACAGAAGTGATTGGTACCCATTTTCTTTTCAGTTGCTACTGGCGGTAAGATTAAGCTGTTCATCCCACTGTGTAAAGTGCCATAATGGTATGCCTGGCTTAGTGCTTCATTAGTTGTCAGATTCTGATTATTGTTGGTCTCCTAATATTCCCATTGCGTGTTCCAGTTTGGCACATAGCTGGAGGGACTGAGCAGAGCTCATTGCCTCTGGGCGAGTGGGGCTGGAAGGGGACCTGGCGTTTAGGATTCATCACGCGGCAGGCCTGCTGCGAAAGTCTTTACATATATCATCACATTGAATCACAAAAGACAATGCAGTCAGCTTAAGAATTATTATTTCCACTTTGGAGGTGAAAAAACACAAGGCTTAAGTAGGTTTAGCAAATTGTCTAAAGCCTACCATGATGATAGGGACAGAATTTAAATCCAGGTCACGTAACCCCAGAGCAAATGCATGACAGACTCTTTTGGTACAAATGCTGAGCCCAGAGGCAATTTCTTATTCTTATTCTTATTCTTATTCTTATTCTTATTCTTATTCTTATTCTTATTCTTATTCTTATTCTTATTCTTATTCTTATTCTTATTCTTACTAGTGCTCCTCTGTACAATACAAACATTTTTTTAAGAATATGTCATCTATATATAGTTATATAGGTAATGAGTAGGCAATGCACTCAGGCAAGTAGAGTGACACTCATACTATAATGTGAAACCAACAGCCCATAAGAGTCAGGTTGTTGACATCAGGAAGGTTCCACGGGTTATGGGATCTGGACAGTTGGGGGGCCTGGGCCTGACCCTCTCATCAGATGTGGGACTGTACGGTTGGCTTCAGAAATCTGAACGGGGCAGGATTCTGCAATGTCCCAGCAGTTTACAGAGAGGAGTCTAGCATGGTGGAAAGTGGGAGGGAGGTGATTCATTAAAAAAGAAAGACCTTATTCATTGGAACCAAAGAGTCCGGCACAGGGAGGTACCCATGAACAAGGCTGATGTGATGCCGCCTCAGCCATGAGCTACAATAAAGCACTTAAAATTTCCGCTGACCAGAATCCTCTGGTTCCCAGAGGATGCAGATGGGGAGAGAATGAGGTGAAGTAGGGAGAGAAGAAATGCAGTAAAGATAGTGGCTGGTGCTGATGGTATTTGCTGGACCACATGAGAACACACAATAGTAGTAATAAGGAAAATGAAAAAGGCAATGATAACCAATCTGAAGGTCACATGGCTTGTCAGAAAACTAGAACTGTGTAAGTGAAAATCTTCAAGCTTCAATAGGAATAGAGTTAATTATTATCTTAATTAAATGCACTATTATGTTAACACTATTATTTTGTACTGACATTACATATAGAGCATAGAATCCTCATTAAGTTAACTAATACCACGTGGTAGCGGTGGAATGTTTTACAATATAAACTCTAACACTGCATGAAAAGGAGAAAGCTTATAAGAAAAGAGATCTGAGAAAGGTTATTAGTTTGATTATCATGAAAAAACTTAGACACCCAAGATCTGTTAAGCATCCAACGTCTGGTAAAACTTAGCCGAGATAGAAGACATAACTCTAAGTAGTTTGAAGAAATGGTGTAGGAGTTATGTATGCTCCTGGCTCTCTTCTGTCTCACCTTGTTTGTAACATTTAATGAAATTCTCAGCAAGATTTTACAGATTGAGTTCAAAAGCAATCTGTTAAGGTTTGATTAGGCCCATGTTGGACTTGGGATGGGAAATAGCATTAGTGCAAGTGATCAAAAAGAACAGATATATGTCCAACAAGAAAATAAACCTAGGCTAAAACTCCCTGGCTGGTTTATGAGTTACAGAGTATACACCACTCCTATTAATTATTTTGATGTCCATTTTAAATTCTGGAATAATTAAAAATACAAAAATTCAAAAACTATTCCAAATAAAGAAGTCATATTTGTTCAAATGCTCTCCTGAGATTGGGATGCAGCTATAAAGATGTGGTAAGAACACACCGTACCTTGGTTTAACTGTAACATTTATTTTCTGTGAGGTACAGAAAATAAAACTATGTTTTAATTGTATGCTGTCTTAGATTAGATGGCATAGTGTGCTATCAACAGAGGCAAATTCCTTTTCATAAGCAATTACAGCCACTTTCCTGAAACTGTTATCTTTCATCTAGTCTTTATACACAATCACATATAATCACCCCCTCTTATCTGAGCTTTTGCTTTCCATGGTCTCAGTTTCCCACGGTCAGCCAGGGACTGATCTTCCTCCTAATGTAGCATCAGAAGGTCAGAAGTAGCCTGATGCTACATCACGTGCCTGCAATACTCACTGCACTTTATCTCATCACGTAGGCATTTGAACATCTCTCATCATCACGAGAAGATGTGTGAGTATAAGACAAGAAACTATTTTAAGACAGGGACCATACTCATACAACTTTTATTTATTTTTTTAAATTTTTTAATTTTTTAAAATATTTATTTTGAGGGAGACAGACAGGCCAGGAGTAGGAGAGGGGCAGAGAGGGAGACACAGACTCTGAAGCAAGCTCCAGGCTCCGAGCTGTCAGCACAGAGCCTGACGAGGGTTTTGAACCCATGCACTTCAAGATCACGACCTGAGCCTAAGTTAGATGCTTAACTGACCGAGCCATCCAGGCGCCCACCAACTTTTTAAAAAAATTTTTTTTAATGTCTTTATTTTATTTTGAGAGACAGAGACAGAATGCGAGCGGGGGAGGGGCAGAGAGAGATGGAGACAAAGGATCTGAAGCAGGCTCCAGGCTCTGAGCTGTCAGCACAGAGCCCAGTGTGGGGTTGGAGCCCACGGACTGTGAGATCATGACCTGAGCCGAAGTTGGGCGCTTAACCAACTGAGCCACCCAGGCGCCCCAACTTTTATTATAGTATATTGTTATAAGTGTTCCATTTCATTCTTAGTTATTGCTGGTAATCCCTTACTGTGCCTAATTTATAAATTAAACTTTATCATAGTTCTGTATGTATAGGAATAAAAGTGTATATATGGTTCAGTACTCTCTGTGGTTTTCGGCCTCCCCATGGGGGTCCTAGAGTGTATACTCGTGGATAAGGGGGGACTACTGTACATATGCAATGCAACACTGCATGTACCACTATTTTCTATTTTAATTCACTCAGAGGACATATTACCCATATCCATTTACCAGAAAAAAGTCTTTATTACTGTGCTTTCAAAATATTTTATATTGATATTTTTCGATCTAGATAATCTATTTTAAATGCCCTATAGTATTTATTATATCGTATTAAAACACAATCAGTTCTATTCATCCATTAAACCTTACATCAATTTTTAATTATTGCCATGTTTTCTGCTCTTACAAAGAGTGCTAAGAGCTGTTTTGTGTATGCTTTTTTGCTAATGTTCGAGAGTTTCTTCAGAGAGATACGTGGTCAAGCCTGCCTTCTTAAGTTTAGAAGTTGTTGCTAATTAACTGTTCCATTAACGAGAATAACTTTCAGTATTATAGATGAGTTTTTCTAGTGCTGAAGCAAACTTCCTTTTGAATCCAAGCTCCACCACTAATTAGCAATGTGACCTTGGACCAGTCAGTAACTTATTTGCTTCAATTTCCTCACCTGTAAAAAGGGGGAGTATTCTAATACTCCAGTTGTAGATTTCTACGAGAATTAGATGAGTAAGTATGAAGTGCTTAGAACAGCAACAAGCACATAGCAAGTGTAAGCTATTATTACTATTATTATGATGATGATTGTTTTTAATGTTTATTTATTTATTTTAGGGCAGGGAGAGTGTGCAGACACAAACAAGGGAGGTGCAGAGAGAAAAGAGAGGGAGACAGAGTTCCAAGCACTCTGCTAGGTGTCAGCACAGAGCCTGATGCAATGCTCAAATTCACAACTGAGAGATTGTGAGCTAAGCCAAAATCAAAAGTTGGATGGTTAATTGACTGAGGCACTTAGTCACCCCCATTATTATTATTATTATTATTATTATTATTATTACTATGGCATTGATAAAGTTATCAGTATATCTATTACCCTACTGTTTGAAATGGGATTTCCCTGGTTACCAGAGTTTCTGAATTTTTCTCATATTAGTTATTCTCTTCTGTTTATATTTTTTGTCCATTTTTCTATTTTCCAGTTTTTCTTTGTAGGTATTTATTTGCAGGAGTCATTTATAAGATATAGATAACGTATGGATTGTATGCACAGCTTAATATCCTCTCTGTCTTTGACTGTTATCATCATTACTGTATGTTTGATGTTTGTGGTAGAAAAGCAATTGTCAAATATACTGTTGTGATATTATGTCATCCTTCCCATTATAATTTGTATTTGGGAACCGTATCTACTTATTCTAAAATCATGACAGTATTATTCTCTTTCCTTGTGTAAATGTTTTATGCTTTGCTGTTTGTATTTGGGACTTAAATGCATCTGGAATTCATGTTTACATATGGCATGAGCTAGAGATCAGTGTTCATTTCCTTTACTAACAGTCAGTTTTGTGGATACCATCCTTTACGACCGATGCATGAAACAGCCCATTTTGTGCCCCAAATCCCCACCCATGTGTGGGCTTGGGCTGAGTTCTTTAGTCTGTTCCACTTAACTCTTTTTCTGGTCATGGCACCAGGACCAGAGTATTTACAGATTTTGTTTTTTTGGAGTTTTTATTGAGATACAGTACTCATGGATTTATTAAGTGTCCAGATGGATAAATTTTCATAAGCCCTCAGATCCAGAACATTTCTGGCACTCCAGAAGCCCACTCTCACTCCTCTGCAATCACTAGTAGCTTGCCAAGGGCACATCATTTCTTAAGAGTGTAGATTAATTTTACCTGTTTTTATACTTTATCTTCTAGAGTGCACTCTCTGTGTCTAATAGATTCCACTCAATGTCATGTTTGTGAGATTCATTCAATTATTTTTTATAGCTGTAGATCATTTATTCTATTTAAAAAATATTTTCCTTACGGTTTTAAATAACTTTAAACATATGAAAAAATTTCAGATAAATAGTACAGACAACTTTTTTCCCAACCACTTTCAAATGATTTGCTGGCATGGTGTCCCATCAGCCTTGAGTACATGCCTTGTGCATTTTCTCCAAACCAAGGCATTGACCTGTGCAACCCCCACACCGCATTGGAATCAGGGAATTGCTGCTAATGCAACGTGACCATTGAGTCAGGGTGCCTCATTCAGGCCTTTCCCGTCACCGTGTAATGCCCACAGACCAGGTTGCCCAAGACCAGGCTGCCATCACAGGATGGGCACACTGAGCCTCCAGGCCTTTTCATCTTGTCTGGACTCATTCTTTCATCTTCTCCTGACCTTCCTAGCCTTGACATCCTTGAGGCTACAGGCCAGTTACTTTGTAAAACAATAAATAAATAAATTCATTTGTCTGATATTGCTTCATGGCTCAGACACCTCCCTGTCATTTAATGATTTTTTCTAATATAGCAGACTTAACTAGAAACGCAAAAGAACTAAAAATACTGGAACCATGGCAATCCTCATAAATCACTATGTCACTGAAATTAAGCTCCTTTTCATTTTTCTGAGAAATTTGTAGATTCTTCTGTGTTTCAGCTGCAACTGCTTTCTATTGGGATTAAAACTCCTTTCTGTCTTATGTTATGTAAATGAAATGTCATCCAGAGACACTGCATTTGATGTAAATTAGCCCAGGTTCAGCTTACTCTGTGGGTGTCTATTAAACTGGATTTGTGTCCATTGCTCTGCTTAAGGACAGCAGAATAATTGCAAGCCTGTGAACCAAGTAATGAAGGATCAAGTTATATGCCCCTGTTTTATCATGGTGAACCCTTAAACCGTGCTGAAAAGGGCATTATTTCCCAAACGTTTTGTAGTTACAAATGAGATTCAGAAATAGAGTCTGTCACGTTTGTGTATTGGAAAGAAGTCGACTGTGTCCCAGGGTAGAGGAGCCAGAGCCCTTCTCACAGACGTCTGTGTCCCGCACATTTTGCAGGTCTCCCAGCTTTACCTGAGCAGCTCGGGGCAGCCCTGCTCCTCTCTGCCGCCTCACATCTTCTCCTGTGCCGAGAGGGCCTTCCACCAGCTTTTCCAGGAGCAGCGGTCCCAGTGCTTCATTCTCAGGTGAGCGCACCCAGCGCCTGGACAGATGGATGCTCGGCGTCACGCTGGAGGCTTGGCGGTCAAGCTGTCCTCATTTCGTGTGGTTTCTGTTCATTTACTTCCTCAGCATCCGGCGGTCCAATATGTCTTGGCAATAAGTACATTTGACTCGTTACAAAGGAGAGACATCGTTGTTGTTAGAAATAGCCCCAAGTGTGGCTGAATCAATACCAACAAACTTAACCTGAAAGTCAATTCATTTGGAAGATTTACCACTTAGAACCAGAGTATTTTTGCTTTCAAACCTTAGAAACAGTAGGGAAAGAAAGGCACTGGCTGTTAGTGAACCACAGTTCACAGTGGCGCTGCTCAAATACAAAATACAAATTATTTATTACCTTGCAAATGTGGGTTTTCACACCCACTCCTAGGTATTTATGTTTGCTTGTATTTTACTCAAAGTATACACCAGAAGTATTTTATACTGAAACATAATGGTAGCATTAGCTCATAAATTACAAGATGTTCAGGACAGGGATTTGCATTGGAGCAAAAAATCGCCCCCCCTACACACACAGGTACCACAAGAAGTAGAGAGTAGAGGTGAAATGTGATTATGTACTGGTAAATGATTAAAACGTTATTTAGGTATTAAAATTGAGAATTACGTTTCATATTAGGAGAAACTTCTACCAGTGGGGACTTCTTTAACCCTCACGACTTTGCCTGAGTTATAATCAGTAGTGTTGGCTGGAAACAGAACTTGTGAATGAAGCTTTCCACAATTTCTTAAAGTGAAATGAAAGAGAGTAGAGATGGACACCTGCATGGAACCCAAAAGATATCCAAATACGTAAAAAGCACTTTTTTAAATATACTTTTACATTACCACTTTGGTCAAAAGTTCCATGAAGGGTCTGACTGATGGTTGTAAACTTCAGTGTTCTGGTTTTCAAAATAGCTTGCAAGTAGTATTTTCCCAAGAATGGTAGGGAGACTGGCAACAGGGGAGGGCTCAGCCATCCTCGATTCAAGCAACTCTATTTGTATCTGCTCTGTTGGTGCTTCTAGTGTAACTATGATGAAAAAGGGAGCACTTTTAGAAATCTGTGAGATTACGGGGAGTATCTAATAGTGTGGGCAATAATACCAACTGATACTTATAAAGAACTAGTGCCAGCCCTTCCATTGGGTACTTCCCATGTATTCCCTTATCCATTGCTTTAGCATCATGATTTTATGTGTCCAGCAACCTTTATTAGAAGGAGTAACTCATCTAGGGCCTCATGATCAGTAAATAGTGAATCTGGGATCTGAGCCCAATAGTGTGAATCAGCAAATGGTGATTAATTAGTCTAGGGTCCAGTGGATGCTGCATGTGGGATGTGAGCCCATAGTCTGGCTTCTGGGCCTGAACCCTGAAGCTTACTTGCTCTCCCAGCCAGACACCAGTGCATGGCTCGCCCCCTGTGGCCAGCCCAAGGAGGCTTCTGGCAGCCCACCCCAGCCTTCCCTAAAATGCTGGGCACAAATCCATGGATTTTCCTAAGTTCTTATTAAATCTGCTTAATTGTTTTTGAAAGACATAGGTCCTTAGCAAACTTCTGAGGAGCCAAAGAATCATATCCTTTGGGAATCTGCCTGTTACAGATTTCACAATATATAGCAAGTTCTTTTGGTTAAAAAAAAAAAACAAAGCTGTTTATCTTAAATCCAGTACTTTCTACATGAATTTGCTCATGGAATTGCTTTTCTGGTAGGACTTGCTAATATTCTGCAGAACTACTAGTTATTTGGGACATTTTTAAAGGCTAATAATGCCATGTGTCAACCAGTCTTTCTGAAAAAATATTTTTTTTCTCCTTAAGGTTTTTGTTTAATGTTTGTTTGTGTGTTTGTCTGTTTTTCAGACAGAGGGAGCAGGGGAGGGGCAGACAGGGAGGGAAAGAGAGAATCCCAAGCAGGATCCACCATGGCCAATACAGAACCTGAGACAGGGTTTGAACTCACAAACTGTGAGATCATGACCTGAGCCAAAATCAAAAGTCAGACACTCAACCAACTGAGTCACCCAGGTGCCCCTGTCCAGGTTTTAATAAATGAAGAACAAATCTGTGATCACAGGACTTAGTATTTTAGTCATTCTCTTCTTTCAGTACTGATGTTTTTATATGCCTACTCTACCTCCTTGACTGTCCTGACTAAGATAAAGGCATTTAAGATACTAAGTCTTTAAAATTTGTAAGTTTAGAACTCAACTAAGTACGTTGTTTAAAATATCATAGCAGCAATATCAACAATAGCCAAATTATGTAAAGAACCCAAATGTTCATTGACTGGTGAATGAATAAAGAAGATGTGGTACACACACACACACACACACACACACACACACACACTCACACACTCACACTCACACACACAACACTGAATACTACTCAGCAATGAAATGGATTGAACTCAGCAGTGGATGGAACTGGAGGGTATTATGCTAAATGAAATGTCAGTTGGAGAAAGACAGATGTCATATGATCTCACTCATATGTGGAGTATGAGACACTTAACAGAAGGCCATAGGGGAAGGGAAGGGGGACTAAGATACAAACAGAAAAGGGGGCTAACTATAAGAGATGCTTGAACACAGAGAGAAAAACAGGGTTGGTGAGGGTAGGGGGAGTGGGGTGGAGAAAATGGGTGATGGGTATTGAGGAAGGCACTTGTTGAGATGAGCACAGGGTGTTGTATGTAAGTGATGAATCATGAGAATCTACACCTGAAGCCAAAACTACCCTGTATGTTAGCTAACTTGAGAATAAATTTTTAAAAAAAGATCATAGCTGAGAGTCTATTGTACATTTATAAAGGCTAATTTAAGATTTGGAGATCAAAATGCAAATATTCCTGGAATATATGTCCTATAACTTAGAACTAGGGCAGGAATTTCTAAATTTTCTTTTTTTTAATGTTTTATTTATTTCTGAGAGAGAGACACAGCATGAGCAGGGGAGGGTCAGAGAGAGAGGGAGACACAGCATCTGAAGCAGGCTCCAGGCTCTGAGCTGTCAGCACAGAGCCCGACATGGGGCTCGAACCCACAAACTGTGAGATCATGACCTGGGCCAAAGTTGGACACTTAACCAACTGAGCCACCCAGGTGCCCCTCTAAATTTTATTTTCAAATATAAATTGTATTTTTCACTTTTGATAATTACAGGCCTCACTAGCACCCTAGGCTTCATCTTGAGGAATCGTTTTTAGTAATTTTCAGATATTTGTCTTGGGTTATAACTGAGAGTCTGGTGTTCACAATAATTGATCTTATCTTTAATTTTCTCAAGGTGTTGATAGATGGTTTTAATTAATTGTTAGAGAACACGTGGCAAAAATCCATTATCCTAACAGTGTGTTGAACAAATCCAAATTAATGTTATAAGCTGAACATACAAGTGACTTGTGAAGTTCACAGAATAAGGTCTGCCTCGGTCATGTGCAGGTTTAGCAGACAAGGCTGTTCAAATAAGCTTTCAGGTTCCTATGGGTCCATGATTGGCATCGCCCAAAATCCTTAGTCAATTTCTAGTTTAACCATAGACCGGGTTTTCAGATCAAGGAATGTTCCTTGAACACATCATGCTAGGAATTTTAGTTTCAATGTGATATCCTATCCTGTCCTGTGTTGTATCATTTTTTAAATGTCCTTGCATTTTACTCAGAGTTTCAATAAAATGTACCCATTTTGAGATTTTATGAGATGGTTGAAATTGCAAGTGATTTTAGCTAGGTAAGTGGATTGATTATTCTCTCTACTGCTACGGGGAGTGACAGAGCGTGGAGTGACAGCATGCACAGTGACGGAGAGCAGGGTGGTGGGGGGAGGTACTCACGTGACCTCCAATGCAGCCGCACACCCTCACAGCTAAGCTGACTGCTGGCCTTGTTCACCATTGTACACGCACCACCTGTTTCAGGTTTCAGAATAGATGCTCCAGAAGAGCTGGTTGAGTGTTTCATGTTGGATAAAAGCTGCCTCCCATGCCACCCCTTCTCCAAGAATCCACCTACCCCCCAAAGCCTCCCCTGTTTTCTTCCACCTGTGGGCACATTGTTTGCCTTGCTCCTGCATTTTAAGTATGTATTCGTGATGCCCTTTGTGCTCATTTGAGATGATGGATGGTGGCCCATGGAGCAGTATCGTCCACCTCTTCAGCTCCGCAGCTGAGCATAGACTCTGGCACATAGTAGGCTCTCAGTAAATTTCACCCGAAAAAAGGAGCACCCTTTTTAAAAGGAAAATGGTGTTTTCGAGATCCACCCTTGAGTGAAGGCGTGCAGAATCTCCAAAAAAGAAGGTTTATGTACCCATCCAATTATTTTAGCAGGTAATAGAATATTTATAATAGTGAATACAAGTATAGAAGTGAAATTTCCATCACGAGTGATCTAAATTGTTTCTGCTCTGAAATAAGGTTAAAAAACAATGACTTTGAACCCGAAAAGGAGCCCCTTATCATGCACAAGTCTCTGGCACCTGCTCCCCTCAGGCTGCCAGAGTGATGGTTCTGGAAGTCATTAGAATATTTATGGTCAGTGCGGAGTAAGGGAGCAGAAGCGTTTTGTTAACAGCTAGAGACTTGAATAAAAGAAGTACATTTCAGCGTCTTCTTTTCTGGCAAACACCCTTTCATCCAATTCATTAGTATGAATAACCAGGGGAGAAGCTTGAGAAAGCACTAGTAAAAAGCTTTGTGTGTGTGTGTGTGTGTGTGTGTGTGTGTGTGTGTGTGTATAAAAATATATATATATATAAATTTTTAAGCTATCAGATGAGTAAAAACTGTTTTCCTGAGCATTCTATCTGGGAACACTAACCACTTTATTTTCTATCATACAGCTTTGGTATTTAGTAAATAATAATTGTATTGAAATTTTGTGTCAGTTCTTGATCCTCTCATAATACAATTATTATTTATAGAAACTGGATGAGTTAGGAAGTATGAGAAACATCAAGAATGTTGTCACTACAGATAACAAGGGTGGTTACTATATCTTCCTGGATTCAAGAAAAATGGAGAACATGGAACGTCGGGCTGACAGCATCGAGGTGCCTGACGCCTACTCACTTGGTCACATCTTGCCACGGAAGATGTAATGCCATTCCTTGCAGGCTCTGAAAGCTTTAGCAAGGCCCTGTGGCTCCAGGACACGTACTACATATTTTGGATGAGTAAACCAAAGGGAAGAGGTAGATGATACCATACACTCGGTAAAGGTTCTTCTGTCCTCCCCTCACCATCTTTGTATCGGGATTATTGCTGCTCATTGAATTGTTGACTACATTCTCCAAAATGCTAAACTTGAGTTTTCTCTCTTCTTTCAGTGGAGAAAGAGGATCGGGCAAGTCGGAAGCCAGCAAACAAATAATGAGACACCTAACGTGCAGATCTGGATTCAGCAGGCCTATGTTTGATTCCAAATTTAAACACGTAAGTTTCTTTTTTCTTTTTTTTTTTTTTTTTACAAATAGTTTATTGTCAAATTAGTTTTTTGTCAGCATTCAAGAGTCTCTCGTGGTTTGCCTCTCTCCCTTTCCCCCACCATTTCCGCCCTTCTTCTCCCCCTCGTTCCTCCGTCAAGTTCCTCCTAATCCTCCTATACGTGCAAACATATGATATTTGTCCTTCTCTGCCTGACTTATTTCGCTCAGCATAACCCCCTCAAGGTCCATCCATGTTGCTACACATGGCCAGATTTCATTGTTTCTCATTGCCATGTAGTATTCCATGGTATAGATAAACCACATCTTCTTGATCCATTCATCTGTTGATGGACACTTAGGCTCTTTCCATGTTTTAGCTATTGTGGAGAGTGCTGCTATGAACATTGGGGTACATGTGCTCCTATGCCTCAGCATTTCTGTATCCCTTGGGTAAATTCCTAGCAGTGCTATTGCTGGGTCATAAGGGAGTTCTATTGTTAGTTTCCTGAGGAACCTCCACACTGTTTTCCAGAGGGGCTGTACCAGTTTACATTCCCACCAACAGTGTAGGAGGGTGCCCGTTTCTCCACATCCTCGCCAGCATCTAGAGTTCTCTGATTTGCTCATTTTAGCCACTCTGACTGGCGTGAGGTGGTATCTCAGTGTGGTTTTGATTTGTATTTCCCTGATGAGGAGGGATGCTGAGCATCGTTTCATGTGTCTGTTGGCCATCTGGATGTCCTCTTTGGAGAAGTGTCTGTTCATGTCTTCTGCCCATTTCTTCACTGGGTTGTTTGTTTTTCGGGCGTGTAGTTTGGTGAGTTCCTTATAGATTCTGGATATTAACCCTTTATCTGATATGTCATTTGCAACTATCTTTTCCCATTCCGTTGGTTGCCTATTAATTTTCTGGGTTGTTTCCTTGGCTGTGCAGAAGCTTTTAATCTTGATGAGGTCCCAACAGTTTATTTTTGCTCTTGATTCCCTTGCTTTTGGGGATGTGTCAAGTAAGAAGTTGCTGCGGTGGAGGTCAAGGAGGTTGTTTCCTGCTTTCTCCTCTAGGGTGTTGATAGTTTCCTGTCTCACGTTCAGGTCCTTTATCCATTTTGAGTTGATTTTTGTGCATGGTGTGAGAAAATGATCTAGTTTCATTCTTCTGCATGTTGCTGTCCAGTTCTCCCAACACCATCTGTTAAAAAGGCTGTCTTTTTTCCATTGGATATTCTTTCCTGCTTTGTCAAAGATCAGTTGGCTGTATACTTTTGGGTCCACTTCTGAGTTCTCAATTCTGTTCCATTGGTCTATGTGTCTGTTTTTGTGCCAATACCATACTGTCTTGAGGATGACAGCTTTGTAGTAGAGGCTGAAGTCTGGGATGGTGATACCTCCCGTTTTGGTTTTATTTTTCAGTATTACTTTGGCTATTCGGGGTCTTTTGTGGTTCCATACAAATTTTTGGATAGTTTGTTCTAGTTTTGAGAAGTATGCTGGTGCAATTTTGATTGGAATTGCATTGAATGTGTAGAGTGCTTTAGGTAGTAATGACATCTTAACTATATTTATTCTTCCTATCCATGAGCATGGAATGTTTTTCCATTTCTTTGTGTCTTCTTCAATTTCCTTCATAAGTTTTCTATAGTTTTCATCATACAGATCTCTTGTATCCTTGGTTAGGTTTATTCCGAGGTATTTTATGGTTTTTTGTGCAATTGTGAATGGGATCAGTTTCTTGATTTCTCTTTCTGTTGCTTCATTATTGGTGTATAAAAATGCAACCGATTTCTGTACGTTGATTTTGTACCCTGCAACTTGGCTGAATTCTTGGATCAGTTCTAGTAGGCTTCTGGTGGAGTCTGTCGGGTTTTCTATGTAGAGTATCATGTCATCTGCGAAGAGTGAAAGTTTGACTTCCTCTTTGCCAATTCTGATGCCTTTGATTTCCTTTTGTTGTCTGATGGCTGATGCTAGGACTTCCAGCACTATGTTAAACAACAGTGGTGAGAGTGGACATCCCTGTCGTGTTCCTGATCTCAGGGGGAAAGCTCTCAGTTTTTCCCCGTTGAGGATGATGTTAGCTGAAGGCTTCTCATAGATGGCTTTGATGATGTTTAAGTAGGTTCCTTCTATCCCAACTTTCTCGAGAGTCTTTATTAAGAAGGGATGCTGTATTTTGTCAAATGCTTTTTCTGCATCTATTGACAGGATCATATGGTTTTTATCTTTTCTTTTATTGATATGATGGATCACATTGATTGATTTGCGAATGTTGAACCAGCCCTGTAACCCAGGAATGAATCCCACTTGATCTTGGTGGATGATTCTTTTGATATGCTGCTGGATTCGATTTGCAAGGATCTTGTTGAGAATTTTTGCATCCGTATTCATCAAGGATATTGGCCTATAGTTCTCTTTTTTTGTTGGATCTCTGTCTGGCTTGGGAATCAGAGTGATGCTGGCTTCATAAAATGAGTCCGGGAGTTTTCCTTCGACTTCTATTTTTTGGAATAGCTTGAGAAGAATTGGGATTAATTCTGTTTTAAATGTCTGGTAGAATTCCCCAGGGAAACCATCAGGTCCAGGGCTCTTATTTGTTGGGAGATTTTTGATCACTGATTCGATTTCTTCACTCGTTATGGGTCTGTTCAGGTTTTCTATTTCTTCCCGTGTGAATTTTGGTAGTGAGTGTGTGTTTAGGAATTTGTCCATTTCTTCTAAGTTGTCCAATTTGTTGGCATATAATTTTTCATAGTATTCCCTGATAATTGCTTGTATTTCTGAGGGGTTGGTTGTAATAAGTCCATTTTCATTCATAATTTTGTCTATTTGGGTGCTCTCTCTTTTCTTTTTGATAAGCCTGGCTAGAGGTTTGTCAATTTTGTTTACTTTTTCAAAAAACCAACTCTTGGTTTCATTGATCTGTTCAATTGTTTCTTTGGTCTCTATGTTGTTTATTTCTGCTCTAATTTTTACTATTTCTCTTCTTCTACTGGGTTTAGGGCATTCTTGTTGCTCTGCCTCTAGTTCCTTTAGGTGAGCTGTTAGATTTTGTAAACACGTAAGTTTCTTGTTTGGGTTGGAGAATAGGTTGAGCCAAGAAACCTGTAGTTTATGAATACAAGGAGATATCATAATAGACCACAAGCTTGACCATCGATTCGTCAAAGTTTGTGGAAATGAAGGAGAAAAAAAAAAAAGATTGAGGCCTGGTGCAAATTAAAGGTGTTCAAGATCTATTTTAAAATATTTTAACATACTGTTTTTTTCAATATTTGCTCAGAATAGTTGGATTGAAAACATGTAATATACTTAGAGATTACTGTTGTTCACATAGAAAATGCCACTTTGGTGTGTAGATACCTTTGGCAGATTGGCCAGATTAGCATGTTTTGTGGGGATTATTAAGAGCTGATAGTGAAGTTTCAATGTTAGAAGAATCGATAACAAGAGGGGCGCCTGGGTGGCTCAGCTGGTTAAGCATCAGACTTCGGCTTAAGCCATGATCGCATGGCTCGTGGGTTCGAGCCCCACGTTGTGCTCTGTGCTGATGGCTCAGAGCCTGGAGCTTGCTTCAGATTCTGTCTCCCTCTCTCTCTGCCCCTCCCCTGCTCATGCTTTCTCTCTCCCTCTCTCTCTCAAGAATAAATAAACATTTAAAAAAAAATCAAGAATAAGAAGCCTTAATGCAGTTGAGGGGCAGGTAATAAATCTTCATCCCCAGCATTGACTTGTTTGATGTACATTGTGTTAGTTTTAGGTAGGCAACATAGTGCTCTGATGTCTGTATGTATTGCAAAACGATCGCCATTGTAAGTTTTTAATTAACACCCATCACTTCACATCGTTAATTTATTTTTCTTGTGATGAGAACTTTTAAGATTTACTTGTTCAGTGTCTTTCAACTCCACAGAACAGTTTGCTAACTGTGGCCACCATGCTGTGTGTTATAACTGCAGGACTGACTTACCTTATAACTGGGAGTTCATACTTTTGACTCCCTTCACCCAATTTAGAAGTGATTTTAAGTTATATTACATAACACTTGCTTTTATTTGAAGACAGCTCATGGTGGTTTTCATCCACCTAAAATATTGCCAGGGTTCAAGGAGGAACCAGAAAGTCCTATTCACAGCTAAGATAAAGGTCAGAAAATTTCATACCATAAAGCTCAGGAATTGTACCCAAGGATACACCTGGAGTGTGTTCATCTGCTTGACTGTCTTGTTTTCACAAATCCCCAGTAGGTTTTTTTTTACCAGGTTTGTCCTGGCCACAGTAGGGGAAGAGCGGACTCAAGAGTTGCTAGAAGGATCCTGCCAGAAGCAAGTATGCTAGGCAGACTCCCTAGTGGGTGGGACAGACAGACCATCAGTAACCATTCAGGACCATGGTCAGAACCCAAAAGTGTGCTGCCCTGGGAGTCTCCACCTACAGAGCTAACCTTCCAATTTCATTACCTTAGAGGAAACGACTAGAATAATCCAAGTTCATGATGATTGTTCTGCACTTGAGACAAAATCCGACTCTCTTGTGTGTGCCTGTTACTTTAGGGGCCTCGAGGTCTTACACTGTGCCCTTGCTCATGCTGTCTGGTCCCATGACTCGGTCCCTCCGTGACCCATCACCCCCCATCCTAACCCCACAGCTCCCCTTCGTACCGCATCGACCCCTACCCAACAGCCTTGCTGGGCGTCCCACCGCGCACCTCCCCAGCACGTGGCCAGAGCTGGATGCAGGAGCTCCCGGGTCTCTCCAGCAGTCTCCCCCCAGGCCACGCATCACATAGGTGGCACAAACCCTTTCTCATTTCCCCACCGGAAACCTGGATTTTGCTTTGATGCCAGCCTCTCCCTGCCTCACCCACGATCACAGTATCCCCTCAATCTGACCTGGTGACATTGTCTTCTCCAGGCTCGTCGAGTTTTCCTGTTCTTATTCTTTCCAAAGCCACCTTTGAACATGTATTTCCCCCCCCCCCCCCCCCGCCGCCCCCGCACCGGGCTGGGCCATGCCGCCTCTGTCCCTTGCTCATATATTCAACAGCGTCTTAAGTGGCTGCCATGTGCGTGTCCCTAGAGTTCAGAGACATTGTCTCACAGCCCGCCACACGGTAGGAGCTCAGTTTCTATGTGGCACAGGAATGAGTGCGTGACTAAGATATCTAGAAGTACTTTCAGCACACCTGAGATAGTTAGCTATCCGAAGTCACCTCAATTCATTTACTTTAATCATAGCAAATGAATTTAATGTGGATGAACCGTTTGTACGTCATCAGGACCCCGGAGGCTCTGCAGCGTGTGCTGTGTGTGATGCACATGAGAGGCCGTGTGGCGCCAGCCCCCCCACCCCTTCTCTCGGTGCGTGTTTCACAGTGGGGTGTGGCAGGTGCGCCGGAGCCGCCTGGCAGCTGACGCCTCCCCCTCCACAGTGCCCCCTGCACACACCCTGCTGGGCACGAATTTGCAGAAGACACCTGTCAGTTCATTCTGTGATTCGATATTGAGAGTGTCTGATGATATTGGAATAAAAACTTAGCTGCTGTTATCTTAGATTATTCCCTAAAACAAAGCCATCCAAAAGTTCAGATGTTTCGGGTGCCTGCGTGGCTCAGTCATTTAAGCGTCTGACTTCAGCTCAGGTCAGGATCTCACCGTTCGTGGTGAGATCTCTCTCTGCCCCTCCTCTGCTTGCACTCTCTCTCTTTCTTAAAAAATAAATAAACGTTTAAAATAAAATATTTAAATAAAAGCTCACACCCTAAAGAAAGATCTAGAAGCCCATCACCCTGTGAGAATTGTGCTCTTTGCATTTGGTTTTCTGTTACTGCCCTTTCGACTTATTGCTGTGGGCCAGAGTTGTTTCTGCCATGGTGGTGTGCACGTGGGAATACTCCGGGAATCTTATTTATTAAATCAGTTTTATTTCGGACCCCCTGAGTGGCTCAGTCGGTTGAGTGCCTGACTTGAGCTCAGGTCATGATCTTGCTGTTCAAGAGTTCAGGTCCCACATCGGTCTCACTTCTGTCAGCTCAGAGCCGGATTTGGATCCTCTTTCCCTTTTCTCTCTGCCCCTCCCCTGCTTGTGCTCTCTCAAAAATAGATAAAACATTACTTTTTTAAAATGTATCTATCTAAGGGCGCCTGGGTGGCTCAGTCAATTAAGCGTCTGACTTCAGCTCAAGTCATCATCTCACGGTTCGTGGGTTCGAGCCCCATGTCAGGCTCTGTGCTGGCAGCTCAGAGCCAGGAGCCTGCTTCAGATTTTGTGTCTCCCTCTCTCTCTGACCCTTCCTTGCTCACACTGCCTCTCTCTCTCTCTCTCTCAGAAATAAAACATTTAAAAAATTTAAATGTATCTATCTACCTATTTATTTATTTATTTATTTATTTATTATTTTTAAGTACACTCAACATCCATCACAGAGCCCAATGTGGGGCTTGAACACATGACCCTGAGATCAAGTCCTGAGCTGACTGAGATAAAGAGTCAGACTTTTAGATAACTGAGCCACCAAGGTGCCTTGATATTCTGGAAATTTTACTATCTGATTCCTCATTTAGAAATCAGAAGAGCTTGGGGGTGCTGGGGTGGCTCATCTGGTCAACCATCCAACTCTTGATCTGGGCTCAGGTGATGATCTCACAGTTCCTAAGATCAAGCCCTGCATCAGGCTCTGCACTGACAGTGTGGCACCTGCTTGGGATTCTCTTTCTCCCTTTCTCTCAGCCTCTCCCTGGCTTGCTCTCCCTATACATTTCAAAACAAACAAATTAGAAAAAGCTTTAAAAGAAAGGAGAGAAACTTATATTTAATTGATAGGTCAATGTATTTTTTTCATATTTTCTATTTTTGAAAAAGACATCCTTAAAAAACTAAATCTGCTATCATGAATTCTCAAACCTATGCCTAATTCTGGAGATTTCTCTCTTTATGAAGAATGTCCCATAAATCAGTTCTGCAGCTTTTCAATGGTGACATATGTGTTCATTAATGACTCTAATTCATAACCATTTATTAAGCTCAAACCATATACTGAAAACCTGCATTTCTACAGCACAGCTCAAAATCATCTAGAATGATTTTGGGTAGAATACCATAATTATCTTTGTTCACATATTGTAATATACTGACTACTGACACAGAAGAATTAAAGAATTTATAAACACCACAGCTATCAAATAGACTTCGGTTAACTAACAGAGTAACAGGCGCTATTGGCCTAATTGTAATGTCAAGGAACAGTAGTCTCCGATGTAAATCACAGCCTAGTGCAACAATCATTTATTAAAATGATCCTTTGTGAAAGAACGGGGCTGTGTAGTTACTAAAGTGCCTTCCAGATTACTTTATGTAAATTGGCTTCGCATTTTAGCTTAAGTAAATACATTCTAAGTTGCATGTTTTTAGATAGCTATAACTCTTCCAAATCAAGCATCTGGGAATCAATATTATGATATCCATGCAAATTTCAAGGAAAACCACTTCTAATTCACTTGTTTGTTTTATTCATTTCTCATGCAAATTAAGAATGTCATAAATAAGAGATTTCTAGCCTCATGAAATAACATTGCCCAGGATTAAGTATGGCTTAAACTTCATATAAATTATGCTGGGTTTTTTTTTTTTTTGGCTTCCCTTTAAATTATAATCCAAATGAATATCATTTGGTGCCCAAAGCATTCTCAAAAATTACCCAGTTCTTGCCCAGCGCTGCAGTGTACGTGTGGGAATTAAATACACGTATTTAATAAATGTAGATGAGTCGACTGTATATCTTTATAACATCACTGGGGTCCAGTGAAATTCTGTACATTTCAGAGATGGGCCAGTACTTCCTGTGGGAAAGAAAAGTCTGATTAAGGAGATGGGAGTAGAAAATAGGCTCCTCGATTGTGGGGCTGAGATTCAGTAGAAGGCTTCAAGTTCAGTGCAAGGTGGGGTGGTAGGAATCTTCTGTAAGCGCCCAAAAGGAGACAGGTGGGTGAGTTGAGTAGGAAAGCGGTTCAGCAAGGCCAGAGGGTGTGACATCGCTGTGGGTTTCCACACCAGCAGCCACGGTGCACGATGCGGCCACGTGGGGCTGTGTGCACCACAGACACACATGGACGTCTTCACCGGGAGTCTAGACCACACAGTTTCGCCGTGGATCGCATTATACTGCAAAAGAAAAGCAGTCGCTAGAGGTTATCCGGGTCAGCAGTTACTGAAGAACAGTGATCATGGGGACATGGGAAGGGCACAGTGGGGTGGCGTCAGTGGAGAATCGTTGAAGGACAGAGCGCATCTTCCTTGTGGTTTCCGTCGGTGACATGGTTGGAGATTAGCCACTAGAGTGGGGCTCTGAGGGGGGCTGGCTGCTGATGGGTCCCCGCTGACCCATAGCACTGCTCCCCGGGAGGGCACAGAGCGGGAGCCAGGAGTGGGAGTGTACGGGGAGCTGGAGAGAGCCAGCACTGAGCTCCAGAATGACGCGATCCTTTCATGCAGGCCCTACGCATGTTTTTAAGGGACACACAGCTGTAATGTTTCTGAATTTTAGTCTCTACTTCAGTTGTCCTGCCTGAGAAGTTTGCGCTGGTTCCCATTCTGCCCTGGCAACGTGCTTCGGATTGTTTTATGCAACAGGTTTGACCCTATGACCATGGAGATTTCTCTGGTTCCCTGTACAGCTTCAGAACAGCTATGATCAGTTAAGGCTGTTGTTTTGAATCCCTGTATTTGAATTTCAGATGGTACAAGCAGGAGATTTTTCCATGGCAATAGGTTTTTGGAACATAAAAGTCATGTTTGGGGGGAAAAATCAACTGCCTGGAACGTTTCACTAACTCTGGCCCAAATGCCTTTCAGCTTTAAGGAGCATTCAGTTCCATTCACCTTGTTTAAATGCTTATTTATTTTTGAAAGAGAGAGAAAGAGAGACAGAGCACGAGCAGGGGAGGGGCAGAGAGAGAGGGAGATACAGAACTTGAAGCAGCTCCAGGCACTGAGCTGTCAGCACAGAGCCTGACTCGGAGCTCGAGCTCACAAACCATCAGATCGTGACCTGAGTTGAAGTCAGACGCTTAACCGACTGAGCCACCCAGGTGCCCCTCCATTTACCTTGTTTAAATAAACATTTATTGAATAACTGCTTTTTACAGAACACGGTGGTGTGGTACACATAATTAAGCCGTTGTGTTTTATTGAGGAAGCCACAGGTTTTTACTCTTAGAAAATACAATACGTTAACTACTACTACCATAATAATAGTGCATAGCTTTTAGTGGTAAAGCTATTAAAAACTTAGAGAAAAACTCTACACAGTTGTAAATAGAAAAAATTCCTACCAGTAAAATTTGAATCGGTGACTACGTAGGAAACATATACTTACTTCCTTTGCCTGTATTTTTGTTTAAAGTTTTGTTATTGCACCACATTCTCATTATTTTCTTTCAGAGCTAATGTGTGCAGTAGAGCAATAATCAGTCTTGGAAATTTTTTTTCTTGGTATTTCTCTTAACACATTTGCTTAGTGCCACCTATTGGCCAATTGGATAATTAAAGGTAAAAAGCCCTATTTACTCCTCAGCGATGAAGAATGAAATCTTATCACTTCCAACAACATGGATGGAACTGGAAGGTGTTATGCTAAGTGAAATAAGTCAGTCAGAGGAAGACAGATACATGTTTTCATGCATATGTGGAATCTGAGAAACTTAACAGATGAGCATAGGGGAAAGGAAGGAAAAATAAGATAAAAAAGAGAGGGAGGCAAACCATAAAAGACTCTTAATTAAATATGGAGAACACACTGACGGTTACTGGAGGGCAAATGGGTGGGGGATGGGCTAAATGGGTGACGGGCATTACGGAGGGCCCTTGTTGGGATGCGCACTGGGTGTTGTATGTTAGTGATGAATCACTGGCTTCTGCTGCTCCTGAAGCCAAGACTACACTGTATGTTACCTAAGTTAAGAATAAAAAAATAATAAGTAAGTAAGTAAATAAATAAATAAATAAAAAGTGTTATTTCAGTATAACCCATATCTTAGGCTTGAATTATGGGCCAATGGTGCACAATGAAGAATTGCCATATGGGCATTTGCATCTTGTTCAATAGTTTTAGATTCATATAATGTTATACCTTATATGCCCTTACTGTTACTCTAGCGCTCATAGCCTGGTGATGCACTGATTAAGTGTGCCTATCTGTCAGAGAGATTTGCTGGGTTTGAATTCCAGCTCCGCTATTTACAAGCTCTGAACCTTGGGGAAGTTACTTAATCTCTCAATATCCTTTCCTATAAAATGGATACAGTAGTTGTTTTTTAAAATTTTTTATGTTTTATTTATTTTTGAGATCGAGAGAGAGCACGAGCGGGGGAGGGGCAGAGAGAGAGAGGGAGACACAGAATCTGAACAGGCTTCAGGCTCTGAGATGTCAGCACAGAGCCCGACTTGGGGCTCTAACTCACAAACCGCCAGATGATGACCTGAGCCGAAGTCGGACGCTTAACCAACTGAGCCCCCCAGGCGCCCTGAGATACTAGTTGTGAGCATTAAAAGAAATATCTGTATAAACATGCATCCACATGCGTACATGTAGGTGTGCATGTGTATGGTATACATAATTTTATATATAACTTTATATTTTATCTTACATGTTATATATATAAAACTTTAGGATAACTCTTGGCACAAAATGAATGTTTTCTACTACTATCAACAAACATAAAATTAATCTTTGTTACTTGTTGAATGCTGAGAGCTTTGTATACAGGCGTTGATGGGCATTGTAGGAGTTGTTCTTGTGTGAGAATAAAGGAAAATGCAGTTCCTGGAATTTGTGAAACTTGCTCAATGTCGTATAATTTATCACTAGCAAAGGCAGAATGTGGACGCAGCCACTTGTCACCACGAAGCGGGTGCATTGAACCACTACTCTGTATTTCTTGTTTGGGCAAATGTTATTATCCTTTATGTCTCTGTAAAATAGCAACAAAGCAGTTTATTTTCAGATATAGCACCAAAATAACCAGAATCCAGAATATTTTTAAAAATTCATTCTAACCCCTTTTATGAATTTTTAAATAATTACTTAATATAAAGGGTGAAGGATTTATTCAATCTGAAGAGAAACCAGATGTAACATACATGTTAAAAATGTGATTTACTTACACTGTTAATTCCATGATATGCACATTTAATATTGAATTACTGGAAAAGCAGCAAAATATAGGACCTTTATAAATACCATTTCAGGTTATTTTTCAGAATACACATCAGAATACTGTTATGATCTTTAAAACTAGGTTATTACAAAGAGACCTAAATCGACATGTTTCCTCCAAAAGTTCAAAAGTTCAGAAACCGATCTTTTGGTTGATTCGACTATTACCGCAACAGTTAGCACTGGGATTGTGATTAGGATCAAAGTATTGTTTTGTAATCTTTCAGTATATAAATACTTCCAGGTGAACCAAATGCCTTAGTAGATCAACATTCAGAAAGTTAAAAAGTAGCAGCAACATTTTTTTAAATGTAGAATACAAGTCTCAAAAAATACAATCACCGGAGATTATAAAGAACCCCCTGTATCAATGAGGCCATGTATTCATGTGCTCCTTCGTGTGGTTGATGTAGGAACTGCTTTTAATATCCATGACTTGAAAGACACAGAAAGAGACCTTTGAGCCTTCCAGATTTTCATACTTTCTGGAGAATTACTTGGTCATCATTATTATCGTAGACACAATCAATTGTGAAAAGAAATGGTGTGTTTTGTTCTCCTATAGTCAGGTTTAAGGAAACATGTCAAAAAATTTTCAGATGTAGGGTTGATCTAAAGATCTTTGTTAATAGCATTAAACTTTTTTAAAGTTTATTCATTTTTAAGAGAGAGAGAGAGAGCAGGGGAGGGTCAGAGAGAGAGGGAGACACAGAATCTGAAGCAGGCTCCAGGCTCTGAGCTGGCAGCACAGAGCCCGATGCGGGTCTTGAAGTCATCAACTGTGAGATCATGACCTGAGCCGAAGTCGATGCTTAACCAACTGAGCCACCCAGGCACCCCTAATTTGTTGGTTTTAAGAGAAATTCTCACTGTCGCTTATATTAAATCGAATTCGTTCCCTCCAAAACCACAAAAGCATTGCTACTGTTTTATTAGGTCTCAACACTCAGATAACATGTGTTGAGTTGATGATGCTTGTGTGAAGGGATAGCAAAGCCACATGAAACCCTCTGTGTATCATTCTCTTGTTAACATTAGCCACATTCTAAAGCAAGGTGGTAGTAGTTTGCAGTTGAAGGAAGAGTGGCTTGAAAAATTCAACACAGTATCATACCAACAACAGAGAATCTCCTAGATGATGGAGCACCCCAGATCTTTGCTACTGTTCCCCAGTTTTATTTGTAAAAACGAGTTGCTGAGTCAATGTGTCCATTTTGCTACAGGTCATATGCATCTTGGAAGCCTTTGGGCACGCCAAGACAACCCTGAACGATCTGTCCAGCTGTTTCATAAAGTATTTTGAACTACAATTCTGCGAGAGGAGAAAACACTTAACAGGAGGTAAGTAGAATATTAACAAAGGCAGATTTCAGGAGCTGCCAGGAGGGGCAGAGGAAGACCAGGCATAGGGAGAGAGTGTGCTTGTGCATGTGCGCGCGTGTGTATCTGCACACCTGAGATGTCAGGTTACGAGTTCAAAAATTCTTGTGAAATGAAGAATATCAACAGTGTGAGGGGAACCTTTTCAAGATGATTCTTGTATAAACTATCTCATACGGAACCCAGCTAAAAAGAGCTGAAATGAATCATAATTGTTGAACATACAAATGATTCACCCAATGAAAGTAAATTATGAATCAAGTACGTAATTCCTTCATACAACAGGCATCGAAATCCATTTTAAATAAAAGTGAATGTATATTTTTAAAACAAGCGAATTCAATCAAAACATCAAAATCAGCATCCGACTAAAACCAAGTAGCACTATTTGTTTTTTGGCTTAAATATTTAATGTGTACTATATGAAAAGCCCTTATTTGAAATTAAACTAAAAACACTAAAAAAAAAATTAAATTAAACTAATTAAGAATTCACCTGGGATTTTACATTTTTCTAATCAAAACAGATTATCTCTGCAAATTAATAGAACTGTAGGTGGGGAGCCCATGTACTTGGAGGAATCAAATATTGTAAAATCTTTAACAGCAGCTGTTAGCACACAAATAATTAATTGCAAGTGTAGGAGGAATCAAATATTGTAAAATCTTTAACAGCAGCTGTTAGCACACAAATAATTAATTGCAAGTGTAGTAATTTTAGAAAGAGATCAATCCTATTTGGTGTTTTTAAGTACCCTTCAGGAAATAAAAGTTGGTTTTGACTGTAACTTAGAAACAAAAAGCAGGGGCGCCTGGGTGGGTCAGTCAGTTAAGCATCTGGCTTCAGCTCAGGTCATGACACTATAGTTAGGAGTTCGAGCCCCGCATCGGGCTCTGTGCAGACAGCTCAGAGCCTGGAGCTGCTTCAGATTCTGTGTCTCCCTCTCTCTCTGCCCCTCCCCTGCTCATGCTCTCTCTCTCTCTCTCTCTCTCTCTCTCTCTCCCCCTCTCTCTCTCTCAAAAATAAATAAACATTTTAGGGGCGCCTGGGTGGCTTAGTCGGTTAAGCATCCGACTTTCACTTAGGTCATGATCTCGCGGTTCGTGGGTTCGAGCCCTGCGTCGGGCTCTGTGCTGACTGCCAGCTCGGAGCCTGGAGCCTGTTTCAGTCTGTGACTCCCTCTCTCTCTGACCCTCCCCTGCTCACGCTGTCTCTCTCTCTCTCTCTCTCTCCTAGAAATAAATAAATAAATAAATAAATAAATAAACATTTTAAAAGAAACTAAAAGCCTGCATTTTGCAGCAAGTGTCAAAATCCATTACTACATCACATTTGGTAAGAAAAAACTGCACTAAAGGAGTAACAAAAGGTAACTTTAGATGTGGAAGTTAGCAGCTTCCATTCTGCAATAGGAAAGGTCTTGAAAGATCCGTGACTAAGCGCTCTGTTTGAAGGTCCACCGTTTTACGAAGACCTCAGCCACGAAATGTCTTGAGCCTCCCAGTGTGGGTTTCAGCTCTTGGTTGTGTAACACGGCAGTGAGAGGGCCCCTCGCGGCCGGGGGCGCAGCCTGAGCTCTTGAGTCGCGAGCCCTCGGAGAACAGCGGTTGGAGCCTCCGATGCGGGGCGTGCAGGAGGCCCGGCCGCGGCGGGCCCCACCCCGTGGGTGACGCCAGGGTGCACCCGGGACCTTGTGGCCACGGATCTGCCGCCTGCGGCTCTGTATGTAACCAGAGCCGCGGTGACGCGCTGCCACGCTCGTACGCACCCGCGGCTCGGAGGAGAAATCCCGCGTCCGGACATCACTCCGGCGGCCTTGTGTTTTCCGGATCCGGATTCCCTTGACCAGGGCGCAGAGGCGCCAAGTGGCTTCTGCAGGTCCTCTCACTAGTTACGCTGATTTTTTTTCCTGGCTAGAGTCGATTATGTCCCCTCAGGAGTGCTAGTTGAGAAAGTCGTTCTAGGTGTATGCGCGTGAGCAGGGCACGCGCACCCTCTGCCGCGCCCGCTTCCTCCCGTGGGGGGCAGGGCGCCCCAGCATCATCACGGCCGCGGGTGCCGCTCCCGCGGCTTCCGCAGGCAGCAGCGCAGTGGCCGGAGTGTAGGTTCCCAGGGGGACCTGGGGTCCCCCGGCCCCGAAGTCCTCTGCACGCTGCAGCACTGTGCGTGCAAAGGTGGGGAGCCCTCCGCAGGGTAGTGCCAGGGTGCGGTCCCCCCCCCCCCGGGAACGCAGCGGTGGCTTCTGCGGAGGGAGGCGCACCCCCACCTCTCTGCACCCCGTTTCCTTTTCCCGCTCATCCGCCTCTCATTAGCATCCTTGACTTGCTCCCTCGCCCCAGCTTGTTAGTTTGCCGCTTCCTGCTGTGTCCCTTTAACAACCCGGCCAAATGATTTTTCTGGTGGCCCTACATTGTGTTTTGATTGGTTTCGAGAGCACAACCCGTACACTTGGAGGGGGGCTCAGCAGCCTGTTCCCGGGGTGGAAGGGGAACGGTGAGCCGTGTGTGCAGAGGATGTGCATCGGGAGGCGCATCGCCAAGCCTGGGGCCCGCGTGAAGAAATGCAGGACTTGGCCGACACACGGAGACGTGGCCACGGGCCACCGCGCGGAGAGGGTCCGGAGAACGACGATCTGCTTGTGGGCTCCGCGGGGGCGGTGGATGTTCCCGAGAGAAGCCTCCTCCCCGAGGCCCTCCCGCCCGCCTCGCCGGGGGCGCCCACGAGGCTCAGGCCCCCCAGCTCCCAGCAGTCAGCGTCCAGGGGGCCTGGGCCCGTGGTTCCGGAGACTCTGGCTGCTGGGCCACATTCTAGAGACTGCTGTCGAAGCGCCTGCCGACGGCTGAGCAGGGGCGCGGCACCCAGGGGCGCAGCACCCAGGGGCGCGGCACCCAGGGGCGCGACTAGATGGTGCGTGTGGTCTGCCGGTGCCTGTCAGCTGGGAGGACTCCCGGGGACTGTCGGAGTGTGTGGCCCTGCAGCACCCGCTGAACAAGACATCCCGGGCTCGGTGGCGTGGAACGGAGGTCTGCGATCGGGGATGTCGCTGGCACAGCCCTTCCTCGCCTTGGCGGCCGATCCCGAGCCGCTGGCCGCTGGCTGCAGCACTCAGGCCTCAGCCGGGCTGGTCCCGGGGCTGCCCCGCGTCTCCTCTTCCTGCAAACCCCGTCGGACTGAAGTGGGGCCCGGCCCGCTCCAGTGCGATTCATCGTCTCTAAAAAGTCCGTCTGATGTTTTGTAGGACGCATAGGTGCCGTACTGCTGTGTCATCAGTTCAACAGTAAATTCGACCCTGGGTGGCTGGTGTGGGCGCCTGGGTGGCTCAGTCGGTTAAGTGTCCAATGTTAGCTCAGGTCAGGCTCTTCTGTAGGTTCGAGCCCCGCGTGCTGACAGCTCAGAGCCTGGAGCCTCTTCGGATTCTGTCTCCCTCGCTCTCTGCACCTCCCCTACTCTCTCTCTCTGTCTCTAAAACATAAACATTAAAAGATTTTTTAAAAAAGTAAATACGACTGAGTCCCCTAAAGTCTTGCAGGATAGTCAGGAGCTAAGACCCATCTGTCTACCTCTCTTCCCCGCCAGCGTGCGAATCTGGGTCCTCTGCTGCGTCTCCAGGTCCCCCACGGTGTCTGGCGGAGTCCACGTTCAGTAAATACCAAGGGAATGAACGAAGGGCCGGCTGACTAGGGGACTGCCTGGAACTCTAACTCTCGGGGGGAGGGGGTATAAGAAGTAAGAACTGTAAAGGGGCAGCAGGTTCCAAAGAGCCCTCGCAGCTGATGTTTCCACACTGAGCGCAGACTCCCGAAGTCCTGCGTTCTAGGTCCACCCCTAGCACTGCCCCTACGACCTTGACCGAATCACAGAGACTCTCAAAGGCTTATTTGTAGAATGGAAAGTGTACCACAGACACCGGCAGATCATGTACCTGTATGAAGTAGGATGCTCAATTTCGGGGGTGGGGGGCTGTGCCCGTCAAAAGCACGTCACCCAGCAGGAGCTCACCTCAGCTTGAAGAACATCAGCACATCCCTGCTTTCCGGCAAGGTCACGGCCCCAAGCCCCGGGGTTAGGACACAGGCATATCATCCATGGGGCAGAATCCAGCCTGCCTTCGAGGGGTCCGCTGAAACTAATTTTCAGTTTAAGAACCTCATGGTTGGAGCGCCTGGGTGGCTCAGTCGGCTAAGCTCCTGACTCTTGATTTTGGCTCAGGTCATGATCCCATGGTCTGTGAGATCGAGCCCCCCATCAGGCTCTGTGCTGAGAGTGCAGAGCCTGCTTGGGATTCTCTGTCTCTCCCCCTCTCTCTGCCCTTCCACTCTTCACAGTCTCTCTCAAGATAAATAAATAAACTTAAAAAAAAAAAGAACCTCATGGTTACCCCCAAACAGAAGGCACCGAGCATTTGAAGAAGCTATAAGCCAGTGTGATACCTTTGAACAATTCCATCCGGTACCCAGACTCCTTTTCTGAAAGAAAAATAAAAGACATATTAATTGAAACTACGTTATGCAAATTTTAAAGAGAGCTGAATTATTCAAATGGGTGCCCTGGAAAAGCCTTCTGAATTTTAAGTGTTCACTAAAATAGTAAATCAAATTTGAGTAAAGTTATTACACCTCAGACTAGGTCAAATAAATGTAGGTTACAGGTTGATTTTGTACTTTATAGTAGTCTGGGTTCCCTTAAATTATCAACATTTCTAAAAAATGGTGAGGGTTTTATTGGACATGGAGTATTCTCTTACAAATTTTAAAATTGAGGAGACATTGAATGTTTCCTTCATTGATACTGATGCTTATACTTTTGTAGTTTAAATTAAAAAAAATTTTTTAAGGTTTGTTTTTGAGAGTGAGAGACACAGAATCTGAAGCAGCTCCAGGTTCAGAGCAGTCAGTACAGAGCCCGATGTGGGGCTCAAACCCACGAACTGTGAGGTCATGACCTGAGCTGAAGTCAGTTGCTTAACCAACTGAGCCAGCCAGACACCCTTGTAGTTTAAATCTTTTCAAGTTTATTTTATTTTTGAGAGAGAGAGAGAGACACAGCATGAGCAGGGGAGGGGCAGGGAGAGAGGGAGACAGAGAATACAAAGCAGACTCCAGGCTCTGAGCTGTCAGCACAGAGCCTGACGTGGGGCTTGAACTCACAAACCTCAAGATGATGACCTGAGCCAAAGTCAGACGCTTAACTGGACTGAGCCACCCAGGTGCCCCATACTTTTGTAGTTTAATGCCAGCTTTCTAATCAAAAAATACATATATAACAGAAAATATGACAGTTTTATGAAGCACCAGCTATAGAAAGTAGGAAGTGTTTCTTAATTTGAAGATTTAATTAATAAATAGCATTGCAGTATATGGCTACAGCCCAATATTTTCCACCATCTGATTACTTACTTAACAATATAGTTTTTCTGGGTTCCCTGGTATATATACCAGCACGCTCAGGACGGAGTGATGTATAAAACATCTTACCATCGAACCAAAGGTAAGGTTATCATGTCCACATACTAAGAAAACTTTGTCAGTGATTGTTTTTACTCATCCGGTACCTTTCACTCGTGACTTGAGGTAATTTGCAGGTGTTACTGTCTGAATCCCTAATGATGTATATTGTTCATCGAAGAGTGCAGAGAGGTTTTCCAGGTGTGAAGTTCAAGGGCACCAATGGAAATAATGGTGGAGAATATACTGGATGCCATATTCCCAGTAGTTTCTAGAGTGATCAAGACCATATCTGGTCTTTTTTAGGGTCTTTTAAAGTTTTTTAGGGCAACTTTTAAAGTTGCCATTCATTTTAAAGCATGTGCCATCTTTTGGCATACAATAAGGTATCCTTTCAAACTTTTCCCCAGTCGATCATTTTCTTGTTTATGAATCTTCAAAAGTACATGATACCTGGGCGCCCGGGTGGGTCAGTCAGTTAAGCGTCTGACTCTTGGTTTCAGCTTATGTCGTGATCTCACGGTTCATGGGATTGAGCCCCGTTTTGGGCTCTCAGCTGCCAGCATGCTTGGGATTCTCTCTCTCTCTCTCTCTCTCTCTCTCACTGTCTCTCTGTCTCTCTGCCCCTTGCCAATCCCTCCACCTCTTTGTCTCTCTAAGTAAAGAAATAAACATTTTAAAAAATATGTGACACAGACCTCTGCTGTCTTCGGAACTACAGGTCACACAGCACAAAGAATTCTGCAGCAGGGCCGCTCGGCGCAGTGCAGAGAGGTTGCCACAGGCTGGATCTTGGTGTGGACATCGGACAAGTGTCCCTTACCCTCTTTTCCCAGCTGTAAATTAGACACCAGCGCATTCTCTCCTGTGTTCCTTTCAGCATTGTTTCACTTTTTAAAAAATGTTTATTTCTTTATTTTGAGAGAGAAAGAGCAAGCAAGCAGGGGAGGGGCAGAGAGAGGGAGAGAATCCCAAGTAGGCTCTTGGCTGTCAGCACAGAACCCGACTCGGGGCTTGAACCCACCAACCGTGACATCATGACCTGAGCGGAAACCACGAGCCAGATGCTGAACAGACTGAGCCCCCCAGGCGCCCTCAGCGTTGTTTCACTTCATTGGAGAGAAACCACTTTTGAAGTGGATCGTTTCTCGGGCTTACGCTGGAGGCTACGAAGGGCTTTCTGTCACCGCCGGTCACCCTGGGAAGGCGGGCAGAGCCGAGACGGCGGTGGGGCCCTGGGTGAGCGAGTGACCCCCACACACCCAGCTCGGGGGGTGGGCTGCGCGCCCAGTCCCTGCTGTGGGTGACGCATCGGAGCCCGGCTCCCAGGCTCGGACCCCACTGGGCAACATGACGTTCAAAGCCGAAATGTGCCCCTTGTCCGGGGCACACCTGTCTGCCCAGCAGATGCTTCCTCGGGTGATGAGATGGTCTCTGCCTCTGGGCCATTTACGATCGAGGAGGATGCTGGTGGGCAGACTTGTAGAAGCTCGCACAGCCCAGGACACACAGGGTTTGGGTGCGTTTCCAAACTGCTTCCTTGTGGAATTGCACCCTCATAACAACAGCCAAACAAGCAGTGGCTTGAAGACTATCAGAGTCTCTAATAAGAAGCCTGTGAGCTTTAACTTCAACACTTTGGAGACTCCTAAAGGCGACTTCTTTCTTTTTTTAAATTTTTAATCCTCATATTGAAGTTCAGTCCAATTAGTTTTCTGTTGTGGTTTCTTTAGAAACGAGTTTTACCTATTTCTAAAGCTTTCTCCTGCCTGCTTCATGTAGGTTCATGTTTTCTTGACAATACGGTGTCTGATCTACTTGGATGTGCTTTCGCTCCCCTGAACGTCTGCTGCCCCCCACGCTGCCAGTCGTTTCGACCAGCTCCTCCTGACCTGTCATTTGTCACCTCCATCCCAGCACAAAGCCATAGGACTGCGTGTGGTGCTGTATTCAGGCTCTCCCGGGGCTCGCCAGTCTGTGGGCTCAGGCGAGTCCCCGTCACAGAAGCGGGCTCTGCGGGCTCACTCCTGCCCCGGCCCATTGCTGACCCCCCACCTTGGTGCCTCTGGCCGTCTGTCCGGGCTCGCGCTGCTGCCCCTTCGGTCTCGCGTCCTGGAGGCCTTTGGTGGCTCAACAGTGGAAACTTCCTCCTCATCAGTGAGCAGAGAGCTTTCCGCTCTGGCTTCTGCTGCCCGGGTGCCGCCACTGACCTTCCTTGTCCGCGTTTTCTGAACTTAGCCTTGTTTAGGACACCCTTCCTTCCAAAGGACACAAACGCAGCCCACTTTGTGGTTTTCAGACTAGCTTTTCTTTGTTCTAAGTCACTGCCTCCTTTAAATGCCTAAATGTGGATTAAGAAGGTAGCACACTGTGTAGCTCAATGGGAACTGAAATCAGCCATTACGTCAGGCTGGGAGGGCGCCTCGGCCATTTCCCCTGAGTCCGCCTAGCCCCTTGCTGGTCTCCTCACACGTCAAGCCCAGGACTGGTGGCTGCTCTCTCAGAATGCAGCCCATGGGGACACAGGTTCCCCAGGCCCTCCCCGACGTCTCACCTCACCCCTCCCCGCCCCATCCGTTCATATCCTCTAGCCTCCCTGGACTCCTGAAGTTCCTTGGTGGTCAGGCCACAGCTTGGAATTCCCTCTGCTGCCTGGGGGACGGGGGTGCCTCCCTCTTCTCCTGGGGACGGGGGCGCCTTCCTCTTCTCCTGCAAAGTGCAGGCTGTTCTCACTCTACTGGTTTCCTTTCAGGTCACTTCTTCCAAGAAACCCTCTTCTTCCCCAAGCCCCTCTTTCTAATGTGTCCACTGGATCCCAGCTCCATTCACTGTGGATCTGGCTCTTTCCCTATTGCTTACATAGCATTTGTGGAAATCTGAAAGGTCCTTTTCCTAATCTGTCTGCTCGGTTGCTGTCTGTGTCTCCTGTTGGGATGTGAGCCTGTTGGTGGCACCGATCTGGTCTGTCCGGCCGAGAGGAGGCAGTCACTCAGTGTTTGTTGGGTTGATGGATCTAAGGAATGGATGTAAAGAGCCAATAAAATGAAATGGCTGTTCCTCATTTTGGGAAGGACATTGTATAAAGGCCACATGAACTCATTCATGTCTACAGAGAACACATATTATTGAGAGTGTAAATCAATAGGGAAAGTTATCAATATTTAACTCTGGGTGTTTTAAAACTAGAGCCTGTTTCCCTTCGTAATGAGAAGAGTGTGAGAAGAATAGAATTACACTCTGCTTCCTTAGTGCCCACTCCATCCCGTGGGGATCGGTAAAGCTGGGGTGTGGGAGGGCCTGCCAAGGGGGGGGGTGCAGCGTCAGCATGTGGGAAGTAAAGGATATTTGGGTCCTGTCTTACCTGTGTCCTGAAGACACCCACGTCTATTTAAATGGAAACTGAAATCAGGCTCCTGGGGGGCTCAGCCGGTTAAGCGTCTGACTCTTGGTTTCGACTCAGGTCATGATTTCACGGTTTGAGGGGTCGAACCCCGAGTCGGGTTCTGTGCCAATAGTGTGGTGCCTGATTGGGACTCTCTCTCTCTCTCTCTCTCAAAATAAGTAAATAAAGGTTAAAAATGGACACTGAAATTTATGAACACTCAAATGCCTCCTTATACGGATACTGGGGCCATGCCATTTACTTGGGAAACTTTTAAACTTACAGTTAAAACAAATGAGATGGAAAATCTGCTTTTGCTTGTGTCCTTTAGAAAACAAACTAGAAGGTCCTCTCCGTCTTCATTATTAGCATCATCAATGATCCTCAGGCCTGGAGTCCCAACTGGACATTGTTTTAGAAGTTTCAGCGGAGCTTTCATTGATCTTATCGCCTTTGCGGAGGGGCCTCTTCTAGTGATGATAAGCCACTTGGGTTTCAACATGAAAAGGGCTACAAGAGAATTTAAATAAGGCACTGTCTGAAAAGCCCCAGTGCAGAGCCTGGCACACCGCAGGTACTTCGAATGGTAGTCCCTTCCTCTTGGAGGCTGCAGGAAGCCCGGGACCTTTGTACCTCTCCCTCCCCACATTAGTAGCAGGTAACGAGAAATGTGGACATTGCCAAAGTCGGAGTCAGGACCAGGAGCCACATTTGCGCTCCTACGTGAGGCACCTTTCCTAATGCCACCCCTCATATTAACCTTGAATAAGGAAGTCAAAAGAAACGCATAAGCATGAGAGAGAGAATATTTGGATATATTAATTAAGAATAGCATGCTTTTGGTGACTGCTGATTGAAGACACGATGATCATGAAGACATAGGTCTATGGGAAGAGATCCTAACAGGTCATGATTTATAACTAGAAGGGTGAGGCATGGTGATGGTGAGTGCTGGAAGTTTCTTGAAGTCACTGGGAAGAGCATTGAGGGCAGGGATTTGTCTTTTTTGAAGGACAGGAGATTTATTTCCTCCATTTTATTTTATAATTGAACAAAAGTTGGTATAGCTCTATAAAATATTTTACTGTACGTTATGTCATATATAATCAGCAAACATCTATATGTGTGCCAGAACTTTCTGAGAAACATGTTCGTATATAGATTTCTGGAAAGACAGAGGATCACAGGTGCATTTTAGTCAGGAATATTCTTAAATAAAATATCTTTTAAAACATACAGGCCTTGAAAAGTCAAAAAGCCAGTTAGCAGGAAGTCTCTGTATGTGGACATTTATATGAATGAGCCAAACCCCGTTAACTCCGTACCTATCATTTTCTTTCCATTATTTCAGTGTCATTTCAGACACAACAAAGGCTGGCATTTTCTCCATTTGAAAGAATATTAGAGACTCAAAGAAATTTGAATTTTTGGCTGTTTTGAGTTTTCTTCTAGCTAAGAGCCTCTCCTAAGATATTTTTTTTTCAAAATCCTACTGATCAGAACCCTGCTAACCCACAGCAATTTTATTCTCTGTGGGAGATGAGCTAACGGGGATGATTACTAATTACACTGTTTTTGAATTTAGATTAAAGCTATTGAAGTCAGTCTGTAATGTGGAATTTGATTAGCTTTGAATGCTGCTCCGAATGAAGCTTGTATGTTGGCCGGGACACATGGGCGTAGGGGCAGCCCTTTCTCCAAATACAGAAGTGTGATGGTCAGGACTCCATGGCGCTCCTGATATTTCTAGAGTTGATGACTAAAGAATAATGGAAAGGAACAATTATGGACGCTTATTTCCTACATTCACAGATTTGTAAAACTCTCCTCTTGAGCAGGGTTACTGTTGTTTGTATTAAATGGAAAATGTTCTTAGCAAATAATTGGCTTAAGAGAGAAAAAAAGAGGAAAGAAAGTATCCTAATGAAGATCTCTTCTTGAAAGTATCATCTGATTAAATACTCAAGGAGAAATGGGAAAGAAACTACACCACCCTGTTCTAATTTTAACATCACCTTTCGGCAACTAATTAAAGGGATATTTTGAAAGAGCCTTTATGCACTTACAACAACTTTCCTAAAATGTTTCTAGTAAGACATCTTTTCTTAATAAGAAGTACTAATTTTGAGGTTTCCTTTTTGCACTGATCACCATTATGATAGGCTAAATTGACCATTTAACTGAACTTGACCAGAGGGAAAGCATGTCGTAGTGGTTCCATTGTTTCAAGTAGATTTGCTGTGTAAAACCAAAATTGGGAGACCTCACTTTTTTTTTTTACTTTTAGAGGCTGGACTCTAGAATAATTATCTGCAGAGTCATTATAGAAGATGATGTTTCTGGTTCAAATGTAGGAAATAAACACATCCATTTGACTCCCTAACAACTGCCGCCTTTTGAACCAAAACAATTATTGACTGTGAATCTTTACTTCAAAGAGGAAAACTACAGTAATCCACAACTTCATTTGACATTGAAACGCATAATTGTTTACTGAGCATTCTTAATGATAAGAATAAACCTGAATTCCAATAAAAAGACAGTTCAGAAAAACTACAAGTTTTGACCTGACAAACATATAGCCATAAATGTTTTCCTTTTATTTTTTAATGTTTATTTTTTATTTTATTTTCGAGAGAGAGAGAGAGAGAGAGACAGAGGCTGAGCAGGGGAAGGGCAGAGAGAGGGAGACACAGAATCTGAAGCAGGGTCCAGGCTCCGAGCTGTCAGCAAGAGCCCGATATGGGGCTCAAACTAGCCAACTGCGAGATCATGACCTGAGCTGAAGTCGGATGCTTAAGCGAGTCAGCCCCGAGGTGCCCCTGCCATAGATGTCAATTGGCAGTAGCTTCTGTATTGCTAGTCGTGTCTCCAAAGCAAAATCAGGATTGAAATCTCCCTTCTGCACTCTCTTGCTATTGTTCAGCAACGTGTTTTGGGGATGTGGGTTATTTTTGTTTGTATTCTTGTAATGTTTAGCGGCAGAAGCCCCAAATAATGGATATTGGGTATTTTGCTACCGTACATGTGAAGTCATAACAAACTAGGAAGATGGCTAGACTCCATTCAAACTGGGCATGTGCTTTTATAGACACATCACCTGTCTTCCTTCTTAACTGGGATGTAGACTTTATTCTTGAAGCGTCTGTTTCATTATCTACCACTAGGGTATAAACCATGGCTTGGTTCCTTTAATGTTGATATAGGTCTTGAACTTGCCCAATATAATTTCTATATGTCAAGTTGTATCTGCATAAATTCAAGTCATATTTGCCCTTGATGCAGTGGGTTTCTTCCAAGGTTTGCAGCAGTGAGAGACTATTGTCTGTATCTCTGGTCTTTGTATAGTGTGGCTGTATACACATCTGATCTGGTTGATAGTAATACTTACTACAGTCTATAGCAGAGCTCTTTATAATCAATATTCCTTTATATATACCATACCAATACAACTTGTGCTTTCAAATTGTAAGACATTAATGATGAAAATTCTAAAGCTTTTTTTTGGTGCCTTTGTTATACCCATGGACAAGTCTTATTTCAGATTATATTTGCAAAGCTCTGTGTTGGGTCAAGAACCAAATAAGAAGGTCCCCTCTCACCACTTGCTTTTGGCATTGTACCAGAAGTCCTAGCTAATGCAATAAGACAAGAAAAAATATACATGGATTGGAAAGAAAGAAATGAAACTGTCTTTGTTCACAGAGGACATGACTATCTCTGTAGAAAACGGCAAGGAATACATAACAAACATCTCCTGCAACTAGTTTGCCATTAGAGCAATGTTGTAGGACACATGGGTAACATACAAATGGCAGTTGCTTTCCTGTATATAACAGCAATGAGCAATTGGAATTTGACCTTAAAAGCACAATATTATTTCTACCACTACCAAAAAATAAAATACTCAGGCATAAATAGAACTAAATATTTACAAGATCTTTATGAGGAAAACTACAAAAACCCTGATGGAAAAAGCATCAACGAAGATCTGAATGGATGGAGAGATATTCAATGTTTGTGAATAGGAAGCCTCAATATTGTTAAGATGTCAGTTTTCCCCAATTTGATCTATAGATTCAACACAGTCCTACTAGAAATCCCAGCAAGTTACTTTGTGAATATTGACATAAGGTTTATATGGAGAGTTAGAAGATCCAGAAAAGCCAACACAACACTTAAAAAGAAGAACAAAGTTGGAGGATTGGTGCTCCCCAACTTCAAGACTTACTCCAAAGCGGCCAGACCAACACAGTGTGGTGCTGGTGAAAGAACACATCAATAGGGCAGTGGAACAGAACAGAGCCCGGAGAGCCCCAGGTAAATCCAGTTATCTCATGAATGGCTCAGTTGGTTAAGCATCCAACTTTGGCTCAGGTCATGATCTTTACAGTTTGTTGAGTTCTAGCCCTGCATCAGGTCTGCATTGGTGGTGTGGAGCCTGCTTGGGATTCTCTCTCTCCCTCTCTCTCTCTGCCCCTCCCCTACTTGCGCGCTCTCTCTCTCAAAATATATAAATAAACTTCAAAAAACTATAAAACTTTTTAAAAGATAATGTAAAAGAAATTATAGGTGACCTTGTGTTTGGCAATGACTTTTTAATATACCAATAAAAACAGCAATCCATGAAATAATTGATAAGCTAGACTTCATTAAAATTAAAAATGACTGACCTGTGAAAGACACCATTAAGAGAATGTAATGATGAGCCACAGAGAGAGGTAAATATTTACAAAAAAAAAAACACACTGATAACGAACTGCCCACTAAACCATGCAATAAACACTTAATACTCAGCAATAGGAAAACAAACAACCCAATTTTAAAAAACAGACAAAATGTCTGGACACCTCATGGAAGAAGACACACAAATGAAATCTACAATGATGCAAAGATGCTCCACGTTATAGATCGTGCAGGAGATGTGAATTAACACAAAAATGAAATAACCACCGCAAACGTATTAGAGTGTCTAAAATCCAAAACACTGACACCACCAAACACTGGCAAGGAATGGAGCAACGGGAACTCTGATTAATTGCTCGTGGGAATGCAAAATGGCACCTCCAGTGTGGGAGGCAGCGTGGTGATATTTTACAAAGCTAAACGTCGTCCTACCATACGGTCCAGGAATCACACGCCCAGCTGAGTTGAAAATGTATGTCCACACATAATGTGGATACAAATGTGTATAGCAGCTTTCTTCATAATTGCAAACACCGTAAGCAACCAAGATGTCCTTTAATAGGTTAGTGGATAAGTAAAGTAGTACATTCATGTGATGTGCTATTATCCCCTGACTTAGGAAATGAGCTATCAAGCCATGAAAAGACAAGGAAACTTAAATATATATTTTTTGAATGAAAGAAACAGAAGTGATTACAACCTGAAATATATAATTTCCATATATATAAAGCATGTATATATGTGGAAATATACATACTGTATTCTTCCAACTATGTGACATTCTGGGTGAGGCGAATCTATAGGGACAGTGACGAGAGAGTGAGTATCGGGTTGGGGTGGAGGAAGGGATAAATAGTAGAGTATGGGATTTCTGGGGCAGTGAAACTACTCTGTATGTAACTGTACTGATAAATACCTGGTATTATGAATTTCTTAAAACCCATGGAGTGCACAAACGAAGAGTGACTACCAACATAAATTTATATCCTTAACTAATAATAAAGTGTCAATATCGGCTCATCAATTTTAACAAATTTACTACAACACAAGATGTTAATAATAGGGGAGACGGCATGTGGGGGGAGGAGACAGAAGCTGTGATGGAGTTCTCAGTATGTTCTGCTTAGTTTTTCTGGAAACCCAAAAACTGCTCTCGAAAATAAAGCCTAAGAAATTTTTCAAAAGGTCTTTATTTGAAAACAGCTGCATGAGTATCTCTTGCAATTCATTAGTATGTGTAAATTTATAGAAATGAAACTAGTAGTTGGGGCGCCTGGGTGGCTCAGTCAATTAAGCATTTGACTTCAGGCTCAGGTCATGATCTCATGGTTTGTGGGTTCGAGCCCCATGTTGGGCTCTGTGCTGATAGCTCAGAGCCTGGAGCCTGTTTCAGATTCTGTATCTCCGTCTCTCTCTCTCTGACTCTCCCCTGCTCACGCTTTCTCTTTCAGAAATAAATAAAAAGCATTAAAAATTTTTAAGTAAAAAATTTTTTAAAGATGAGTAGTGTCATTTAACAGAATCTTTTTTTTTTTTTTTTAACCAGCCAGAATTTATACATACATGCTTGAGAAATCCAGACTTGTTTCACAACCGCTTGGCCAGAGCAATTTTCTCATTTTCTACTTGTTGATGGATGGGTTATCTGCTGAAGAAAAATACGGACTTCACCTTAATAATTTGTGTGCACACCGGTAAGTGACTGCATATTTTCTGTGTAGTAATTCCGTCCTGAAGTTGTGTTGGCGTTGAAGCAGTCTAAGATTCTCTTCTGATATTTCAGAGAAGAAGTGGCGAGTCAAAGAGGAAAATTGGGTACTGATAGGTTACAACCGTCTGTAACAGGATTTTTAACAGGTTTTTTTGAGTGTTTAGGTATGTGTGTGTGTATTATCTTATGTTTCTATTTTCCTAGTTTTCTGATCAGAATGAATAAGTTAGTACTATATATAAACTTTCCTGTTCCTTTGGGTATTTTGTATATAACATTAGTTATGTATTCCTAATCTTTGGTAGTCTTTTGAAATGATGGGAAATATTATTTGGCAATCACTATTCATTAGGAACAGATGAAATTGTGTAATGGATTAAGGCAAACCACATGTAAACCGAGGAGCTCATTTTCTGCACCAAACACAGAAAGCATTTGTCAAAAGGCAGGTGCACCAGCCAGAGGGAGGGGCGGAGGTGAGGGCATCATAAAGATAGGGAGCTGAGAATGTCTTCGCACCGTGTGCCTTTCCGCCACCTGCCCGATCCGATGTGTCTCCCGTGAGGAGTGATCCAGATTTGGATTAGGATGAGAAGAAAACAGTGAGAAGAGTAAGCCCCATTCAGGAGAGAAGAGCAGGTAGAAGAAGGGCGCAGCGGGTGCCGGGCTCGCCGACCCAAGCTCACGAGAAAACCAGTGGCCGGGGGGAGGCACTGGGCTCTGAAAGAGACACGGATTTATTTCAGATGCCTGATAACATCTGACTTGGAGTTATTGGGTGTTTGTTAGTGGATTCAAGAGGGATGGTGTGTGTTTTCATGATTTTTGAGAAATGTGGTGAGAAAAGGTAAAGAATGCTTGAGGAGGAGGGGTGTGGCCCGAGGACCCATCTTACTGCTTGAGGCATGAAGGCAGAGAAGCCTATGGGGTGGGGGGTGGGGGGTAGAGATGCCACGTGTGAGAGATGGAGGCTTTTCCGGGGCGCTGGGGTCTCAAGGCCCTGAGCTCCTGGAATGGGTTGGAGGTGCAACCGGGTCAGCCTCTGTCATGGCCACTGCCATGAGGTGTCACTAACATTGGGGCACATGGCCAGCTGAGCGGGATGAATTGGCCGTATCCTAACTTACCACGACGTTACTAACCACTCTCATTCAATTTCTCTGAAAATATGACATTGAGGAGTATAGGCGCAATGCGTCAGGCAGAGCAGGGGGAGAAAAGTAGTCACGAAGTTAAGACGACGGCCTTTTCAAAATCGTGTTTTATTTGCTGAAGGACTTTAGGGATTTACCGTACTCCCAAACAACAGAAATTCAGAAGAAAAAGAAAAAAAAAAAAACTCATATCGGAGCATGGTAGCCCAATAAAAGCAAAGAGAAAAGAAAGAAAAATGGAAATTTTAGGCTCCTAAGGCACTGAAAATGTTTTTATCGAAACTCCTCATTTCATAAAGGAGGAAATCAAACCCAGAGCCATAGAGAGGCTTGCGCCAAAGGGAACAGGTCATGTTTCAGCGCTGCTGAAACATGACCTGTTCCCTGGAATGAGCCTTTGCTTTGCGACATCGAGCATCTCTAACGGGAGCTGTTGTCCCTGGAAGGAACCGCATCCGATGGGTCAGGTGCTCAGAAGAAGGCGCGAGGGAGTAGTCTTACAGATTTCCCTGTTCCGCATCTCGCTTATGCGTAAAAAGTCAAGGTCGACAGCAGAGAATTGCTTTAGGGGGTGTGTCTGTATGTGTGCGCCTGGCATTTCAGACGTAGAGCCACTGAAGGAAAAGGACCCGGATCTTTCCTACCATTGAAAGAAACAGTTTAACTTCTGGGTCTGGGGTTTGGGCCCGTCTGTACAAGCGTGTAAGCGCGGGGGAGAAAACAAGGTCTCCTTTATGGGGGAGACAGCCTCAGCATTCATCCCGCTTTGCAAAAGAGAGTTTGGAATCACTCGGGCTATTTAGAAAGTCAAACAGTCAGGGGTTGCTTTGTGAGGAGGTCCAACAGGAAAGAACTCAGCAAAGTCATGAATCATTCAATTCCCCTCAACAAAGAGGTTATTTTATTAAAATGTATCATAAATATCTAATGGGAACAAAACAACATTCCTCAATAAAAATACACACCACCACTCCAGATTCATGAAAAATATCAGTTGGGACATTTGTACAATGCGGATAACACAGACATACTGTTCTTTCATAATAAAACAAGCTGTTTTGCAAGTTATGATGCATTGTACATCGCATTGTTTTTGTGGTTTTATCATTTTAATGATGCTGTCAAGGCTTGAGGAGTTTGTATTTGACATTTGAATTGCGGCTGGGGTCTCATCTTTATTTCGTAATGATGAATCTCAAGGACCATCATTTTTGTAGTTGTCTGGCTTGTTTGCAATCCACAGTATAAATCTCAACTTTCTAGATTTCTGACCTTTCACAAATCAGTGGCCCTTCTGAGTTTTTCTTTTAAAATCAGCACCCAACAGGTATGGGAAAAATCACTATGTAGAAATAGACTATCATGAGGAATGCTATTGTTAGCATCACATCTACTGACCTGATTTTCTTTACAGAGGTGTTGAGGTATGTTAAATAGACCATCCAGGAGCATCTGGGCGGCTCAGTTGGTTAAGCGTCCAACTTCAGCTCAGGTCATGATCTCACGGTTCATGGGTTCAAGCCCCACATCAGGCTCTGTGCTGACGGCTCAGAGCCTGGAGCCCGCTCTGGATTTTGTGTCTCCCTCTTTCTCTGCCCCTTCACTACTCACACTCTGTCTTTTTCTCTCTCACAAATAAACATTAATTTTTTAAAAATAAGTAGACCATCCAGATATGTCTTTGCTTATTCAGTGCTCATTCCACAGGCAGCTTGTACTGAAATGCTGATGAAGTATGCTGAGTCGTAAGGCAAACAGTACAAAGAATTGCAAGCCTGCTTCCTGCCAATGTACCTCTTCCCTTCTTCATTAATGACAACTCATTACCTGCATGAAACATAAAATAGACACATAACAGTAACTGGGACGGCAGGCATATTCAGTATCCATCCTATGTTCTTATGTAATTTGAACTCCGAAGAGAAGGAAACATTGCTGGAGCTGATGCTTTATAATTAAAGCTACATAAGTGGGGATTTTTTTTTAAAACTTTGACTCTGTTTTTGGAACTAAAAGTTTTCAGAGTCTCACATGAAAATTTATGGAGGTTTATTTCAGTGTTAAATGCACCTAAAAATACTCTCCTGCTTGTAAAATTGGAACAACACCTAAAAGAAGCAGATAGCACTCTTGCTTAACTATGGAATAAAAATGGTACAGCCTAGGGTTCCTGTAGCTGAACTTCATGGGGACAGTATTTATAACACTTCGCGTAAGGATTTTTCTGTACAGATTGTTGCAACAACAACAACAATGATGTCAAGGAAAACAAGTCTCTACGTCTCTAACATTTTAAGGAAGGGGAAATAAGATTGCATTGATCAAGAATTCCCACTAGATGGTGCCCTCGCCACAAAGTCAGGAGCTACCAAAAAAAAAAAAAAAACAAAAAAAAACTCATCACTAAAGGTTTCTTTTTTATTTATGCTACTTCCTATGATTTACTTCTTCTTTTTCCTGGCCGTTTTTCAAGTTCTGTTTCAAATTCCTTTGTACGTAATACCAACATTGGATCTCAGAATTGATTTAGTCTGTGTTCGTGGAAATTGAGCTTTAATGAAAGTTAGACACAGTTGTTAACTGTTTATCTTTGCTGCCCTCTAAACAGCTTTTATGGGTTTTAGGCCCAGAACAGTTGGGCTCCGAAATGCAAAGAAGTTATTCTTAACCTGCCTTCATCCCGATGAGCGCCGGAAATAATTGGTGCGCTGCATAGTAACATTTTCAGAAAAGGTCAGATCGCGAATTACAAGCTGAGAACAAGCAATCGTTGACTCAGAGCGTGTGACCTGTTTCTAACCTTGTGTGTTAGGAAACTCTGACTCATCCAGTATTTGAACTTGTGATTGCTGCCTGGGAGTACACCTGTCACCCAGGACGCCGTGGCAGTTAATGCTCGCTGAGAGTTCATGTTTCTGCTAAGGGTTTTTTATGCACATTTCACTTAACCTGAGAAAGTCTCACATAATTGAAAGCTGGGTAAGGGCAAACTTAAATTAGTATTTGAGGATGACTCTTCATTTGGCTACATATTTTAGGCGAGTAGATCTTGAGGGTGTTCCCAAGACAAAGTTTCAAGATAAGAGGAATCAAATGTATCTCTACCTGACTGTTATTAATTACCTAAATGATAATCACATTGTAATACCTACGAGGTAGAAAGCAGGTACCTGTCGTACCCCAGACCTTCTACTGTTCTGTTCCTTGTCTTTGAATCCTCACCTGGACCTGGGCAGGGGACCCACCTACGTTGGATAGACCAGGGCGTGAAGAGGGAGAGGTCACCCAGGAGCCAGGTTCAAGTCCCGGTCCTGCTGACTTTAGCCTTCACCCTCTGTATTGTGCCCACAGCAATGCCGTCTGTACATTGGCAACCCTGCCTTTGCCACTTTGTGTCAAGTACATTTTTAAGGAAAATGAAAGTGAAAGCACAAGGTCAATGTTTGTGCCCACGTTTTTATTTAAAATTAGCTACGCAAAACTAACTCCCAGGCATCGTGGCGTTTGTCACCTCTACCTTAAAAAGCAATTCTGAGTTGCTTCTTTATCAGGTAGCAGGATTAATATTGAAAGCCATAAGAGATTGCATTAGCCTAGCTGCAGGTTAGAATATTGAAAATATAGAAAGGGTTGAGTCCGCTCTGTAAACAGCCAGGTAAATTTCACTTGTGAAAAGACAATAGCTAGGAGTCAAGGTCAGGGGTTTCTTCCTTCTTTCTATTTTTGAGTCATGTGTACCCAGAAGTGGAGGTGGGGAGGGACACATGGGTATCAGGCACCATGTTCTACCTCTTTAGTTAGTCTTCAGAACCCTACAGGAGAGTTGTGAGCATTCTAAGTTGTTTTTATTTTTTTTATTAAATAAAATTTTTTAATATTTTTATTTTTGAGAGAGAGACAGAGCGTGAGCGGGGAGGGGCATGTGCGTGCGCACGCGTGTGCGCGTGCGCGTGTGCGCGCGTGCGCACGCGTGTGCGCGTGCGCGTGTGCGCGCGCGCACACACACACACACACACAGAATCTGAAGCAGCTCCAGGCCCTGAGCTGTCAGCACAGATCCCGATGCGGGGCTCGAACTCACAAACCGCGAGATCATGACTCGAGCTGAAGTTGGACGCTCAACTGACAGAGCCACCCAGGTGGCCCCCAAAGCTGATTTTATAATAAACCTGAAGCACAAATATGTAATTTAATCAAAGGTTAGTAAATAAAAAAGTCAGATTCCAAACTTCAAGTTTGGCTTCAAGTTTTATGCTCACTAAAACTCTTTGATTGCTGGTGTCAGATACCCAACGCAAACACGCTTAAGAAGGAAAGGAAAGGAGAGGAGAGGAAAGGAGAAGAAAGGAAAGGAGAAAGGAAAGGAAAGGAAAAGGAAAAGGAAAAGGAAAAGAAAAAGAAAAAGAGGGAGGGTTCAGAGAGTCACAAACAATTAGAGAAGAAAGAAGTAGTGCATACTAGGTCCTAGAACTACATGCCTCTCTCTCTCTCTCTCTCTGTCTCTCTTATGCATGCGCGCGTGCACACACACGTGTGCACGCTTTCACACACACACACACACACACCACACACCTGTTTTACTTTGCTGGTGTTTTCCAGCATGGAGAGGAACATGACGCACAGCACACACAGCCCTCCCCTTCCACATCTTAGGGAGCCTGGAAAGGAAGCGGAACTTCCTCTTTTCTGTCTCCGAGAGGCCGCCTTGGCAGCTGAGCTTAGGCCTCAGGGTCTCCCTGGTCCCTGAGTTGTGCGGAAAGTGGGGAGGACAGGGGAGCTGGGCACCAGTAAACAGCCACGCGGAGCCTGCCGCTTCCAGCCTGTCCCGCTCCGACAGCCAGGCTGACGCCAACCACCCAGAAGGGTGCCAGCCCCAGCGGGACGACCCGGCTGTCGGGAGCCCCGGGCGGAGGCGCAGCTCTGCGCCTGCGGAGTGACTGTGGCCGGGCTCACCCTGCTGCCTGTGCGGCTAGCGGGGCCCCGGCCACCCAGACGCAGGACCGTTACCATGCGATGGGTCTCAGAGCGCAAACCCAACTGTGGCACATTTCCACGTGATTTCTGCTTTATGTCTGTTTCCCCCCAAAATAGTTCTTGGGGTTAAAGGCGAAAGCAACTCTATGATCCAACCGATCCACTGTATTATTTTTTTCTCTTATTCTCTCTCTTTAATTTTTTTTTAACATTTGTTTATTTTGAGAGAGACAGACAGAGCGTGAGCAGGGGCAGAGACAAGGGGAGACAGAGTCTGAAACAGGCTCCCGGCTCTGAGCTGTCGGCACAGAGCCCTGCACAGGGCTTGAACTCGTGAACCATGAGATCAAGACCTGAGCCGAAGGCGGATGCTCAACCAACTGAGCCCCCCAGGTGCCCCTTCTCTACAGTATTATTAAGTAGCTCGTATATGAGAGTCTTGCTGTCTGAATATATCTCAAAAATGGCAGATTTCTGCTTTACCTTTAAGTCACTGGCATGTGTCATGTGTGATATCTATTCTTTTTCTTGATGGTGGCCTTAGAGTTGCTATTGTGATAGTTCTAAAACTAATAAAAGCCATCATCGATGGAGAATTTCCCACAGATTTCTGTATTTGTCTATTCATGATAATTGTGGGAAGTTGGGGTTGATCTCCCCGTGTTGCTGATGGGGTATTTGAGAGCTCTGCTCACTTGGTTAATCAGCATGGAGTGGAGGTGATGTCTGAACACCAGCCTCCTCCGTTCTCAATTATTTGTGTAAATAGTTTTGAAAGTATTCCTAACAGCAAATGAATTTGCATCACAGGGAGCTGTTAGTGCCTCAACTACAGCAAGAGAATCATTTGCTAAATTCAATTTTATAATTCATTTTTCTTTCTCATGTTTTTGACGGTTATCGTATTGTTAAAAATGTGACGGTGCATTCACACAAATATGCGAACATATGTGTAAAGGCACATAAAAATCAATGAAAGGGGCACCTGGGTGGCTCAGTCGGTTAAGTGTCTGACTTTGGCTCAGGTCATGATCTCACGATCCAAGGGTTCGAACCCCACTTCGGGCTCCGTGCTGACAGCTCAGAGCCTGGAGCCTGTTTCAGATTCTGTGTCTCCTTCTCTCTCTGCTCCCCACCCCACCCCTGCTTGTGCTCTTTTTCTCTCTGTCTCTCAACAATAAATAAACATTTTTTAAAAATCAATGAGAAACTACCTTGAAGACTGCATTAAATGTTTCACTGACATTAATGAGTGCCGGATACTGTGCTCACTAATTTCTTGTATTATTTCATTTAATTATATTTTTAATTTTGTAACATTTATTTATTTTTTTTGAGAGAGATGGGGGGTGGGTGGGCAAAGAGCAAGAAGGAGACACACAATCTGAAGCAAGTCCAGGCTCCGAGCTGTGAGCACAGAGACCAATGCAGGGCTCGAACTCATGAACTGTGAGATCATTACCTGAGCCAAAGTTAGAAACAACAGACTGAGTCACCCAGATGCCCCATCATTTAATTTTTTAGCATCTCTATGAGATCAATCTTAATATTGCTCCTGTTTGACAGATGAGCACCCTGAGACCCACAGGATATGTAACTTGCCCAGGGCTCTGCAGGAAGGAAATGGGGACACAGTGATTTCAAACCCTATGGTCTGTCCCCAGGACCCAAGTGCTCAACTGCTTGCCACTGATTGTGTTTGTCCCCTTGGGAAGAGAGAGGGCCAGCCTTAAAACTTGGAAACTGACACTCAGGCCTGATGTTCAGACATTATTCCACTGTCTGCACAGTGGAATTTTGCACAAATCTCATGATTTGGAGAAAACAGATGAAAATATACCTTTTCTCAGCATTACCAGACTATTACTCTTGCTATAACTCTTTTCAGAGTTCTGTTTATCTTCCTTGAAATTCCAGTTTGGTTGTCTTCACTTTCCTGGGCACCACTGCAAAAAGAAGATTCCATGATCCCCAAATATTCTCACATCTTTGTTCTTTAAATACATCACCAAGTGCTGATTTGATCTCCTCACTTGCCTGACCCCCCCCCCCATCTACACAAATTATTATTTTCCTGCCTCTTCAATCTTCCTCTTTACACTCACGTCACGTTAATATTTGGTAAATTCCAATTGAACGATGAAACCTCCTAGCTCCGAAGTATCTAATAAGTATCGCTTTTCTGTCATACCAAATAAAGTCTTCTTGATGATACAAGGAAACAGAGCTGGTGAGGCCTTAGGAATTTGGAGGAAGGGATTGTTACCATGTACTCTGAGATTCTCTCTACTCCTGTCCCTGAGTGCCTATGAGTGGAGCTGAGTATCAGTCAAGGGAACACTTAGTTTTATGCAGAGTGAGGAAATAAACTCAGGTAACATGAGATGATTAGTCACCATGTTTACCCTTCAGTTATGAAAAAAGAAATCCACTCTTGTCTTAGGAGAGTTCAGTGTTCTGAGTCTCACTTTCCTAGTCAACAAATCAGATGTAATAATTTGTAATATAGATCTCTGATTGATTCTTCAGGGTCCCCAAATACAAAATTGTCGTGAACACCGAAAATTGATTTCTGACTCACGTGCTGGTAAAAAGACTAACACAATCTGAACGCATCTGAAGCAAAATCTAAACCTGAATCGATACGTATCCCTCGCTTGTCAAGAATATTCATATGGTTCTTCCCAGAATTCAAATGTTTGAAGAAAGCATCCTACCAACCTTGCTGGGAATGTAAACACCACATTAACTTATCATCTGAGTAACAGAACGGATTTGTGTCCAAAGTTTGGGATAAAGAGTTGTGGCTGTCACCCTATGGTTTGTGCAGGTGTGAACCATGGCAGTAATTCTGTTTCTCACCAAAGTGAGCACCCACCTTGCCTACCTAAGGCAGACACTCGCTGAAAATGACCCCCGCGTCTGCCTCAGAGTCTCCATTTCCAAGAGCCCCCATCCCTCTCGGTGTCTCTTTGTGTCTCTCATCTCTGTCCCTCTCCATTTGATTTATCTCCCTCTTATGAATAAAAATTATTTCATTGCCTTCTAAGTCATGAAGCTGTAGATCAAGATGGCGGCAGGAACAGATTTAGAGGAGCCCCGCCCCCATACGGTGGTGATGTCATCTGTAAATGGACGTGAGGCTCAGGTAGACTCCTGGCGCTTGTAGAGAAGAACCACAGAGAATGCTCAAGGGTTTGCTTGGTGGCTCCCTGTTACTTTAGAAAGACTCTCACAGTCTCCTTTTGAAAACCTAGCCCTGCTGCTGTAGCAAACGGCGTCCCGCACCCATGGGACTGCCGTCCACCGTGGTGTCAGGCTGTTACAGTGGGTGCCATTTCTCTCTCTCCCACCCTACTTGCCAGTGACATCCATTGCTGGCACCTGGCAGTCCCATACCTGCCTTCCGCTGGGGTGGGGGGAGAGGGGCCGTCTCCCTGTGACAGGTGAGCCTGGGTGAGCCGTCCCCATCATGCCACCCACGCGTGCTCCAGCCTTGTTTCGTCCCCTCGCTGAGTCAATGACCGTGACACACACAAATATTTCCTCTCCTGTTTTCCACGTGCTCTTTCCCCGATGCTCTTCAGTTTCCGTTTGTAGTTGGCGGGAGCCGTCGATGGATACAGCATGGGGGAGATGTGATGCTGTTCCCTGTCCCCAGATCGATGGCCAGGAGTCACTGTTAGCAAAATCGCGCGTCCACGTGGCTTGTCAAGTCCACTTCTGCTCTTGCGGACATTTAGGGGGATTTGTCCTCGGAGTGGGCCGATGGCTTCGAACTTTGTCAGGATTCAGTGATGAAGGCGTGGGAGCTGCTGAAAGCACACAGCTTCTGTGGGACCCCCTCTCCTTGCCTAGGTCATTTGGGAAAATTGCACAACCTCTCCGTGCCTCCCCTTGGTCTTCTGTGAAGCGGGCCGGCCTCAGCGCTGTCGTGCTGGTGGCCGGGGCGGGCGGCTGGCTGCCGGAGCCCTTAGGGAAGAGTCAGTGCTGTCACTACCGTGAGTATAGAAGGCTCTTTTCTATCGAGACATTCGTGAACAACTAATCACTGAGATACCAAAGGTCATGAGGTCGCATTAGGGCTTCGGCTCACGCAGGAGAATTGCAGGCTTGGGGCACCTTCTCCCCGGGTGGGTGCGACCTCGAGGCAGCTCCACACGGGAACGTGTCGCTGTGACATCTTTCCGCGGCGGCAGTTTAGTTGGATCTTTGGATGACAATCAGCACAGCCTTTTGGAGAAGCAAGGGTGAGGAGAGCAGGTGCAGAGAGGAGAGGGGCTGGGTGGCGGCAGGCGGGCTGACTCTCGGGGACCGTGATGGCTTCTCCGCGCCCCCCAACCCTTACAGCAGCGAACAGCATGTCGTGTTACAACCTAAAGCAGAACCTGGACGCTTCTGGAAAACTTCCTGTTTCATGTGCTCCCCGGGGCAAAAAGAATCAATTTGAATGCTTCAAATGCTTTGCCGTTCTGTGTCAGCCGGGGGGGGGGGGGGAGGACTTCCTTTAAGTCTAAACGTGCATTCACTTCCTGCCACGAGATGTGGCCTCAAATGACTTTGGGATGCGTGATTTGTTACGCGTCTGCGTCTCCTCCAGCGGATTGTGTGAGGTTCCCACCAGACACGCGCCGTGTACCTTACAGGCAGTGTACCTTACACGCGTCATGTACCTTGCAGACGTGCACAGACCCCAGTGATGACACGTGTGTGCACCTGTGTGCACACAGACCTAAGGTGACATCCCTGGGCCCTTTGAAGCGAATGCTGTTTGTCCCTGTAAATCCACAGCCGAATCAGTGCAGTTAAAACCTTAACGACCAACGTTCGTTTGTGCTAAGAACTTGACCTATGTCGCCTCCCCTCAGGAGGCTCAGCCTGACGCAAGCCAAGGTCACCTGCTCGGCTCAGGAGCCACAGCCGTGCCCAGGCCTGTCCTAGGTACGCCCCGTGTCTGCCCCCCAAGCCCTGGCTGCAAATCACAGGCGGAGGATTTCAGGGAGTGTTTGGGAAAGAGCCACACGGCGACTGCAGCTCGCAGGGAAGCGTCCTGTCCCACAGGAGGGGCTGGAGGCCACCGATGTCCTGGGGCTAGCGGCTTACAGGGAGGGGGGAGAGGCCACAGAGCCTGACCACCAGCCGGTTCCTCTCCGTGCCCCGCCCCGCTCCACCCCCC